>NC_133444.1:2400000-2739823 GCF_964197705.1 Penicillium psychrofluorescens | reverse complement strand
GCCAAAAGCACGCCACAGGGCGCCAGACATTGTCAGGTCTCTATGTTTATATTTTGATCGTGAACTACTATTTGGGAGCATCTACCCACGATGGAAACACCATCGGCAGCACCGCTGGATCCTGGTCGGGCCAATTCCCCACAATGGCCTGCATCACCGTGTCGTGGACAATGCGATACCCGTCCGGAGTGAGATGCAGTCCTGAAAAGAGTAAGCAATTAGCAAATATTACAATGGCCTAAAATCCTTTTCCACGTACCATCTGTAAATAATGTCTCTAGCTTCGCGTTATTCGGCGCATCCCGCGATCCGATCAAGGGCTGTCCGTCCTGCCAACCTGTTGCCTTCATAAACGCAGTCCACAGATCAGCCACAGGAACGCCTAGCTCGGCTCCGACTTCATGCGCCGCGGTTGCGTAGAGCTTGGTGTAGGCTGCGGTTCGGCTGGGGTGCGGTGTGTTCTTGGAGGCATCAAAGCCTTCCAGCTGGTACTCATTGACGGGCGGCGGGGTCAGCAGGATAATCCGGGGGTTCTGGGCCTTGGTGGCGGGGTGTTGGATGATCTTCTTCAGGTTCTCCTTGTACTGGTCCAGTGGAACATGCTGGTCGTGACCGGGGACACAGGCGTCGTTGGCGCCGAAGAAGATGGTCTGGCGTGAAAACAAGTTAACTACAATCCAATTTTGACTCGATGAGATAGATGCGCACCATCAGCCGCACGTTGGCTGTCTGCGGGGCGGGGAAGAATTTGTGGAAGATCTTGATGGCGTGGGCGGTGGTGTAACCTCTGCTTCATGTCAGTGTGGGAGCGCTCGTTGGGCATTGCGCATGCTCACGCCAGTCCTCGGTTGACGACGTCGAGCTTGCGACTGTATGCTGTGCGGGTGTTAACTCGCAGGTCTTCTCCACCATCCACAGTGAGACTGACCTTCTTGCAGGGCGGCATGCCACGCAAAGCCATTCTCCTGGTTGCAGGCCATCTGGGTGATCGAGTCCCCGAACAGGATGAATTGGTCGTAGGGCTTTGCGCAATCATCCTCGCTGGACTGGGGGGTGCCAATGGACGTCATGCTGGATGGGTGGTGGTGTTCCTGGAGAGAGAGAGAGAAGGGTGGATGAGAAGATGTGGGGGAGTGATTGATCCGGGGAGGAAAGGGAAGGTGGATCAGGCCCGGATCCCCGAACAAGAACAGCGTGAATGTTCTCCGGTCACAAGATAGATAACCTTATATGATTAGTCCCGTCAGCTGTCAGTCGTGCATGCGTCTGCCGACCGACCGATAGATCGAGGATCCGAGCCCCCATCTATACTCGATACCGATCTCTGAAGTCTGTTTGTTTGATTGGGGTTTTCGACAGGATCGGGTCCATGATGATCCTTCCAGTTGGATGCGCTATCCTCCTCTCACTAAGGCCTAATGGATGTCTCAGTTGGGCATGTTCCCCTCATGCAGTGGATACACGCTGTCGCACCCCCATCGAATCATCTTGTTATGTACAGCCCTCGACTTTGCGAGGCCACCAGCGGGAAGCGCGGGCAACCAAAATCCCTCCCACTTCGTCCGGACTGCGTGTATCCACATCCAGTGACGGATTCATCTGATCCTCTGGTGGGTCAGCCTCTCACCTGACGCGGTCCCCGTCGATCGCTCGTTAGTCAACTTCAACTCCCCTCCACTTCCTGCCTCCTACATCCATGTACAACCCGGGGATAATATGATCGGGATCGAGTACGGCCCGCAGCTCTTTGATCTGCCAGGCACCTTCAATCAACATCTGCCCCCACCATAAAAGGGGCCTTCGCTCCTGGACCCCGACGACATGCCTCGCTCCGTCCCACCGATGACCTCGGACTCGCGAAGTGACCTCGACCTCGAACGAACCCCGACCACTCGCACCGCACCGCCATCCCCAACCGCTTACCGCCGCACCCAGAGCTACCTCTCCGAACCACACACCGGCTATCAATCCCTAGAGCCGCCCCTCGAGATCACAGAGACCACCAGCCTGCTGGGGTCCAGTCAAGGCAGCCGCAGAGCGCCGCGACGCTCCTACACCAGCACCTCCGGCATCACCGGCCCAGACTCGTTACGCCATCTCCTGGCCGCGGGGAGTCTCCGCCGAGCCAATCACAGCCGGACGAATTCGCAGGGCCGACGATTCAGTCGGCGGGAAAGCTTTGGAGAAGAAAGCAGGCCGCCCAGTGTTCCGGAGTCCACGAAAGATGGTCTGACGGCTTCATCGTTCCTGGACGAGCGCACGTGGTACGACCAGTTCACCTCCACGGACTGGGTGCACGACAGCATCGCCGATGGCGCGCGTCTGCGTCAGCTCCGACAACGGAAAGATATTCGGGGCCGACTGCTCTCGGCGTTCGATGGTGTCCAAGGGTGGATTCTGGTGGCCTTGATTGGATGCATCACTGCGGCCATCGCCTACTTTGTGGACGTGACGGAAGAGACGGTGTTTGACTTGAAGGAAGGATTCTGCACGAGGCACTGGTTTTCGAGCCGGAATAGCTGCTGCAAAGATGTGGAGCTTTGTTCGTGGAAATCGTGGTCCAACATCTTCAGACCGGCTGGACCCGATAACCAATGGGTGGACTTTGGCATGTTCGTTCTATGGGTGTTGGTGCTTTCCATCATTTCCTGCGCCCTCACCTTGCTCACCAAGACTGTCGTGCCCTCTTCGGTGTCGTTGACCACTCTAGATGAGAATCTGGGCGCCGAGTCTCGGGGGACCAAGACCGGTGGCGATCTCACGCAGCTCTCTGATTCCCCCATCTCCGAGACGAGTCCGCATGGAACACTTCCCAACGTTCCGTCGCGGCCCGCCATGACCTACTACTCCGCGGCCGGGAGTGGAGTGGCCGAAGTGAAAGTGATCAACAGCGGCTTTGTTCTTCATGGATACTTGGGTTTGAAGACCCTCGTCGTGAAAACCGTTGCCTTGATTTTCAGTGTTGCATCGGGCCTCAGCCTGGGGAAAGAAGGCCCGTACGTCCATATTGCCACCTGTGTGGGGAATATCTGCTGTCGGTTGTTCGCCAAGTACAACCAAAATGACGGCAAGCGACGTGAGGTGTTGAGTGCGAGTGCGGCTAGTGGTGTTGCGGTGGCTTTTGGGGCACCGATTGGCGGCGTGCTGTTCAGCCTGGAGGAGGTCAGCTACTACTTCCCTCCGAAGACACTGTTCCGTACGTTCTTCTGCTGCATTGCAGCAGCGCTGTCGTTGAAATTCCTCAACCCCTACGACACGGGCAAGATCGTCCTCTTTCAGGTCAGATACTTGTCTGACTGGGAAATCTTCGAGGTATTCCTCTTCATCTTTCTGGGCGTGCTTGGCGGTGCGGTTGGCGCACTGTTCATCAAAGCCTCGAGTCTCTGGGCCAGGTCCTTCCGTCGAATCCCCATCATCCGGCGGTGGCCCATGCTAGAAGTGATTCTGGTGGCGCTGTTGACCGGCGTGGTGAGCTTTTGGAACCGCTACACCAAACTATCCGTCACCGAGCTTCTGTTGGAACTGGCCAGCCCCTGTAACGAGGAAGCCGTGGAGATCACTGGACTGTGTCCGCGCGAAGAAGGCATTCTCGAAATCATCAGGTACCTTCTGGTAGCCTTTGTCATCAAGAGTCTTCTGACAGTCGTGACCTTTGGTATCAAGGTTCCCGCCGGAATCTACGTCCCATCTATGGTTGTTGGCGGTCTGATGGGCCGCATTATTGGACATGCCGTACAGTACTTGGCACTGCGGCACCCGACCTTTTTCCTATTCAACTCGTGTCCCGCCGGTGTGGGCCCCGAGTCCTGTATCGTGCCGGGCGTGTACGCCATGGTTGCTGCGGGTGCGACCATGTGCGGTGTAACGCGACTCTCTGTCACTCTAGCCGTGATTCTCTTCGAGCTGACGGGGAGTCTCGACCATGTCCTGCCGTTCTCGCTAGCCATTCTATGCGCCAAGTGGACGGCGGATGCCATTGAGCCGCGGAGCATATATGTAAGTTTTGTTTGCCTCCTCCACGTCACAACAGCTCCTGATGATCAAATAGGACTTCCTAACGGACATGAACTCCTACCCCTTCCTCGACAGCAAGCACCAACCCCTCTCGGACGCCGAGCTAGGCGATATCGTCCGACCCGCCCGCTCGAGCCGAATGATCGACATCTCCAACTCGCCATTCGTGGCTGCGACGGAGCTCCGCTCGAAACTGGAACACCTGCTCATGGCCGGCGAACTTGACAGCGGACTTCCGATTCTGCGTGACGGTATTCTAACCGGCTTGATCCCCGCCCCGGATTTGGAGTATGCGCTCGATACGCTCGGCGATGACGAAGAGGGCACAACCTGCTGCATGGCTAGTGATGCCGCGGCGGCTATTTATGATAGTGAGAATGAAGCGGAGGGTACCCAGGTGGACTTTACCAGATATATTGACCCGGTAAGTCAAGTCAACTTTCCCTTTGGAATCTCTGTCCTAACAATCAACGTCATTCAGGCTCCTATCTCCCTTGACATCCACTCTCCTATCGACCTCGTCTACCAATGCTTCACCAAACTGGGGCTGCGCTACCTGTGCGTCCTCCGGGATGGACAATACGCCGGCCTGGTGCATAAGAAAGCATTTGTGAAATTCATGAAAGAAAATGAATAGACCCAAAAGGACAACCGTCAATTTACATGTACGGTTCTCGACACGAACGAACCGCATCTCCGGGCGTTTGGGGATTCTTATGTTGTTTCCTGCATTGCATTGCGTATTTTCTGTTTCTGCTTTCTTTGCTGCCCGAGATTGGACAACAGCTGTTGCACTGTGCACATTCTTGGCACGAGTGATTTGATTTGATTTGACTTGGATTTGATTTTGCATCTTGGAATTCGTACAGAGCGAAGTCGCATCTCATCTCCTTTGGAATGACTCGCATTTCATTTCCAATTGAGCACACTTGCAATGAATTATTTCTCCACTGCTATCACAACATCCAGGACCATGATTGTAGATGCTAGGGTATATTTCAAACCTTCTCAAACCCAACCATCTGAATCTCCACCTCCCCATCCTCCTTCCATTCCCCACTAACCTCCTCCCCAACCCACTCCGAGACCTCGTCCTTCGAAACACTCCGCCACCCATTCTGCACGCTCAGCTCATCTACAGGGAAGAATGTGTCGCAGTCGAACGACGATGGTGGCTCTGTCCCCTTCTCTTCTTCATCTGCAGTGCGTTTGCGGGCCACATTCGTCATAACCACCCTGATCGGTCTGCGTGATAGTTCCGTTGATGCGGCGGATGAAGAGGATGGTCTCGCCAACGCTGCCGCGTAGATCTCTGCGCCGCCGATTATGTAGATCTTGCCTAGACGGCCGCTGCTTCCGTAGTGGTTTTGTAATTCGGTGAGGGCGTCGTCGAGACTGCGCGTGACGATTGCGTCGGTAATTGGTTCTTCTGCTTTCTCTGCAGGTTTCGTTTCCGTATCTTCTTGACCCGTAGAGCCCCCTGTTCCAGCAGCAGCAGCAGCCTTAGCAGCAATCTTCCCCCTCCGAACCTCCAACTCCCGCACCACCCCCTCCGCCACAGCGCCAGACTTGTCCCGGGTGATAACGACATTAATCCGTTTCGCAAGCGGACGCAGATGCACCGGGACAGAATCGTACGTCTTGCGGCCCATGATGATGGCGTTGGTGGTTCCCGGCGCGGGCGGGCGCGAAGTCACACGCGCGAAGAAGCTCATGTCTGCTTTTATGCGCGGCCAGGGGAGCGTGCCTTTGTGGCCGATGCCGAGGCGGGTTGGTTGGGATGGTGTGCCGTTGCCATTTGTGGATGTGGATGTGGATGGTGTTGGTGTTGGTGGTAGGCGGATGGGGGTCGTGGCCACTATTAGGGTGAGCGGGAGGGTGTGCTGGGCTGGGGGTGGCATTTTGGTTGGTCGTGTGTTTGAAGGGAGAAGTGGGAAGTGGGCCGGCGATGGGGTTGTTGATCTACGGCTTATCGCGCTGATAAGATCTATATCCTGCATCCCCGTCAAGAGAATGAATCACACCCTGGTTTTCTAGTAAAAATATGATAGTGGTCATGTATATTATGCTTGATCGTGGCTCTATGCGTGTGGCTAATCATTGAATTAGATACTTTGTTGACTTTTGGGACTTTACCAAGACAGGCCCGACGAGGACATCACCGGTGGTGATAAGGGGAATGAGAAGGAAGAGGAGCCGATGCATGATATTTTCACAGATCTTGACCGGAGAGCCACTGTCCCAGAATTGAGTGAATCGGCACAGCGTCTCAAAAACCAGGATTTCCAATGACCACATAAAGACCATGTTAGACTGACGCAGATATTAGACCGTTGCTGGACATAAAAAAGCGCCGGACGATAGGTTCGAGATTGAAGAGTTTTGCGACGACTTCGAATTCTGAATACTTCTGGAAGCGAAATAGTCTGACCGTTAAGCACCTCTTGCTTAAAGATGACGTGGTAGCTTTAGCTCGAGGAGAACCCATATTTGACAGGGTGTTCTTTCATGTTTCGCCGAATGGCATTCCTGAAGTATTCCACCGCATCGGGAGTCACCAAGTCGTTCACTTGATGCTCGGTAACCCACGGGGTCTTCAGCTCCCCAATTGCCTTGATGGCTGAGGTCCATGATGATGCTGTCCGAAATGTTTGACGAACCTCGTGGGCGATGTTGTGGTGACCTGGTTGCCTGGATGCCTGGATGGACCCTATACAACGATGCAAGCGCGCCGTTACCAGTCTTGTTGCCTCATGGCTGCTGCAGCTTCTTGTTTGAAGTAGTCCACTCCTCTAGCCGCCAAAATACTTGATAGAGTGCAGGGCACTGGACTTGGTGCTTCTACGTCCTCTCTCAGACGCGGTTGGAGATATCGAGACAAAAAGAGGTTGTGGTGGTGTTGGGTCGCCACATTAGGTGAATGTAGGAGGAGGAAGAGAAGGGAGGGAGGACTGCTATTATATACCTAGGTACTCGTTCAGGCAGCAAACGGAGCTGCCTCTGCCACCCACTCATCGACAAACAAACAAACAATAGGGCCGATATAGGTATATTTGATAAGCCTATCTAGTTCAGGGATAGATAACTCCTGCTATACTGTACATGAAAAACAGAAGCAATGATCCATATCTGCCTCCATACCCATCCACATCCATGTTATTATAACGCCGAATCCCAACACCAAACACCCAATAAGACAAAAACAGTAGACACCCCACCGCAACGTGTATGCAGTACGCTACTCAGAAGACGGCTTCAATAATCCACCCTCCTCAACAGCCTTCTGCACGGCAAGTACATCCTTCTCCAGCTTTTCTCTCCGCTGTACGTCACGCTCGTCTTCGCCAAGAGTGTCCAGCTTGCCAAAGAGCCAGGTCTCTTTCATGGTGCGGGTGAGGGCGAGGATGTCTTCTGCGGCGCGGATCTAGACGGGCATGGTATGTAAGTATTCTCAGTCAATTAGAGAAGAAGAAAGAGAGATATGTATCGGAAGCTCAGAGTGGTTGGAGAGGGCGGCTTTACCAATGCGGTGGACTCCACATCTAGTTGGTACGTTTCCACGGCGGTGGAGGTGTAGCTTTGATTGTCGACCTGGAAATTTGGTAAGTAGCCTCCAGGTACAAAGCGGCATGGACTTACTGTAGCTGTTGCCATGATATTCTCGAACCGTTGAAGCAGTTGCGAGATATCGGCATTGATGCGATCTGGACCGGGACTGTGTTAGCAGGCAAGGAGTTCGAGAGCTACACACAGAGCCCGACTCACTTTGCAGGGCTTTTGCCGTTGGTTGGGACTCCATGGTGAGGTTGAGGAGAGGTGAAGTCGGAAGATCGCCTTGATAAGGCGGAGGGCGGTGGCCGTGGGCAATATGGAGGAGGTGGGGGATGAAGAAAAGCCCGAACAACATAGAAGAACTGAGCTCAAGTATGACCAAAGATTACTTGTAGTACGAGTATTTCTGCCACTAGCTTCAGGATTAAGATCATTGGTAATTATTGACAGAAAGGTGATCAGTCTGGGATTATACACCCACGACTAGAAATATATATCCAAGACCGGGAATAGTTTGTTACGGAGTGATATATAGTTCGTGTTCATTGTTGGATGGGTATTCATTGAAAGTCTTTAACTACGACCAACCAAATCCTCCTGCCTCGAAAAAACATCTATCGAACGTATTTACCCTAGGTGTTCAGTTAGTACAATCTCAGGGGAGACCGTCAGAAGAACATACCATAAAGCGCTTGTGGAAGTCGGAACGAAGCAGATCATTGACAAATTCCTTGCCATCCTTGCCCTCCGTGCCTCGAGCCTGGTTCTTGAACACCACGTCGTCGTCCCACCGCCGCTTCATGTTGAAGTCGGTGTTGAGCAGCGGATTGCCGCGAGCAATCTCGACTTCTCGTTGCTCTTCTTCTTCGACAGCTCGCTCGCGTTCCTGGATATCTGTTAGCATATCGTCTCGAACCACTTGAAGAAAAAACCATACCTCTTTCTCCTTCTGCTCTAGCCGCTCTTTCTTGATCTTCTCCAGCTCGCGCATCAGCTCTGCCGCCTCATCTTCGTCGTCATCACTGCTGGGGTCAGTAACACTCTTTGATTATGTATTGGGCAGATCATACCTCTCCTCCTCGCTGCTATCATCTTCCGACCCGTCAGAATCCGCATCAATGTCTCTTGTCTCCTCTAAAATGCGTCTCCGTTTTGCCTCTGGATCCTCTTCTGCCTCACCGTCCGCACCACTCCCGTCTGGAGGCGCGGCTTCCAGCTGCCGCTTTGGGGCGGTGGATTCTGCAACAATCGGCTCGTCAATGGGCACACCGTTCTTCTTGGCGAAGTGCGCCGCCTCGGCTTGGAGAAGTTCTGCGCGAAGATCACGGGCTTGCGGGTCGGCGTCGCCACCTTGTCCGGGTTGTCTGGGCCACAGTTAGCGCATATCTTGTCTCATGTCTGTCCTACACGTACCGGACTTTCAGGTGTGTGTGTGCTGGAAGGAGTCGCTGGTGGTAGGCTGGGCCTCGGAGAGCCTCTTTCCCTTGCGCCTGTGGCCGTTAGTTTTCCGTCGCGAGTTGGGGGAGTGGGCTTGCGGGTCATACGGGATCGAAGGTCGGTCTGTGAGCTGGACGGAGTTAGCAAGAAACATAAACCGATCCAAGGGAAGCATACCTGTAGTCATTGTGGGTGTTGGAGGGAGTTGTATCAAGGTCGAAAGATCAAGATGATCGCCGACCGCATTTGCCCGTGCCTGCCTCAGGCCTCCAAACTTTTCGCTCACCGCCCTGTTCCAGCCAGGCAAAAAGCGCATCGCAAATCCTCTTGGTCCCCGCGCTTCTGCAATCATGTCCAAGGAGGCCCCTCTGTCAGTGGCAGAGCGTGACTTCATTCTTGATGCACTGCACCAGAATGTCCGTCTGGATGGCCGTGGGCTGGACCAGTTCCGCCCGCTGAGCGTTTCCTTTGGCAATGAGTATGGCCATGTCAAGCTGCGGCTGGGCAAGACCAGGTGAGTGCCTCTCTCTTTTTGCGGTCTGGTACCATGTTTTTCTGTGATACTGATTCGGTGTAGCCTTGTCGTGCGCATCTCCGCTGAAGTCACCAAACCGCGCGACGACCGGCCCTTCGATGGTCTCTTCAATATTGCTCTAGAGCTGTCTGCAATGGGCTCACCAGCCTGGGAGAATGGACGGTATGTCCATCGACACACGCCTTGTCGGCTATGATCTAACAAATTGCCGCTCATACAGTTCCAATGATCTCGAAGCATATGTCTCTCACATCCTCGACCGAGTGATCCGCCATTCCAATGCGCTCGACACCGAATCCCTCTGCATCATCCAAGGCGTAAGCTGCTGGAATATTCGGGCAGACGTGCATGTCCTCGATTTCGACGGCAATCTGACCGATGCAGCTTGCATCGGTGTCATGGCGGGTCTCCAACATTTCCGACGTCCCGACGCCGTGGTGAAGGATGGACAGGTAGTGGTCTATGGAGTGGAAGAGCGAGTCCCCGTGGCCTTGAATATCACACAGAAGCCGCTGTCGACAACGTTCCACAGCTTCGACGAGGGCAAAACGGTGATTCTGGATGCCACGCGGAAAGAGGAACAGGCGTCGGAGGGCGAGCTGGTGATTGGAATCAATAATGCCGGTGATGTCTGCTTTCTCTCCAAGTTTGCCGGCGACCCGATTGACGCGCTGTTTGTGGTGAACAAGTCGAATGTGGCGCAGGAAAAAGTCAAGGAGATCAACGCCATGGTCGACAAGGTGCTGCAAGCGGACCTGGCTAGGCGGGCGAAGAAGGGCATGGCCGAGGAGGCCCAGGCAGAGAATGACCGCGAAGTATCACCGAATGACCCTTTTGTATGAATAGACTCTTGACGATCGGGACTGGCGTTTCGCATTGTTTGCTTAATGATAAATATTGGATACCACCAATTATTTCTATAGTATTCTCTTTCTTCCTACTTAGATTCCTTTCCACCAATTTGCTTGCGTTGTAATAATATCCCTGCTCAGAGTCCTTGATCTATGCGGATGTGTTGACTGGATCGACGCTATCCTTAGCGGGAGTTAGTGGCAGTTGGTGTCTCAGAACGAGTGTAAGCACAACAAAGCAATCTCATGAATAGAACTATCCTTCGTTCCCAGTGCTTTGGATAGTAGTTTTTTTCTAAAAAAAAACCACAATAGGAATCAAAACACAAAATAGAATCCTTGCTACACATCCTTTTCCCCATACATACTGCAGCAACCCTCACCGCCCGCCTTGCCCAGAGCTCCATCTTGCTGCCTTCGGTCAGCCACGCCATCGCAACCACTCCCGCTTTTTTTCCACGTCTCCCGCTTATTACGTGTTTCTGTCTCTCCCTACCTCCTTTTTCCCTATTCCCCGCATTCATCCCTTGTGAACTGATTCCTTCCTTGCGCTTCGTTGATCTACATCCCCATCACTTCGATCAATGCCTCAGGGGCATTGCTCCGCCGCGCGACCCCAGTGAGCGTGTTCGCTCCCCCTCTCCATCATGGCCAGCGGTAGGCCTCCCGGGTCACATCCATCCGCTGGCCGCGATGGTGACCTGCTGCAGCTGGAGGACAACAGTCCCCAGTACAGCTCCGGCCAGCGCCCGCCAGTGACCGACGAACACCTCTTGGAACGGTACAACATCGACGACTCCGACCAACCATACGCCCAACCACGCCCTTCCGTATCTTACGATAGCTTTGTTGGAAACCGTCCACAACATGCCGGAGCTTATCCGCCTCGAGGCGACAGCGCGGCACACCCTCCCACCCAACCTAGCATGCACCTCAACGACCCTTACTCGGGGGCATCAATGGATCGGACGTACTCCCAGACATCAGGACTAGGAAACTACCAGCGGTATTCGGACGAGTTTAGCACGCGCTCAGGTTACTATGATCTCGACGCAGATGAGGACCGGATCGCGGGCTCGCACCGCGTTCGCCAGGCAAATGAGCGCAACAGTATCTTGGGTCTTGGCGGTGGACTCGTGGGCAAGGCTAAACACATGTTTGGCATGGGGCCGCAGGAGTACTCGGAGATGGACCTCCCATTGACAGAAGCGGGAGCAGCTCGACAGCCAACGGTCGACAGCAGTGGCGAGACAACAAGTGAACGAAGGAAATTCCGCGCGTCCGACTTCAAATTCGGCTTTGGACGACGGAAGGTCGACCCATCGACTCTGGGCCCTCGCATCATTA
The DNA here is from genome assembly GCF_964197705.1 of Penicillium psychrofluorescens. Lineage (NCBI taxonomy): Eukaryota > Fungi > Ascomycota > Eurotiomycetes > Eurotiales > Aspergillaceae > Penicillium > Penicillium psychrofluorescens. The sequence continues at coordinate 2,728,087 of NC_133444.1, read as the reverse complement.
CCTTGAATAACCCTCCCGCTAACGCTGTGCACAAGTTCGTGAGCAACTACGTGTCAACGTCCAAATACAACATCGTCACCTTTATCCCCAAGTTTCTCTTCGAGCAATTCTCCAAATACGCCAACCTGTTCTTCCTTTTCACGGCTATCCTGCAGCAGATCCCCAATGTGTCGCCAACGAACAAATTCACGACCATTGTCCCGCTGGGTATTGTCTTGTTGGTCTCGGCCATTAAAGAGTTGGTGGAAGATTATAAGCGGCGGGTGTCCGATCGAGGACTCAATTATTCCATGACTCAAGTGCTGAAGGGCTCCGCGTTCCACGACACAAAATGGGTGGATGTCGCGGTGGGAGATGTGGTCCGAGTCGAGTCCGAACAGCCTTTTCCGGCCGATTTGGTGTTGCTCGCGTCCTCTGAACCCGAAGGCTTGTGCTATATCGAAACAGCGAACCTGGACGGCGAGACAAACCTGAAAATCAAACAAGCAATCCCGGAAACCGCGCATCTGGTTAATCCCACTGACTTGAGTCGTTTGAGCGGGCGTGTTCGGTCAGAGCAGCCCAACAGCAGCCTATATACCTACGAGGCGACTTTGACCATGCATGCCGGTGGTGGTGAGAAGGAATTGTCCTTGGCACCCGACCAGCTTCTGCTTCGTGGGGCAACTCTGCGCAATACTCCGTGGATCCATGGCATCGTCGTCTTTACCGGTCATGAGACCAAACTCATGCGCAATGCGACAGCAACACCGATCAAGCGAACTGCCGTGGAGCGAACGGTCAACGTCCAGATTTTGATGCTTGTTGCCATTCTCATCGCCCTTAGTGTCGTCAGTTCCGTTGGTGATCTCATCATCCGTCGAACGAAAGCCAGCAAACTTTGGTACCTCGACTACGGATCAACCAACTTGGTGAAACAGTTCTTCATGGACATCTTCACCTACTGGGTTCTTTACTCTAATCTGGTTCCAATCTCTCTTTTCGTGACGATCGAAATTGTCAAGTACTTCCACGCGTTCCTGATTAACTCTGATTTGGATATCTACTACGACAAGACGGACACACCTGCCACTTGTCGCACCTCGTCTTTGGTTGAGGAGCTTGGTCAGATTGAATACATCTTCTCCGACAAGACAGGCACCCTGACTTGCAATATGATGGAGTTCAAGCAATGTTCAATCGCCGGTGTCCAATACGGTGATGACGTATCGGAAGACCGCCGAGCTACTATGGATGATGGCGCAGAGGTTGGCGTCTTCGACTTCAAGACACTTCGATCAAATCTGCTCTCGCACCCGTCCCAGAATGCCATCCAACAGTTCCTCACTCTTTTGGCTACTTGCCACACTGTCATTCCCGAACGCTCTACCAGCGACCCAAATGAGATCAAGTACCAGGCCGCTTCCCCCGATGAAGGTGCCTTGGTGGATGGAGCCGCCTTGTTGGGCTATCGCTTCACGAACCGGAAGCCTAGATCGGTGATCTTCACAGCCAACGGCCAGGAGCAAGAGTACGAGTTGCTTGCTGTGTGCGAGTTTAACTCTACCCGCAAGCGAATGTCTACCATCTTCCGCTGCCCAGACGGAAAGGTTCGCATCTACTGCAAGGGGGCCGACACTGTCATAATGGAGCGGCTGCATCCTGACAACCCCACCGTGGAAGCGACGCTTCAGCATTTGGAAGAGTATGCATCGGAAGGTCTCCGGACGCTATGTCTGGCCATGCGCGAGGTCTCCGAGGCTGAGTTCCAGCAGTGGTGGCAGATCTTTGACAAGGCTTCCACTACCGTGAGTGGCAACCGTGCCGACGAAGTCGACAAGGCAGCGGAACTCATTGAGAAGGATTTCTATCTTCTCGGTGCCACCGCTATCGAAGATCGCCTTCAGGATGGAGTGCCTGACACGATCCATACCCTTCAGACGGCCGGTATCAAGGTCTGGGTGCTGACTGGTGACCGACAGGAAACGGCCATCAACATTGGCATGTCCTGTAAACTCATTTCCGAAGACATGACTCTCCTTATTATCAATGAGGACAATGCAGAGGATACACGGTCTAATTTGGTGAACAAGCTAGAGGCCGTTAAGAGCCAGGCGTTATCCGGTGATTTGGAAACGTTGGCTTTGATTATTGATGGAAAGTCTCTGACATTTGCTTTGGAGAAGGATATGGAGAAGTTGTTCTTGGATTTGGCGGTGCAGTGTAAGGCCGTGGTGTGCTGGTAGGCTCTCTCTGTCCACTCCTTGGCGTTGCATTCTAACCTTGTTTTAGTCGTGTTTCCCCCCTTCAAAAAGCGTTGGTTGTCAAGCTTGTGAAGCGGCATCTGAAGGCTCTGCTCCTGGCCATCGGTGACGGTGCCAACGACGTGTCTATGATCCAGGCAGCGCATGTTGGTGTCGGCATTAGCGGCGTTGAAGGTCTTCAAGCTGCACGATCAGCCGATGTGGCCATTGCACAATTCCGATTCTTGCGCAAACTACTTCTGGTGCACGGAGCATGGAGCTATTCCCGCATTAGTCGAGTGATCCTGTACTCGTTCTATAAGAACATCGCACTATACATGACACAGTTCTGGGTAAGTCGAGGAACGTCCCGATTGATTTGTGTGCCATGTCTAACATGATCGCAGTACTCCTTTCAAAATACATTCTCCGGAGAAGTCATCTACGAGTCGTGGACGCTGTCCTTCTACAACGTGCTCTTCACCGTTTTGCCTCCCTTCGCCATGGGTATCTTCGACCAGTACATTTCGGCTCGGTTGTTAGACCGCTACCCCCAGCTGTATCAGCTCGGCCAGAAGGGAACGTTCTTCCGCAAACACAGTTTCTGGGCTTGGATCTTGAACGGATTTTTCCACTCTCTTGTCCTCTACATTGTCTCTGAGCTGATCTTCTACTGGGATCTCCCCCTGGCCAACGGGACGACTGCTGGCCACTGGGTTTGGGGCGAAGCTCTATACACCGCCGCCCTCGCCACTGTCCTCGGCAAGGCTGCGCTCATCACCAACGTCTGGACCAAGTACACTTTTATCGCCATCCCAGGTTCCATGGTTATTTGGCTCATTTTCCTTCCGGCGTATGGTTTCGCGGCCCCCGCGGTTGGTTTCTCCACCGAGTACTACGGCACGATCCCTGTCCTTTTCAAGACTCCCGTCTTCTACCTCATGGCCATCGCTCTACCTTGTCTGTGTCTTCTACGTGACTATGCCTGGAAGTACGCCAAGCGCATGCACTATCCCCAGGCGTACCACCACGTCCAGGAGATCCAGAAGTATAACGTCCAGGACTACCGTCCACGCATGGAGCAGTTCCAAAAGGCGATCCGCAAGGTTCGCCAAGTACAACGCATGCGCAAACAGCGCGGCTACGCTTTCTCCCAAGCCGACGATGGCGGCCAGATGCGTCTTGTCAACGCTTACGACACCACGCAGGGCCGTGGTCGGTACGGTGAGATGGCCAGCTCCCGGGCTTTCTGATTGAATCGGCAGCAAGCGCCTTGCTCCGGTATATTTGCATTGTTGCTGGGGTTTGATTCACCAAGAGATTTTGTTTGAGCGCCTTGTTTAACTTTTGTGTACTATGTTCCTTTCCTCTTCCTCTACATTGTTTTTATACTTGTGCCTTTGCTTTGGAGGGGCTGTGACATACCACTTCTTTTTATCTTGTGTCTGTATCTTGTATGTTGCAGCGGAATGATGAACATGATCGCTTCTCGTAGCCATCTTCAGTTCTGTAAAGTCGTCGGCTTCCTCTGGTTTCCCCGAGCTTGGCACTCGGCGAAAACGCGGATATAATCTCGATGGGGCCAATTCCCCAGTTTTTTCTCGGTAAGGTTCGTAACTTGCCGACCCCAACCACCATATTCGATAAAAGGCTTGTTTTCTTACTTTAAAATTGGGTTCTGCAAGCTGAAAGGTGTACCGCTGTGTGTAGAATGCATGCAGATACCCGGAAATCCCCCGGGGCAGCACCGCCCAGCACACGCGGCATCCAAATCCACGACTGGGACGGAGAAGCGGACCAGGGCAACCCGCGCAACTGGTCGTTCCTGCGCAAGACCGCGTCCACAGTAATAATTTGCTTTATCGGCTTCAACACAACACTAGGAGCATCAATCTACGCACCAGGCCACGAACAAGTCCAGCATGAATTCAACGTCTCAACAACGGTGTCGTTGCTGCCACTCTCGGCATACTCTTTGGGGCTAGCTTTCGGCCCGATGATATCGTCCCCATGCTCAGAGACATTCGGCCGCAAGTTCGTGTACCTGCTCACCGTGCCAATATTTGATATCTTCATGCTGGGCGCGGGTTTTTCTCAGAATATCGCCTCGCTGATCATCTGCCGGTTCCTGGCTGGTCTTTTTGCTGCTCCCGGTGTATCTGTTGCAGCGGCGACTATTGCAGATTTCACGGCCCCCTCGCGAAGAGTCTATGCCCTATCGGCGTACTACACCATCCCATTCATCGGGAGTGCCATCGGTCCACTGGTCGGTGGGTTCGCTGTCGAGCACAAAGGGTGGCGTTGGACGTCGTGGGTGGTTCTCATTATCGCGGTGGTTGTTCATCCACCTGCTCTCTTTCTGCGTGAGTCGTACAAGACTATCATCCTAGAGCGGAGGGCGAAGAGGCTCGGTCTCGAGGGTCCGCGTGAGTCTGGTAGTGCCGTGCAGTTGTTCCGGAAGTTCATCACATCCACCATCATTCGGCCGTTTCATATGCTAGCCACGGAGCCATTGGTCGGGTTCATATGCCTCTACACGGGATTCCAGTTTGCACTGCTGTACACCTTTGTCGTCGCTAGTCCCTGGGTGTTCCAAACAGTGTACGGCTTCTCGCTTAGTGCTCAGAGCTTGTCATTCCTCGGTCTAGTGGGCGGGTGTATAGTCGCACCATTTGTCCTCGTCTCAGTCAATATGATACTACAAAGGAAAAAGCGCTCTAGAGGAGGACATTCTGCAAATTATGCTCCAGAAGAAAGACTCTATACAGCGCTATACGGAAGCCTCGTCCTCCCAATAGGCTTATTTTGGTTCGGCTGGACAGCAAAGCCATCAATCCACTGGATCAGCCCCATTATCGCCGAGGGTGTCGCCCTCCTGGGAAGTATTCTCATCTACGTTCCTTGCAACTTCTACATGCTTGACGTGTACGGATCGAAGTACGGCGCGTCGGCTAGTGGCGCCTCGTCTTTGTCGCGGTATACGCTGTCGGCCGCATTCCCACTTTTTGTCACGCAGATGTATGAGGCGCTTGGTGTTGGATGGGCGACTAGTGTACTTGGATTTGCGGCGCTGGTAATGGCACCCATTCCTTGGTTGTTCTATTGGTTTGGACCGAGATTGAGGGCGCGGAGTGCCTATGAGCATGGGACTTGATGGAGTCGCTGTAGACACTATAAAATTGATCCTGATGCTATATGCTCAGATATTGGAAGTTTAATAGAAGACTTGAACGGACTATTCGTGTGCGACAATTATTGTAAGACAGTACTACGTCTAAAATCGGCTGTTTCGGGCTTTTTCCCATTTGGCTATTTTATGTTTGAAAAAATGGGAAAGTTCCAATATTGGTCCTACTGTTCAATACTCAAAGACATTATATCTCAATGGCGTTTCTATTCAGTATATCTTCATGTCGTAACAACATTATTTGCTTCCATATTCAAGTTCCACCTGTGCGAACATTCAAAGGAGTGGCATTGTGACGCGGTTCGTGTAATCGACGTTCTCTTTCACACTTTCAATGCGGTCATGGCAGGTACCGAATATTCGGTCCCAAAGACGGGTTTGCTTGCCGTAATTGTGGCTCTTTCTCCACCCATAGCGGTGATGGAGATCGTGGTCTTCAATCACTAGCTCTGCGTCGAATATCTCTAGAATCCAGTTTACGGTCGAGGGCGCACCGCCGTGGATTCGAAGACCGCTGTGTCCAATGATCTCCGAGAAGGCAATATACTGATAGCAGACCCACCACTCATAAAATCCCATAGGCACCCCAAGGACCTTCAATGTGACATACGCCATCAATGGAATGCCCGTGATATCCATAAACTCTTGCTCATGATCGGCGTAGGCGGAGAGTAGCGGGTTGGGGTGCTTCGTCAAGTGATGTCGACGGTGGAACTTCCACAGAGAACCGGTCGAGTGCATCATGCGGTGATACCAGTAGAACCAAAAATCGACTGTGATACTGTACAGACCGATCTCTAAAGGAAGCCATCGCCATCTGAGGGTTTCTGGTGCCTCGTTCGGTTGGTAGGTAAGGTAGATAGACATGATCATGCGAAACGTCGATGTCGAGATCAGTTCTCGCATAACCTTGCCAACCCCAGTGTCAGGGATTTCGTCCCGTGCATGCTTGTCACCATCCAAAAAGCCATAGACTTGACCTAGGCGGCGCATGATATTCACTTCGTGTACTCCATTCATCTTAAATGCCGTTGAGTATAATGCAAATGCGCCAATAAGGCCCAGCTTCTGACCGGTATAGGTCGTGTAGGCGTGATGGAGGATGAGCGGGACGGCGGCGTGCAGCAGAATCCACATATGGAGAGACCATTCTCTCACAGCTGGTATTTTCTGTTTCTTGGAAAAGACTGGCACTTCCTTATCGAGAGAGACGACGTTCAGGCCAAACAGTTCTACCATCCAATGCCAGATGGTCCACTGAGATCGGTCGTGGCGCCAGGTGGACACCATCGAGTCCGCAGGATTGCGTATCGTCGTGGTCTGGGTTGCCATTTTCTTTTTCTTTTTCGCAATATTCCCAGGTGATGTAGTGGCGGCATGCGTGTATACAAACATACAGGTTCTTATATTATTCCTGGGTTCGCCCCCAACCGCTCGGCACCGACCACAGCATGTGAACTACTGATCGCCAGGCCCAACATTCTCCCCATTGCCACTGGGGGTCTGTGGGGACACAGCCGCGATCGCTAGGAAAAGGAAGTCGGACGAATCAACGTAGACTGTTCGGGCCCAGGCTAGAGAATGTTGGGCGCCGCAGGTGAAAAATTAAAGCTTATGATCGAAATCGCTTGCCTCGGTTCCCGGGTGCCTAGGCGGGGAACCATCATAGTATTCTTCTTGAAGCTGATTTATGCAGGTGTTAGATACGTCATCTTTGGTTGGGACTAAGGGTAAATAATGGCCTATTTAGACATTTAAAGCAAATTGAGGGCACTTTACATTGGATTCTTCTTTGTGCGTCAACCTTAGGACGTGCCCAGTAAATTCCTCGTAACTATATTTCACTCGTTTTCATTGGCTTTGCCAGATCGTTGTCTCTACGAAGATGCCAGCGTGAGACTAGTACGATCGGTCAGCGATCATAGCAGATCATTCACCGGACTATACTGTGATTGTGACTGCGAGTTGTCGGACCCTCTTCGGTGGGGTTGACCGTCGTCGGATTCAAGGTCTAATTGTGGTGACTCGCTTCTGACAAAGCACCCTATATGAAGAAAATAAAACACAGGAAGGCAGAGACTGGTGGAAAAAAAGGAAAGAGATGAAAAACTGGCCTGGCAAATCCACGCATTAGCAAACGAGCAAGGAAATTCCAACAGCTGGCATAGATCCTGAACCTCAAAAACAGCAGGGCCAGATAGTACTCCCCAAAACATTGGGGTCGAAATAGGTTGAAGGTAATTAAGTAGCGATTTGAATCATATTATTATGGATGGCTCAGTTCAATCTGCGCTAAAGTTCGACTTTCAGTGCGGAGAATGGCGTTTACTCCTTTCAGCTCTCCAGAAAGCATTTCTCCGGTGGAAAGATTTAATCCATGTCTATCCTCACCCCGCAAATAGGTCTAGGCTCCATTTCGGAAATACTTCCTTTGCTTCTGAAACTAATATTTTTCCGCTTGCGAGCGAAAGCATGCTGTCGAGGCGCCATGCCATAATTGGCTCAACTCCGGCGGGATGAAATTCTACCGGCTCATGTCAAGTGCACCGCACTATTATCCATATAATGAAAGCATGTACCGCCGTAAGAATATTAGATGAAAGCAGATATTCAATCAAATGCATCTTCTAAGTCTTTTCGCTCTGGTGCCATTAGCACTCGGGTCGTGGATTCAGCGATCTCAGCCGGCACCCTTCACCAACATTACGATCTTCGATCCCCCCTCAGACTACAACATCCCTCGTACTCTGTACGCTCGGAACGTGGAGTTGCCCAATGGTGACCTACTAGCTACTTGGGAGAACTACTCTCCCGAGCCCCCGCTGGTCTACTATCCCATCTACAAATCCTCGGACAGCGGCAAGACCTGGCGTGAGTTCTCGCAGGTCCACGATCAGATCAATGACTGGGGTCTGCGGTATCAGCCCTTCCTGTACTATCTTCCTGAGAATATTGGAGACTTTCCAGCTGGGACCTTGCTTCTTGCGGGGAATAGCATTCCGACAAATCTTTCTTTTACTCAAATTGATCTATACGCTTCACATGACCAAGGCCTGAACTGGGAATTCGTTAGCCGCGTGGCTTCTGGTGGGGAGGCGGAGCCTGATAATGGTTTGACGCCGGTTTGGGAGCCATTTTTGCTCGCTCAGTCCGTGTGAACCTCGGTCTAGTCAGGAAAACGCTTGCTGATTACTCAATAGTGAGGGCAAGTTGATCTGCTACTACTCCGACCAGAGAGCCAACGCAACTCATGGTCAGAAATTGGTCCATCAAGTTTCGGCTGACCTGAAGCACTGGGGCGCTGTGGTGAATGATGCGTATGTGATACGATGCTCAATATAAGCCATGCCAACCTTTTTGACTGACCGGTGTGCATCCATTCAGTGTATACCCAACATATACCGACCGCCCCGGCATGACAACTGTAGCTCAGGTATGTCTTCTAAGTCCTCTTTGCAGAACTTGACTGAAAGCTCCAGCTCCCCAATGACCTATGGATTATGACCTATGAGTACGGCTCCTTCTTCAACACCTCCAACTACACCTTCCCCGTGTATTTCCGCCTGTCCAAGAACCCAGAGACGTTTGGAGAAGTAGAGGGGCGGCGTATAGTGGTGAGCGATGGCACACAGCCCGCAAGCTCGCCATATGTGACCTGGACGCCTTTCGGGGGACCCGATGGAACGATTATCGTCAGCTGTGGCACTTTCAGCTCGGTCTTTGTCAATCAGGCATTGGGAGAAGGCGAGTGGACAGAGGTCCCCACGCCAGAGGGTACAAGTTATACTCGATCTCTGAGGATTTTCGAGCAAAATCCCCAGTTTTTGCTGATCAATGGAGCTGGTGTCCTTAGTGGAGAGAATAATAGTGTCACTGTGAGCGTGATGGACCTGGGAAAAGCGCTTCCATAGGACAAGAAGCCGTAGGATAGCTTGAGGCAGTTACTAGGCAGATAACATCCATAAATATTTTGTGAAAGGCCCGAAACTCACGCGCAGCTTACAGAAAACCGACCAGAGGTTCTCGTTGGTAATGATTGGGCGTAAGACAGAATTGTGCAATTTAATAAAATGTACAAAATTTGATCGCAGTAAAAGAGACGAACAGAGGGTTATAAACGTTGGTACAATAGATAGCGAGTTCAAGAATGCAGGACTTATGCCACCTGGATAACCATGCCCTGCTTGATTGCATCCATCTCTTCCTTACCCAGAGGGTCTTTCTTATCGAAGCTGTGCTTCTTGCGCGTCGCGCTAGGCCAGGTCGTAATGTCACAGCCATCACCGCCCATCTTGTTGGGCTTGATCGCGTACGTCGGTATGGCTTGACAGTAACCCTCATAGTCTCCCATGAGCTTTTTCCAATCCCAGGGATCGTTATTTTTAGCCCCAGACGCAGGAAGCGTGATCTTGTCGGCCTCTGCCTGCAAGCCATCGACACGGCTCTGTAATTTCATGAGCCCACGAATTTCAATGTTTTTCTTGGTCGCATAGGCAAGCACGCGAGTGTTAAGATCCTCGAATCCCAGGTCATCGTCAAATCCAAGTCGGATGTACAGTCCCATGATCATGCCGAGATTCTTGACCTCGGAGTCTTGCTTCAAGAGGCCATTACGATCCAAAGTGGCTAGCATGGATAGGAACATGACTCCAATCAGATCAACGAGCTGGTTGAGATGGTCGCCGTCGTCGACCCTGTATGATTGAATTGTATTTAGCAAATCCCTCAATTGGTAGATAAATGTAAACTGGAAGAGGAACGACTCACATGTACAGCGGACCGGGAGCACCGCGTAGCCAAAGCATTGCAATGGCCTCGCACATAGCCCACTGCTCTTTCCAATTACCCTCGGCTTCTTCGAAATCCACAAGGAGATTCTCTATGACCTCCATAGTACCCCAGCCGTAGGAATCGTTGTAGACATACATGCCAAAGCAGTCCGGGTTACGGATGTTCAGCTGGAGTATTGACGTGAGGAACTTTCTGCTGTCCTGCAAAGGTGAAGACCCATTGGTGGCCGGGATGTTCCGTGGCGGGTTTCCCGCAGAAACAAGTCTTGCCATCGTCGCAGGTGTCCTGGTTGGGGTCAGTACGGCCAGATAGATTATTAATTATGGCCACTGACTTTCTTTTCATCCTCGTCTTTCTCGTCGAATTCAGGTTCTTCCTCGTCATCGTCATCGTCATCGTCATCGAATGGCGCTTTACACTCGCATTTCCACGCGTACGCATCGGGAGCATCGTCCGTGACTGTCTTGTAATTCTCGTAGATATTTGCAGAGCCCGAGACTTTGGACCAGCGGGACTCCTTCCCGGTAGTCACACCCCCAGTCTTGGACCGTTTGGGTTGAGCGTCCGCATTGTCCGATGACTTGCGCTTGGGAGGCATAGTGGCATTAGATGACAACAAAATATGTACGTAGAATGAAGTATGTAGTATGAAGATTAGAGCTGGGAGGGATTAGGGGATTTCTGTTCAGGGGCGAAAAGGAGAGAAATAAATAGTATACGCATTGTGATGATCGTCAACGCGCGTCGCGACTTCCAATTGACGCGCCCAGATCCTGATCCTAGGCCGTTATCTTGTCGAATCAGATGACAGACACTCCTTAATTTAGCTGCTGTTTCGCGTATAGATCTATGAAGTCGCCCACGAGACGAAGAATATGAGTAGCACCAGTAACTTCAGATTTGTTTCATGCTAGATTAAAAGTTATTATCTACCGTGTGCATCTCTCCTCCGGCGGCCTCCATCCAATTCCCAATCGCTCCATCACCAATCTCTCCCTTTCCTGCCAAGTTTCTCCTCCATGCTCAAGATCAACAACCTGACCGCCAGATGTTCGCTCCCGAACGCCACTCGAGTCAAACTTCCATGCATGGGCCTTCTTTGCATGGCGGCGTATATCCCGCTGGAAAGTCGTGTCGCCAGACCAGCCAAGCACCGCGCAACCGATAGTTCGCCAGGGCGAGATGATAATATCCACCCGACGATGAGGGTTTGGATTCTTTTTGCGTATAGTGGTCTTGTCGACATCGACGTCTCCGATGTCGAAGTGCGGGTCTTGCCAGACCACTAAGGCCTTGTCTAGGCTGTCAAAGTGTTTTCCGGGACCTTCGCCGCGAAAGGGAATGGTCTGCTGCTCTCGATGAGAGGAAGTGAGGTTCAAGGAGAGAGTGTGGGTGATGTACCGCTCCTTCTCGAGACTGGCAACAAGATCAACGACGAGGTTTCGCGTTACCGCATCATCGCGGTGAGTTATCATGATATCCACGTCACCGCTGATTTCTTTCCCTCGACGATATCCACCGACAATAACACAGTCAATGTCATTGCCGGCATCGGGACGGACAAGGCTTGCATGCCGGTGGATGATAGCAACAATGTTTTCCGATTCGAGGCGAGGAACACCAGCCAGAAACTCATCATAGAATTTGACTCCTATTTGCTGCACACGAGAAAGTGAATCCCAGCCGTGTTCGACGATATCATCGAGATCTCGCCAGCCCCGGAGATAATAGAACTCTCGTGCGGTTTTGGCACCAACGCCCCAAATCTTATAGAAAGTGTGCAAAACGCGTAATACCGGGTCCGTGTCGAGGGCGTCTGCGGCAGAAACAGTCCCGTCGTCTTCGGTATGATTGCAACCACCATGCTGCTGAAACTCGGCAAAGAGGTTCGCGATCTTCACATCGCAGCCGGGCAAGGCGATGATTTCATTTGGTCGATGAATAGTGTACGGGTACGCTGCGAGAGCGGCGATTGAGGTACTATACGCCCGTACCCCAATATCGTCAAGTGTGAGCTCTCGAATGCGGCGGATCTTCTCGAGTTGTGAAATGAATTCCTCGTTTGTGGGATGCAGAGGCGTTGAGCGCATACATGCGTATAGAACCTGGTCGCGGACCCAATCTGGAACGGGTGGCAGTGGCGTGGGTTCATCATGCTCGGAGGTTGTCTGACGGTATAAAGTTGGGGGTTGTCTTTGAGAGGAAGATCCTCCGTCAAATGCTTCCTTCGAGCGCCGAACACCGAATCTACCAGAGGAAACTGGCTGTGATTGCAGCGCAGCATCGTCTTTGGCGCGCTGAATTATTTGTTTGGATGATTGTCCTGTGGTGCCTATTTGCTTTCCCATTTCCGCAGGAACAGTAGGCACTGTCCTCTTTCGACCTTGGTAAACTATATATGGCTCTTTCGGTAAAGGTTTCCCGGCCTTGATAGAGCTGTTAAGCCATTCAAGCTTGATCACAAGGACTGAACCTTTTTGATCATCAGCCGTTTGAAGTAGACGCTTTGGAAGATGATTTCGGTCTTGCGCGCTATATTTTTCGGACCCGGACTCGGACTCAGTGCTGAGGTCGATGACCTCGCTTTCTGCACCCCCGGGCTGGCCATGCTGCTCTGTTCGCCTTCGTTTTAGAGGGGGTTCAGAATCTTTCGAACTGGCTTCATTTGCGGGCAAAGGTTCTGAAATATCCTCGGTCCAAATACCGCGTGAGCGCAGCTCCAAGGCGGCACGTTTTTTCTGCCCAATTCTCCCCAGGATCAACCCAGCTTCAGCAATGTCGTAGGTGATATTTCCCCCGTGGCTGACGAGCCGGCTTTCAACATCATGTAATCCGTCCAATGAAAAATGAGTAGGCAGAATAAAGACCGGCGGGATTGACGAGAAGATGTCCAGCTGGTCGATTTCTGCATCTGCCTCCGGCGGGGATGAACTTGCAAACAAGGGGTCCGGCATATTCTGTCAGAGACCAATCCAGCTAAATCCTCCTGGCAATTCCCACATAAAAAAGCAATATATAAAAGATATGTGCAAATATATCGGATCAAAACGTCTGTTTATCGAGTTGTATGTGCACTGAGGAACCAGGGTTACCGATTTCTATGCCTCGCCCTCTTACATCGAGTGGTGATCATGGGCATGGCGATGAAAGGGTGTCAAAAAAAAGTAAATTCAATGGGTCAAAGATATCATGGTCAGAATGCTCGGAGTTGGGATGTTGTTGTCTAATTGAAGAGCTGCTGAGGAGGCAGACTCGCGCCTCCCTGTCTGACGTCACGTTGTTTCTGCCTGAGGCACAACATTTTATAGATCGAGATAGAGAAGACCGAATGGAAGATCCTAACTCTGGTTCAATGATTCAGACTAAACCTCTCCAAAGTTCCTACTTTGTAAACATGGTTAAATGTTGATATAGTGTCGATCACCACGTCCAGCTAGACGATCTCATCCTCGAGTCCCGGCTCGCCAGTGGACTTCACTGCAACCTGAGACAAAGTCCCTTTACCAGCAGTTTCAGTCGGGCATTGCTGTCCTCCATCCATTGATCCATCAAAGATGTCACAGACCTGCTCCCCACCACCCGAAGCATCGTTCCGATACCCTTCTTCACCAGTAACCACACTCCGAGCATGCCGCCGAGTCATCCATCTTCGCCATGGTTTATAGAGCAGAACACTTGAACCGCCGAATATAATGAAAGAGCCACAGATAGACCCACCGATTACATCGTAATAGTCCCCTGCTGTTTGCACACCATCCCAGAATTTGCCTTTAGCATGCGTCACGTTCAAAATCATTGTGAGAAGTTGAATTACTCCAATCACGATGGCCACGATGACAGTCAACGAAGTTAGGACAATTGAGTAGTAGAGGAATGCGATGGGGTCGCGGTGGTTGTCGTGCGATTGCGGTAGTTCATCGCCATCACTAGTGGTAGAGGCTGCGTCTGATGTGCTATTGTGGGGTTTTGGTGGCAGGAAGTTGGCTGAGGGTTGGATGTAGAGCGAGAACATGAGGGCTCCATCTGTTGTGTCCAGCAAACACATTCCCGCTGTCATGCGTCAGAATAGGCGGCTGGTATTCTTTGCATGAAATCAATATGACTTACCGGTGAACAGAGCTGGGAGAATGAGAATCACCCAAAAGGAAGTTCCCTTTGCTGCTTCAATCGACGAGATACCGAGTAATGCAATTTCAGAAGAGGTGTCAAAACCAAGTCCGAAAAGAATTCCCAGTGGGTACATCTTCCAGGGCCTACAGAGCACAATTAGTTAAAGATGTTAGATTAGTTGATTAGATGCCTCCGCTTACCGATCAATCAGTTTGAACATTTTCTTCAAAATGGAAAAGAGGATTCCACCTCCCTCAATCTTCCACGCTTCATCTTCATGGCCCGCTGGCAGGCTGAAGACCTTTTGCATCTGTTTGATGAGTTTGTACAATATGTACCCATTCATCAAGCCAAGTAGAATCAAGAATGTGGCACTGACAGAGCTGCCAATGATTCCGCCAATAGTGCTGAAGCTATCAAATCTCGATGACACTGCAGCTGCCGTGGCTGCCACAACAATAGACGTGATTATGACAATTCTAGCTGATCGTTAGACAGAGTCATATTCCAGTCTGATCATCAGGGCTTACGTCGAATGGCCCAGTGAGAAAAATGTCCCCACCGTAACGGGTCTCTGTCCGGTAGCAAGTAAGCGTCGGGTCATTAGATCAATGGCCTGTTTGATGTTTCGTTAGAATTATTGACTCCGTGCAGCGAGAATATACATACAGATATGTGGTCTGCGTCGAACGCATGTCTCAGACCAAGTGTGTAGGCTAGAACAGCGGTAGAAACCAATGTCCTGGTGAATCAAGAATTAGCAATGCAATTTCAGGAGATATCACAGCCAATAAAAAGTATCTAGGCATGCGTAGACTAAACGTACGGATGGTAGTGCTGGATGAAAGAGTTAGCTCTCGACTCCAACAAGTGGACCGATATGTCAATCATACCAGCACGATTGCAGCAGCAATCCACACGACCACATTCAGGAAGGCAATGAACAAGATGATACCAATTGCCCGAAGTGGAATCCTTCTGATCCCCGGCATCCGGCCGTGAGAACGCTCCGCATGGCGTATAAGTGGTTGTAGACTCCATTTTCGGTCACCATCTGGACTGTGAGTCTCTACCGGTTCATCGACGACCGAAGCCATTGTTGAGGTGTCACTGTCGAATCAATGCGAACTTCCTCCGGTTCTTTCTTTCCCTTGGTGAGATGCTTGATAGTGCTGGGTTGGTTCCTTCCCCAGACGGGGCGAGCAGGAGAGCAGATACACAGCTAATGTATCCGATGCGGGTCAACAAAATGACGGCGGGGAGAAGCGAATTACGAGTATAAGCTTCGGCAAGTTCGCAGATCCGATAAAGCGATGAAAAATACTCATTAGTCTTATCGGCGTCGTCCTAGCGCTGCCAAGATCTTTTGAGCGACCGCTCAGTCCTCTTGGTAATCTGCAATAAACAGTCCTGGAGCGAGGCGACAGTGGAAGCTGGGGTGCTGTCGGCAGAGGCGGAAGAAACCCCCGGACGCGCTCACAGAACATCTACGAAAACCCAAAAAAAAAAAAACTACTACAGTGGTCATGGTGATATCGCCCCACGTGACACCGCGGGGCAGTGGAGGACGCCGATAGTGATAAAGATTTCTTCTCTCATTAGTTAGCGCTATGTAGTGTTACCCATGAAATTATCCGCATGCTGTAAGTCTATGTTCATGATTGGACTGGGAGGAATTATTTTTGAGCGCACAGTCCAGATTGCGCCGGTTAATGGGCACTCAGCAAACTTATTTTCTGGCACCGCGAAATGAGAAGGTCGAGTTGGCGCTCACTATGACTGACCGGTTCCCATTATTGGCTCGGCCAACGCAGCGGGGCCGGCATCACTAATAGTGTCGGCCAAGGGCGAAGTTGTGACATGATCTTGAAGATCGACGACTTCGTGCCCCTTGCGAATCGGATTGCAACGACAGCTAACAAGGGTATCCCTTGGGCAATACACCAGAGGCACTGTTCACTGGGAAACGTATTTGTGCTTTGATCGAGCCCAATTTGTCGGATCGAGTTGAGAACATCCTCGACAGTTATATGTCTCAGGCCACGGCAAATACTGTTGGCGACGGCGTCCACTTGGTGACAGTGGGCTGCAGCTGTCGAATGTCCGTGCTCACAAGGATGTTCCATTCATTCCGAGTGATGGGGGTAACATCCGATGCGGACAGTGGAGTCTTAGGGCCACGCTTAGTCGACATACTGGACTTAGCCGGCGGCGGCTGTCTTCGCACACGAGCAGGGCGAATCGGCGACCTCCGAGGATGTTCTTTACGAGGCTGAGAGTGCTCGGCTTTGGCTTGTGGAGGAAGAATGATAGCATCCTGCTTGTGGATGGTTTTGTAGGCACTGGCCACCTGGGTGAGCAGGTCGTCGCGGACATCCAGCTGCTCATAGACACGGTGGAAGAACGCCTTGCTGAAGGGACGGCCTTGGAAGTCCGTGACGATACGGTGCAACAGCTTCACGCATGAGTTGATGGATTGGTCATCGGTACGGGAGAAAGGGCGGTTGGAGAAGATACAGAGCCGGCGTTTGAAGGTGTAAATGCGGTCCATGTTGAGCAAGGTCAAGCCCTCTTGGCTAAACACAACCTCGTTCTGGAGGATAGACTGCTCCATGAGGTACTCATTGGCCTGGCGTTCATACTGGCTGCGGTTCAGCGCGTCGGTCCAGCTCTGGCCCAGAGAAAACTTCTTTGCTGCCCTAGCAATGGCCCGTTCCAGTATTCTCCACGACGGTGAGTCAAGGGAAGTGACTGGAATGATCATAAGATCGGACGGCTCCCCGGTGGGATAGGGTTTACCACGGCCAACTAGAAGTGTGACATGCATCATCTTTTGTTGCAGCTTAGAGGAGATGTATTCAAGGGCGGGCAGGAGGGAAGGAACGACAGCATCAGAGTCGAAGCTGAATTCAGGAGAGAGAGGCGGCGAGATCATGTCGTTGGTGAGAGTTCGTGAAGGAGAACCTGGGACATAGATGCCCGCTGGGCGAGGCAGTCGGATGACGCCCATGGTGAGATGAGGAATAACTTTTGGGTAGATACTGAATGAAGAAAGAAAAGTAGAATGCAGGAAAACGAATCGAGTTCCCTTTCAGGAGACTTGGAATACCCTGAGTGAAAGGCCAGGCGTGGCAACCCTGGACTGTTGGCCCTGATATACCACGCGAGCCTCATAGTCACAGCGCCCCTTCCCCGCACCCAATCCGGTATCTTAACTTAGAAAACTCACTAGGTGACCCAAATTAGCTACATTTTTTGTTGCTAAAGTTAGCAAACTTTGCGAAGCCAGAGCCAATCACCTTGTCACAATCGAGGAAGCGCCGCAGGGATCAGCGCGACCAAATTACCCGTAACCGCCGCGACGCACCTCCTGTCACATCCACCAATCACTTTCGTGTGCTACATGAGATCCTGCAAGCTAGGGCACATTGGCACATCACTAGTCCTAGCACGGTGAAGGACACCTTCAATAGACTCTGAGCTCCTGAGCAGACGCTCCACCAACTCATCCCATCAGCAACGCTAACACCCGCCGTGCGGGATTACGGCGATGTTGGCCAACTCGATAGGCCCACAGTGTCTCCCAAGTAGGTGGCTTGACAGCCCGACTCTTTGGGTCTTGAGGCACTGACCGCATGGCACCTTGTCTCGAAGACGACAGCGAACGCTTTGGTTACCTTGCTTTCCCATAATGCATGTCAGCCGGCGCGGCTGTTGACAACAACCAATACACACCCGCCCATTCCTTTCAGCTGTCAATGACTACCAACAAAGAGCTGTTGACTCCAGGTGGTCGCCACGTCATTTACAGTAAATTTCCAGATCGGGATCTCGCCATTTCATCTTCTTTGTTACTGGTCTAAACAGAACCGAAATTGAAGAAAGCAGCAGAGCCCGTATCTGATTCAAAGAACGCTCATTAGGACAGATATATTTTCGAGGAAGGCTTAACATTATCTACCATGATACATGTCCTAAAATCTCCGAATTTCTTGGGCAATGATTGAGGGATCTTCCAGTGGTATCAAGTGTTTCACATCTTTGGCAGTCTTGATCGCGACTTTCAGCCCAGTCTCAATGAGCAACTGACCGACCTCAGCTTTGACGCGCTCCTCTGGCTCAACAACGTCAAATTCGCCAACAATTATGCTGACTAGAGGTCCAACGCCTTTCAAAGACTCAAGAGTCTTTCTCAAGCCAATTGAAATATCTTCTCCCATGCCATAAGTAGGCCAGGAACTTTTGGCAAAATGGTTGCCGCAAAGACTGTCCTCCACCACCAACTTCATATCTTGCTCGCTTAGCGTATCGGGATTTGCAAGGACATTCCGAACGGTCCACAGTACAGATTCCTGCGTTTGATACGCCGAGAGCTGCTGGTCCTTCATTTCAAAAGGCAAATTCAACGCCGTCGGTGGTGCTGGGGCCGCTAACACCAGTCCCTTGACTTTGTCCAAAAGTTCGGCAGGCAGGATGCTGAGAGTGGCAAGAGCCACCTTTGCTCCCATTGAATGGCCAACAAATACCAAGCCATTTTCAAACAAGTCCTCAGTCTTTTCATCAGCTCGGAGCTGTTCTAGGACCGAACAAACATCCGATGCCATTGCAGAGATCGAATAGGCGGATCCGTTATCCACCACTGGGCCAGTTGACTTGCCCCAGCCTCGGAGGTCGACAGCAACCGTTGGATAAGTGGTGCTTATAGACGCCGACGAGTATGGTGATGTAAGTTTGTGCCACGTAGAGGAAGAGCCACCCCAGTAGTGAGTGAAAAAAACCAGAGGCCTATTTTTGCGCTCCTCTGGACGAGTAATAGATGCATGTATGGCTGTATCTGAAGATGTGTTGACAATGAGGGATTCCATGGTGGTCTACGCATATGCTGATTGGAAGGCAAAGTGTTCGGTGAGAAGAAAAGTGAAGTTTTTGTTGTTCCTGGAATATCTGGGGGTTGCTGGCATTTATAGCAACAAATCTGTTTTAACCGCTCAATATTATTGTGGGCCACATTTACTTGACAATTGATGTGGAATCATTGATGTGGAATCAACTTGCTTTGCGTCGACAGGGCAACGGCCTCATTCCGCACTGCTGACATATTGACCGCTCGACTTGGAAACAACAATGGCTGCCTCAAAAGCAGTCCTCGATATCTGTACCTGCAGACTTGTTTCGCATTTGTTGTCGACAAAATTTGTCTACACTCAGAATTATCCGGCCCGCAGAATGCTTCATGGGGGTGGTCAAAAAAGCAATGGAGTATGATCAAACTTGGGCTGGCTCATCATCAGCTCCCGGATATGGACTCGATCTGGTCTTCCCATACCTCTGTACTCAACCTATGTGGTCAAGCTCTTGGACTCACAAGTTCAGCTTACGCCCTTTGTCTGACAACTGAGAGTACGTCGCCCGGTTTTTAATATGTCTCCAGAATGACATCCACAGTCATCGTGGCCTCCATCAAAAGCTTCGATCTCCATTGTTTCTGGAAAGTCTACTTTGTACCAGACACCCCGATATAGCAAGTCTGATCCAATGCCCCACGCGGACCATGTGGATCCATCTTGCGCTATCAATGTCTTGGCACTTGCGTGATCGCGCGATATTATTCGTTAGCAAGCCACTGCAAGGAAGCGATACGGCTTCCACCCCTGTTTTACCGTGGCCATAAACTACTGACTTTATCCTGCAGCTCTACACCTGTTCAAGCCGAGCGCGGCTGTGAAGGAGACCCACGTGGCGCCGCATGGCCCTACTCAACGGGGACGGCCTGGGGATAGTTCATTAGTAGATGCGTAAAATCAAGTCCCTCTTCGGGTTGAATCTTTGCTCAAGACCAATGGCCACTAACTGCTTTCTGCTCTGCACGTCCCCTAGACGCAACCGAGATGGCTTGGCAGTCTCCAGTCCCCTCATACAGGGGTTCTTAATGTCGACCATGCCCCGTTTGTTTCTCGACTCGATTTACTCTTGCATCAGCTGCCAGCTACCATTCAGGCTACTATAGTCTCTCGCCACTTTCAGGTAATCGGGTCGCTATCCACAACCATCTAAATAGGAAACCCTAGGCTGTCCCGCGTCATTTTGACCGTCAAATCTCCCACTTTCTAGAACTTGCCTTGTTTGCTTTCTAAAGACGACCCCAGAGTGAAACAATCTGCGTGTAGTCTGTCCCATATCGAAAGTGCTGCACACAGCGCAGGGTTGCAGCCACCATGTCCGTTTCGGACTTGCGCGATAAGGGCTTGAAATCGGAGAATTTTGTGGCAAATGAACGCCGCGACGGGGAAGCTATGGATGCCGAAGAAAATCAACTACTGCCTCACAACCATGTTGAGCTTCATCGGGCCCTAAAGGCCCGGCATATCACCATGATTGGTATGTCGACTTGTGAGCACATATAGGTAAACGAGCCAACTAACATCGGCTAGCTATTGGCGGTGCCATTGGCACTGGGTTGATTATTGGAACGGGAGAGGCACTTGCCAAGTAAGCTTCGCATACATCATATGCGCCGGAAACAATGAAGTTAACTAACGTTCTCTATAGATCAGGGGTGAGTTTCGTGATTTACCAGGCTGTGACCAATCTTGCTGACCTTTCAGCCCGCTTCAATATTAATTTCTTATGCGTGGGTTGGGTTCATCGTCTACTTGGTGATGTGCGCCCTGGGAGAGATGGCTACATGGCTACCACTGCCGTCTGGCTTTACCGGCTACGCCGTCAGATTTTGCGATCCTGCTCTTGGGTTTGCCCTAGGATACACGTAGGTGAAATCTTTTGCCTGTCAAGTGTAAAATACGTGCTTACATTGCTTGGGACAGGTATTGGTTCAAGTATATCATCACTACGCCAAATCAGCTCACTGCCGGCGCATTGATAATTCAATATTGGCTCCCAGCAGAAAAGGTGAATCCCGGTGTGTGGATTACGATTTTCTTGGTCCTGATCGTCAGTATCAATTACTTCGGCGTGAAGTTTTTCGGCGAATTTGAATTCTGGCTCTCCTCGTTCAAGATCATCGTGATTCTCGGAATTATTCTGCTATCCTTAGTCCTCATGCTCGGCAGCGGACCGGACCATGATCGCAAGGGATTTCGGTATTGGAACGACCCGGGTGCATTCAATACCTACATCGCTGATGGAGCCGCTGGACGTTTCTACGCCTTTTGGTCCTCGATGGTGAATGCCGTCTTTGCATATCTCGGCACGGAGCTGGTTGGAGTCACGGTTGGCGAAGCACAAAACCCTCGACGAACGATTCCGCGTGCGATCAAACTGACCTTCTATCGTATCCTGGTGTTTTACGTCCTGACCGTGTTTCTTGTGGGCACTCTGGTCCCGTTCAACTCGAAGAAGCTTGCGTTTGCGATTAATGCAGACAGTTCTGCAGCCGCGTCGCCTTTCGTGGTTGCCATCGAGCTGGCAAGTATTCCAGCTCTTCCGCATATTCTGAACGCTGCAATTCTGGTCTTCGTTTTCTCTGCCGCCAATTCGGATTTGTATATTGCAACGCGCACGATCTACGGCCTGGCGCGAGAAGGCAAGGCGCCATCATTTTTAGCACGGACCGATCGCCGCGGCGTTCCTGTGTTTGCACTGGCTGTATCCTCACTTGTCTCGCTGCTGGCCTATATGAATGTGTCGAGCAACTCGAAAGACGTTTTTGGATACTTCGTCGACCTAGTCACAATTTTCGGCCTCTTAACCTGGATCTCGATTCTGGTCACGCACATTTGTTTTGTGCGGGCGCGCAATGCCCAAAATGTCCCGCGAAAGAGCCTTGCGTATGCGGCACCCCTTGGTGTGGCTGGCTCATACGGCGCTCTTGCATTTTGCATCCTGATCTCCTTGACCAAAAACTACGATGTGTTCACTCACAACAAGAAGTGGGGAAACTTTGACTACAAAACCTTTATCACAGCATACCTTGGAATCCCGCTTTACTTGATCCTCAT
This sequence comes from Penicillium psychrofluorescens, assembly GCF_964197705.1. Lineage (NCBI taxonomy): Eukaryota > Fungi > Ascomycota > Eurotiomycetes > Eurotiales > Aspergillaceae > Penicillium > Penicillium psychrofluorescens. The sequence continues at coordinate 2,705,819 of NC_133444.1, read as the reverse complement.
CTTTGGGTATAAACTGGCCACTGGGTGCAAGGGTGTCGAGCCTGGAAAGGCAGATTTGTGGACTGGGAGGGCAGAAGTTGACCGCGATGAGGCTGAGTACCTTGTCAGGAGAGAGGCTCAAGGAGAAAAGCATGCCCAGTCACATTGGTTATATCGTACTTTCGTTTCGTGGCTCTTCTAGTGCGGTGGGTCGTTTGTCTGTTTTAGCCTAAAGAGCGTTCGTGTCAAACTGTACTTGTTTATTAAAAAGATCAACATGCACTGTGCAGTTCTCCCAAGTTTCGTGGAAGTGTCTAGTCCTGTTCTTCAATGCGGACCCCCTGCGGCTAGCTTCTACTGTCCCTTTAACACTTGCACTTTCACAGAGCTGTACTTCTGATCTTGCTTTCTACGAATGTGCGTATATATTTCTCTGCTAATGTCATAAGCTGTAGAAGGTTTACATATTCTGTAAAACAAATAGGCATAACGAGAGAGTTAATAGGCATGTAATTGGGCTGTGAAGCGCCTCCATATTACCGGCATGAAATATACAGCCCACTAGCCCTTGCCGCATTTCAATTTTGCTTGAGGAACGATTGCCGAAGTATTAGACGCTAGTTGACAAAATTGCCGGAGCAGTACGCACCCTGCATGGAGTAGTGTGACCTTGGTTCTTCAGACTGCCTGATCACAAACAAGATCGTGCTTATGGTTATAGTTCTCCTATATTTGTTTCTATATTGACCAGTTCGGCAGACTCTGACTCGCTTACCTCGGGTTGGGATTGAACGTCGGTAGTTACATCACTAAGAGTACTGGAAAATAATAATGGCTCCACCCCCAGATGATCGTCAACCAACACACCTGGAAATGGATTCCTTGGCAGTCTTTGCAAGGCGGGGATCCCCACACTCGATTTTTGGACGGTAGATGCTACCTATTGTTATCTGCCGAGTATCCCTCTGACCAGCAGAGTTGGTTTTATACGGACAAACTGATTACTGCAATGCATCGTTCGTGATTGTGCATGGTTCATCACCACGCGTCGGATACCTGCATGCCCCTGGATCCTTCGCCATCGTGCCAATACAAAAGATTCGGAAATGAAGACAATCGCTATTTCCAATGCGACCATAGGTTCGTTCATTCAGGCCACATGGAATTCGACTCGAGGCATGGCTTATCGTGCAGGAAGTGTACCCCTGGCCCAATTGCGAATGCAATGCCAATGGTAGCATGGCCCCTCGATTTCAGCTGCGCCTGCGTCTGATCCATAGAGAATAGACGCCCCCCAGCGCGGGAAAGAGAACTGATCGCGACCCATTCCCTAGCTTAGGCAGACGGTACAGTAATTAAGTACATGCTTGATCAGCGACCCTAGGGGCTTTGGTTTGACAAAAGTAGGCACTGTCCACATCTCCGTTGACTTGCCCGGCAGATACGAGGAGATACTGTACTTGCCTTGCTGAACGTAGATATACAGAGAAAATCCCCGATGAATGATTGCCCATCCAAGATAGGGCAGAGGCCGGACGGGCCACAGACCGCCACGGCCAGTGGTCGTTGGCCAGTCTTGCAGTCGCAACTGAAGTGGATCATGGTCAGTCTCCACCGGCCATTGCACTGCTGTCTCCGTAGAATGGGCCAATCCCTCTCCACACGACAAAACATAAACTTTCTGGCCCAGAACTACAGCCCCAGAGGATACACGAGGCGGGGGATAAGGGGCTCGTTCGCAATCCAAGCGACCATTCTTGTAGTCGTATTCCGGCAATATTAATGATCATCAATCCCGAAACTATACTGCAAGGCATTTCTGTTTTTATTCTTCCCCTCCCCGGTCGACTAGTCAGTTCTCGGCGGGAAACCTTAACTAACTGCCGTCTCCTGTCAAACACTCTTTTCCTCCTCTGGTCACTCCTCATCTCAAAGCCAATTCCGGCGTTCCATACCGAGCTATGAGTGTTGAAAAACCAGAGCCAGTCGGCCTGGGCTCTAACCAAAGCGACAGCTCACTGGACCTCGAGCAAAAAGGCGAGCGCGAAGGCTACGTTCTCAATGCGCAGGACGCGCAAACCCGCCGAGAGCTCAAGACAACAGGCGACGGACAAACGATTCTCATTCCCCAGCCCAGCGACTCGCCCTACGACCCATTAAACTGGTCGCAATTCAAAAAGCATCTCGTTCTTATTGTGATTTCATGCACAGCTTTTCTGCCCGACTTTGGAAGCGCGACTGGCGCGGTGACCTTGAATGTGCAGGCTGCTGAATGGGGCATTTTGCCTACTACAGTCAACCATTCGCAAGTCGGTAATGTCTTTATGCTTGGCGCTGCCAGTCCTATTATCGTCGCATTGGCAGCATATTTTGGTCGTTATCCCATTCTGTTCTGGTGGACGGTATTGGCACTGGCGACATCAATCTGGTGTACGGCGGCACAGAGCTTCAGTTCGTTCATGGTATGATTGGGACTCATTTTCGAAAAAGCTATACTGACATGATATGCAGGCTGCCCGTATTCTGAACGGCATGTTCTCGACAGTGATGCAGGGAGTCAGTACTACAAAATTTCCTCTATGTTCAATCTAGCAGCTAATCGATCTCTAGGGTGGTCTCATGTTCATCAAAGACATGTTTTTCCTCCACGAGCACGCCCGCAAAATCAACATCTGGTCCGGCTTCGTCATTCTCTCACCGTACATGGGTCCCATGTTCTCAGCCTTCATCCTCACAACCCAGACCTGGCGCGTATGCTTCGGTTTGCTCACGGCCCTCACGGGCCTGTGTTTGCTGGCAGTCATCTTCTTCGCCGAAGAGACATACTATGACCGCAAGAATTCCAAGCCGGACCTGATTCCCAACGGTCCGCGTTGGCAGCGCATGCTGGGAATTCAACAATGGCGTACGGCGTATATCGAAAACTCGGTGAAGGATGCCGTCATGCGGCCGTTGATTATCATTGCCAAGCCTGTGGTCGCTCTCTCGTGCTTGTTCTATATGCTGGTCTTTGAGTGGGTGGTTGGTATCAACACGACGCTCTCGCTGATGCTGCCGCCGATTTACGGCTTTCAAAGCAAGCAAATTGGTTCGTGAACAAGATGCCCATGAAAAAGTGGACTCTGCTAATAGTCCTAGGATTCTTCTATTTCACACCCATCGTGGCAGCAATTCTGGGCGAATTAATTGGCCACTGGCTACACGATCTAATTGCGAAGATCTACACAAAGAGAAATCAAGGCCGTCTCGAGCCTGAAGCCCGTCTCTTCGCTATCTGGGTGGCCAGTCCATTTATGGTCGCCGGACTGCTGGTGATGGGCTACGCGCTGCAGAACCACTGGCACTACATGCTCACCGCGCTGGGCTGGGGCCTGTATGTGTTCGGCATAATGATTGTCACGGTGGGCATCAACGCGTACGTGCTTGATTCGTACCCGGAGGCGAGTGGTGAAGTTGCCGCGTGGGTTAACGTCGGCCGCACGCTTGGCGGGTTCATTGTTTCGTATTTTATGATCGAGTGGGAGCAGAAACAAGGCTCGGCTCGCCAGTTCGGTACTATGACTGGCATTCTCAGCTTTGGGTTTATCATTATCATTATCCTGCAGGTCTATGGGAAGAGATTGCGGCTGTGGTCTGGACCGGCCAAGTTTAAGACTGCTTGATTGATTGCCTTTTTGGCAAATTTGATATATCTTCTTTCAACTGGACTGTCTACGCCGTTAATTCCGGAGGCCTACACATAGTGCAACAACTAGCATCCATGGATGTATCATAATCGTATCACATTGAGGTCTGCATGACCATAACAATTCATAAGATCTTCATAATCGACAGCAAGATGTACAAGAATGCCGTCAGATCGGAGCAAAGATAACATAGCCCCACCCCACCCAAACGCCAATGAAGAAATATGCAAAATACATTTTCAAAACTGTTCATCAGCCCAGAGGCTTCTGCTCTGCTGTTCCATACCCAGAATCTGGAGGCGAAGCCTCATCACCCCAGACGAACTTGCCAAACATCAGAACAGCATTGAAAATCTCTCTGCCCGTGGGGACAATGTACTCCGACGGCAGGAGAAAACCATAGCTGCCACGATCGCGTAACTTGATCTGGTACGAGTAGGTGGCATGCAGCTGGTGGTAGAACCAGTCGAGGGCGCTGCCGCCAGAACTCACACCCGCCGTGGTGTCCGACCGAAGAATACCTTCGCAGGCGGAGGTCACGGAGTAGGCCACTCTTGATGTTTGTCGAATAGCCTTGGCCAGACCCAGTGCAAGTTCTTGCAGACTCTCTAGGGTGGGAGGAGTGGACGAGCAGGTGTATGAGTATGGGTAGAGAATCTGCTGAGAGTAGGAGTGCAGATCCAGGAACCCAACGATTTCGGCACGGCCGCTGTCTGTCTCGTTCCGGGCCCACTGCGCCAGACGGTGGGATTCCAGTGCTTCAAATGGTTCCGCGCCTGCGTAGTTCTCAGAGCAAGGATTGGAGCGGGTCGACTCGCCATCCCATTCATAATCCCAGGCACGGTCAAGATCAACACCTGGGCAAAGTGGCAGGCCTGTGGGCTGGCGGTTCTTGCGCCAAAGACGATCAGATTCCCACGAGTAGACGTAGCCATCCGGGTTGAGTGTGGGAATTAGCACCCAGTCGTATTCATCTAAAAGTCGCGTGACTGCCGGGGAGTCGTTATATTGGGTGATCAGATTATACGCAATGTAGGTGACGGTGGAGGTGCTGATCCATTCCCGCGCATGGGTGCCGCCAACAATGACGATCGTCTTGCGCGGGCTAGAATATTCATCATCGGGAGCCACTCCGAGTCGAAAAGCAGGGATGTCACGCCCCTCGTAAGACATTCCCACACTCGTCAGATGGGTGTGCGATGAGAACATCGACGCCATCAGGCGCATCCATTGCACAATGACAGAGAGCGGCTGGTAATCCCGGAAGAAGACGTCGCCCACTGCGGCCGTTCGTTTTCCTCCTGAAATGATTCCTTGGTCCAGATCGAGTCCCGCATGGGGGTTTGAAGGGTATGTAGCGTAGATCATATTAGCTAGGTCGTCCATGAGGGGCTGATAAGCCGATCGAAGAGAGCGCGGCAGCAGCTCGAGCAAAGAGGGGATCTATTCCGCTCACAGAATCGTTAGCGAGATGTTTTTTTTTTTTTTTTCAGTGTGCAAATCGAAGCCGTACCATTTCCTCCGCCAGTCGAATGTCCACAAATTCCGACGTTATGGCCCAGACGTCTAATAAAAGAACCTGGGATGCCTCGGCAAGTGCCTCTGCCTCGTCTGCCTGGCGCAAGTGGAATCGGAGAACGACATCACTCCCGTAGCGGGAATGGATGTTCGACGGCGGCGATGCATTTTTCGGGCAGGTCTGTTTGATGCCCCAGACAGATTCAACCAGCCAGTCGCGCAGTCGGGTCCATGGCCGGCGTGGGTCGGATGGCTGGCCCAACAGCTGCACGGGCTGGAGGGGCGGTGGGGGAGTGATGCTAGATCCAGCAGGGACCGCAGAGACGAGCGGGAGGAGTGTGCAGAAGAAGAGAAAGAGAAGCGAATGGAACACAAGCATGATTAGGGAAGGAAGAAAGAAAGGAAGTGAGTGAGGGAGTGAGGGAGTGGGGGAGGAAGATGAGGCAAGAGTGTACGTCAGTTGGTTGGTCGGTCAGTGACTTCCGGCCCTGGACTTGACTTGACTTGATTGTTCTCGACCAAACCGACTGACGCAAGGGTCTCTGCTCTGCCCCACGATCACCTTCTCTTTTTCACCATTTCTCTTATTTTCTCATTCATTGGTGGCGCTCCTGAGTGGCCCAGACCCCCTTCGTCTTCCCCTTCCCGCCGTTCCCCTTTTCGCTGACGACGACCTCCACATCTCCCTCTCGGTCTGAGCGCGATCTGGCCATGTCCAACTAAATCGATCTCTGTTTCACCCATACATCCCGCTTTCTCTCTCTCGGCTGCGCATGGGTTTGTCTGCGCTTGCTCTTGGGACTCTTTCCGTCCACCATGCATTGGAAAGGTCTGCGACTCGGCACGTCCGATGGCTCCAAGAGGCACAGCGTGCTCGACCTGCCCGCCAGCACCCACGGCCGTCACAGTGAGCAGCTGCCCCGTCCCGGTCCCCCGACTGTCGAGCCCCGGTTCTCCGAATCAATTCCTCGCCTGAACCTCCAAGACCAGCCGGACGGGAATGCCGACCTGTCAATACCAGAGAATGGCCCGGTGAGCGACGTGGCCCAGACGGACTTCGGGGGGCCATCAGCAGGGGACACGCCTAGCTTGCGAAGGAATCGCTTCAGTTTCATGAGACTCCGCCATTCATCCGATCCCCAGCTCTCCAAGTCCTACGCGAAGGCCGAGGAGGACACACCTCCGGTCCCCTCGCTCCCTCCGCCGAAGATCATCACCACCGCGCCAAGCGGCAACGAGTTTGACCAACCTACCAAACAACGCCCTAAACCCAAGCTTCTATCCAACCTAAGGAAACGGTCGATGGAGGAATTGTCCCGAACCCAACCGGAACAATCGAGCTCGGCACCCTACCACAAAGGCCAGGGGTCGACCGATTCGCAAATCGTCGATTCCAACCTGTCCACCTCTCAGACCATCTCCGAGGAGCCCGGGCGGCTCTCGACAACGTCACTGCGAAGCGGAGGCCGAGAAGCCTTCCCGGACTCCCACCGGTCGTCGGTCACCGATCCTCGATTTTCCGAATCGTCACGGTCAGATCACAGCTATGCCGATCACGCCGCATCTCGGACCAATTCGCCCCTGGATAATTTGGCAGCGGCATCTGCCGGCAAACGATTTCGCCTTCCACGCCTGAAACGCAATCGCAGTCCTCTCTTCCCTCTGCCTGCCAAACTGCCGCCTCCGACGAAGCTGAAAAACGATGGCCCCAAAATCTCTCCAGCTGAGACCCCGACATCTGGCCACTCGGACGATCAGGACCGAGTCTCTCCTCTACCTTCACCATCTCGTTCATCAGTAGGACTGGCACCATCGGGTCCGCCGCCACTATTACGGCAGGACTCGACCACTTCTGCCCGCTCTGTGCGATCTAATCCATCTGCATCTGGTCGAATGCCAAAGAACGGTCGTGGGAGATCGTCCACCATGGGATCGCTGGCCGAGAACCAGGACGATCCGTCTCAGGACCCGTACATGGCGTCTTCGGGACGCACCTCGACCTCGACCAGCGGTCGTAAGAGCTTCGGGGATATGTTTAACTTCTCTCAGCGACTGAGGCAAAATTCAGAGCCCCCGATCCCTCGCAATGGCTCTCCCGCCCTGGGAGGTTCGGGCACACCAACGTCGAAACCCGCGTCCTTGGCATTTGCCCGCGAGCTTCCCCCGTGTCCCGAACGGGAAGAAGACGACACTCCCGCTACTTATCTGACTAGGTTAGAGGAAAACCTCCCTCGTGGTATAATCGGGGGTATTCTTGCTCAATCAGACGAAGAATTCTCCAAGGTTTCCTTACGGAAGTATATGCGAGGATTCGCCTATTTCGGGGATCCCATCGACATGTCTATTCGCAAGCTCTTGATGGAAGTGGACTTGCCGAAAGAAACTCAGCAGATCGATCGCTTCCTCCAAGCATTTGCAGACCGATATCACGAGTGTAACCCGGGCATTTTTGCGTCTCCCGGTACGGCCCTTTGTGTGCAGTTGAAACTGTTGCCCTAACTGACAGTCTCTTAGATCAAGCGTACTTCATTGCATTCTCAATTTTGATCCTTCATACCGATGTTTTCAACAAGAACAATAAGCGAAAGATGCAGAAGCCCGACTATGTGAAAAACACCCGTGGAGAAGGAATCTCTGAGGAAATCCTGGAGTGTTTCTACGAGAATATCTTATACACGCCTTTCATCCACGTCGAGGATGTTAACCTGCGTGATCGCCAACAACTGAAGCCTCGTCGGGCCTTGTTCAAGAGTACCAGCTCGGAGCATTTGTCGAAGATTTCACGGGAGCCCGTCGACCCCTATGCCCTCATCCTGGATGGAAAACTCGAGTCTTTACGGCCAAGCCTGAAAGATGTCATGAGCTTGGACGATACGTACGATCATTTCGGTACCGCAGGGGCGCCTGATATGGAAGAGCTTCATGACGCATTCACCAAGTCTGGCATTCTACAGATCATATCTCTTCGCTCGCGACCCGACGCATTCATGCATTCCAGCTTGAACAACCCGGCCGAGGCTAATCCAGGTCTGGTAGACATCAAGGTGGCCAAGGTCGGCCTTATTTGGCGAAAGGATCCCAAAAAGAAGAGAACTCGCTCGCCGTGGGCCGAGTGGGGTGCGGTGCTGACATTCTCTCAGCTCTACTTCTTCCGCAATGTGAATTGGGTACGAAACCTCATGGCACAGCATGAAGGCTATGTGAAAAACGGACGCCAAGGAACTCTTGTCTTCAAACCTCCACTATCCGAATTCAAGCCGGATGCCATCATGTCGACCAATAATGCCGTTGCTCTTTTCGACTCGGCCTACAAGAAACATAAGCACGCATTCAGTTTCTTTCGGCACAATGCACTGGAGGAGGTTTTCCTGGCCACTTCGGAATCTGAGATGAACGATTGGATGGCGAAACTGAACTACGCAGCGGCGTTCCGAAGCACTGGTGTGCGTACGAAGGGCATGATTGATACCAATTACGAAGGCCAGCGCTACCGCAAGACTCAGCGAGCTGGCTCGATCTCGTCGCAAAAGTCGCATCTGTCAGCGGACAATGAGCCCGCGTCTCCGAGTATCGACACTGATGTTGTCGCTGAATTCATCACCGCGCGCCGGCACTTAATGGCGCAGAAGATTCGTGAGGCGAACGAAAAACTGTTCATTTCACAGAAGCAATTGGATGATCTTTTGCGGAACGCCCGACATCTCCAGGTGCTCACACCCGTTCATTCCCGCGCCAGGGAAAGCGTCATCATGGCAGCTGGACGTATGGCGGCGAAAGTGAAGTGGGTCCGGCAGGATATTTGGCGCAATAAATGCTATCGGGCGATTCTCCTGCGGGATCTGGGAGATGATGAGAGCGTGGTGGAAGGTACTGCTGATTCGGTCACGGATCAGATATCGACTCATATCCCCATCCACTTGGCTTCGGTCTCAGGCCCTTCGGTCACCTCTGTGCCTACTGCAGATCAACAAGCTCCTAGCATTGTGCACACAGTTTCCAGTCACGACACGGCCGACCAGCCTGCTGTAGAAACTGCTGATCGACCCTCCGAACTTCATCCGCAGATCTCTGCTGATCAAATACGCCGCCCCAGCCTTCCCACATCCACCGTTTCGGCCGAATTTACTCGCCCAGGACGACGTCTCTCTAGCGGGGCGCCGCCCGACCGCTCCAAGTCATATTCAGTCGACACGGCAGCGAGCCAACTTCAGCGCGAAGCATCGATTCTCAGTCGTGGCAGCAAATATGACGGTGCCAGTCTTGGATCTCATGCCTCCAGATTGACAGCCCCCGCTAGCTTCGATGATGACGAAGACCGTATTCTAAGAGAAGCAGGCTTACTGGGCTTGGGCAGTTCACCTCCTAGTCGCAAGCAGGCCATCGCTGAAAGCGACACTGGCGCCGACAAAAAACCCGAGGAGTCATCAGAGATTTCACAGAGTGACAGTAAACCAAACCGCGCGCGTCGCAGTCTTCACCGCACGCTACGCGACTCGCATAATCCACACACTTCTCGCCATAGGAAGAACCATGGATCTGTGTCTAGCATCGGGCCTGTTGATGACGATCAGATCCCCCACAACGGCGAAGGTCTGTCACGCAAGACGCCCAGCTTTACTGTCCACGGCAAGAAAGCCTCAGTCGTCACCTTTGGGTCTGAGTGGCAAAATATGCCTGCAGAGGATCGCCTCAAACTCCGCAAACCCACTCCTTCCGAGGAACCACGAGCTTCAGAACCTGCCGTCATGAGCAGTGGCGGCGAATCCATCACTTCAGACCAGCACGCAAGTGGCCGACCTCACTCCATGCGCAGTGCAAGCACCACGACTGGACTGAGTATGCGTTCCGACGACCTGGCAGATTTCAAGGATGCCCCTGAAGAAGGCCCGGATCGGCGATCCTCCGTGATCAGTATCCCTGCCCCGGACACCGCTTCAGATCAACGACAGCCATCATCAAAGCGAGCTTCCATGCTCAACGGCCGTCTCGCAGCTCCAGTGGACGACCGCTCGGACCGCTCGCCGTCGGCATCGTCGACTTCTCTGAGTGAACACCCCGTGGACCCGCCGTCCCAGGAGAACCTAAGAGAGCAAGCTGTGGGCGCGTGATTGACTCGTCAAATCTTCCACTCTCCCGTATAGCCTGCCAGCCTCTTGTTTTGGATCTGTGTTTAACGATTATTATACCCCTGTTTCGACTTTTTTTTCCTTTCTGTCTGCTGAACTTCGGGTTTGTCGAGCATTTACGTGTGAGAGAGAAAGAGAGCCGTGTCGCGATGACCCTGCTACGACCTGCATGTTGAATTGTTATACTTGGATTAAAGCATAGCCTGCCAGATAAAAGCCATTGTGTTTGCATATCTTCTTGTCATGATTTATGTATGTGAGCGTGGGCACGTAGTCAACCTCTGAAGGAAAGTAGCTCGGTCTCCTATGTAAAGTCTTTTAGATCGAGTCGATCTAAAAACATACTTTCTTAGAAAAAGTTTTGTTTTGTTAACTTACTTATTTAACATATTAAAAGTTTACTTTGAACATACTTCCGTAGGTACAATTTTGAAACATTCCCCGACCCATAAGAGGCAAGCGCCGGGCCGGTTCAAAAGTAAGGTCATAGCTAGTCATCCTCACTAGCTCGCATCTAGCTTATTCTATCGGGTCGACTTAACCATCCGCGATTCACTGCGAACGCTGTCCACGTTGTCCGCTAGGGCAATTTCATCATTCTGGCCATAGGCAGTCTTCCACTTGTTCTGGGACTCCGTGTAGGTGTTATCCAGGTAAGGATTGCCGGTGGCAGTCTCATCATCACCCCAACCGGGGATGTAGTGACGCATGAACGGGCGTAGGATGGGCAGGCAGGGACAGATGATGATTAGATTGGCTTCGACGTTGCTGATAGGGAATGCGGATTAGATTTTGCTCTTGAAAGGATGGAGCATAGGGAGGAGACACTCTTACATCCACAATTCGGGCCAGGCCAGCTTATAAGTCACGTCTGTGGCGTGGAGGAAGTCCACCAGGGTGACCATGCGCAGGATACTCGTGATGACAGTTCTATATAGTCGTTAGCGACTGATCGTTTCTTTGAAAATAGGAATATAGAAATCACGTACGCGCAACCGACGACGAACATAAGGAAAAGGTAAACCTTTTGAGAGCGGGGCATGTTGAGACGAAGCACGAGCGGAATAGGGAGTGTGATCAGCGCTAGATCAGTGACAATGTTGGTCACAGCGGTGGCGATGTATAGAGCCGTGCGGTTGACGCATTCTCCTTCGACAGTCGGGTCCCAGTTCCTGCTGACAGGGTGGCATGCGAGGATCAAGGCGAAAATAATTGAAATACTGTATCCCATCACGACGGCCGTGATAGCGTGCAATGCCATCACGTAGATCTTTTGCTTTTTCATAATTCGGTGGTAGAGAATGATAAGACTGATTTTCGCTAATGCGAGAGCGGGCACGTAAAGAATGGAGGTGGACAGTAGGTACTGGAAATAGATAGTATCAGTATTCGTCTAGTAGTCCGAGTTGAACAAAAAGTCTCTCCAGATACCTTTTCATATTCTCCGTATGTTTGTTTCGACACGTTCCACATATGACTGCCGACTCCGCCATATGTGAATGACACTATTGACAAGGGCTTGGTCAGCTCATGGAAAGTAACGCAGTGAACTTTATCAACCACGTACATAAGGATGTCATCTGTGTTCCGATGGAGAACAGCTATTGTTCGATGTGAGCAAGGCGGCCAAAACTGTAATCATTCTCAATGCGTACCCATGCCATAATAATTGACGCTGTTTGGGGAGGAAGACGTCAGCAAGATTCTGTCGGGCGAAAAGACTGACTGTCTTACCATCATCCAAGCCAAACTTGCGCAGCAAGTAGACCCGTGTCCAAACACGCAGCCCAAGACATATACAGCTGATTGTCAAACCGAAAACAATGATAGAGACGTTGGCATTGTACAGCCATGGGTATTCGTTATTGAATGTGGGCGTCACACCCGGTGGGGGCGGCGCCATTCCAACTGTAGCGGACATGATGTTATATTAACGAGAGTATGGGATGGATGGAGGTGTCACAGAGATGGTGGGGGAGGAGCCTGATATGAAAGCATCCTCAATTTACCATAGTGAATCCCCCTGAGTGCGTTCCTGCGCTGTTGACCACTTTACGTATGTAGTTTTCGCAGTAGTCAATCCCGACAAAACTTGGCTTCGATCCTTTCAAACTCATTATTGATTCAGTTCGTAGTTGGGTCTTGACAAGCCCCGTTGTCATCGGACTGATTGTCAATCCTGCTGTCCTGCATAAGCATAGCTTCAAGAATGGCCCGTTCGCGACTTAGCCATGTCGGTTATAGGCCGAAACCGCCACTAAACGCATGGATCAATGGCTGCGTTGAATGGCAGCAGCGACCCGTGGCGGCCCGCGAAATTACCGGGATATTTTTTGAGGATGGTCCACAATCAATGCAGGACGAATCCTTTGGGGCCGGTGGTTATGCCCTCTGTGACACCGTTGATCCTTCGAGGTTTCTGATCGGCGCTTTCAATAAGACCAGTCTCGTCTTTTGCAATTGGACTATAACCGCTTTTGCCACAGATGAAGAAGTCACCAAATAAACACCCTTGGGAATTATTCGCATCAGCAGGATGCCACGAAACACCGTTCTGGGCCTTTTGGCCCCTTTCTAAAGTATACTGCGCAGCCGGCTTTACATGTGCTGGCCCCCAAGTGGCCCTCGTCAATCCTTCATCCTTTATGAACATCTTCAGCGGAGATTTGACTTTGATTCTAGACCATTTTCCCTACGTTCACAGAATGCTGACACACACCCTAGAAAGGATTTACAATATCCCATTTTTGCCTCGTGGCCGGGAGGATATTCCCGGGATCTCAATAGACCAGATAGTCCCACATGTGTGATTGGCCACCACGCAATCGAGAACTCCATCCACAGCCCCTCAGTACCGGTTTGAGATTGAACAAAGCGTCAGATGTGTCCTAATCTAGTTTGAGCGAGTGATCGTTATTACCCTATCCTTATCCTGAAGGATTATTAGAGCGGGTCCTCTGAAACCGTACTCCGTACACACGTCTTCAGTAACATTAAGTTAGTTAGTGATTTGCATGCAGGCTTTCAATATTTCCCTCCGTATTGGTTCGTTCCTTCGCTAGTCGGCCCGTATTATTTCCTGGCGGTCTACTATGCTTACTGCCGGTCTGTATATTAACTGTCCTCTCGGCACTCTGTACAGGACCCTATCCTTAGTGGTTTAAGAAGGTCCCCTTACGTGTTTTTACAGTCGTATTCGGTAGATGTTTTCATCTATATGATGGATTTTCTGTATGGACTTTTACGGTCTCTCATTGGTCCCTATCTAAAGTACGTGCTCTCTGCCTCTTAATTCAAGACGACGCTCTGTCTACTTTTAGAGCTGCGTATGTATTTGAGAAGTAGAAATCACAAATTTTCGGCTGAATAACTATACAGCCAGCCCCACGGTGTCGGGTTGGGTTTGAGTAGATAGTCAAACGCATCTTTGTCTAGGCTAAGGAGAGAGCGATCATCTTGACCGAATTGAGAAATGACAACGTCGCATTCCTCACAGTTAGAGAAAATCGCAATCTTAGAAGATTATCACAGGTAATTGATAGTGTGATGGACATGCATTGGTATACAGAAGAAGGCAAGTGGCCTACCTGCTAGGACCACCTTTGGTTGTGTACATAACAAGGCTACACGTGCAGCGAGCAATAGTTAATCACCGCCTGGACCGTGCTGTCTAATCGCTCGTTCGTCAAGGCAAAAAAGACGATTTGGAAAAGCTTAGTTAAGCGACAAGGAAGGGGCCTATCCCAACATGGCATCGCGTCCACCCTCTGGTTCGGTCATCATTAGGGCAAAAAAAAAGGGCCAATGCTGATTATGTCATCCATCTTATCTCCGCAACCTTCACATCAATCATTACGCCATAAGTTACTCCAACTTCAACAAATCCAAAAAAAAACCATGGCGCACTCGAAGCGCAACACCTCTCTCCCACACTTTACCTCCTACGAACGCGGCCTCCTGCGCTCAACATGGGGCACAAAGCGCGGCGTAATCGGCCGCGACAGCTTCCTGCCCTTCGCGTCATGCCGATTGTGTCTCCAACCAGCCCGCGCGCCGGTGGTGGCCTGCGCCACGAACGGAGACCTGTTCTGTCGCGAGTGCGCGATCAATGACCTCCTCGCGCAGCGGCAGGAGATCAAGCGGCTTGAACGACAGCGCGAAGATGCGCGGAAGAGGCTGGCGGAGGGGGAGGAGGGGGAGCTTGAGGAGGAGAGGAGGAAGGAGTTGGCTCAATTTGAGCTTGTTTCTATGGGATTGGAAGGTGGTGGTGGTGGAAATCAAGCTGGGAAGAAGCGGAAAGCGGAAGGGAGTGAGACGGAAGAAGCCATGGCGAAGTTCAAGGCAAGAGAGGTGGAGATTGACGGGAAAAGGAAGAGGGTGTTTGAGCTGAATGAGAAAGAAATGGCGCGGTACGCAGAGGATGAAAAGGAGAGGTTGAAGAAGGAATTGAAACGGGAGAAGGTATTTTTATTTACATCATTCCTTTCCTATCCTTCTGGAGTTGCTAGGACTTGGATACTAACCCTTCTTTCTAGTCCTCGGCCAAATCCGCTCTACCTTCCTTCTGGGTCCCATCCCTCACGCCGGGCACGGATCCCAATGAGATCACCGCCCAAAAAGCAATCAAACTCACGCCCATCTGTCCCGCCTCCCCGGAGTCCAATCGGCATAGCTACTCGCTCAAATCGCTGGTGGACGTGCATTTCACCGAAGAAACCGGCGCGGATGGGACGGTCTCGCGCGTGTGTCCGAGCTGTAAGAAGAATCTGAGCAATGGGCTTAAAGCGATGCGTATGTTCCCTCCCTCGCCTATGTTCTGCTCGTGTCATGTCCATACTAACGGGGCTATTAATAATGACAGTCACCAAACCCTGCGGTCACATCATCTGCTCACCCTGCGTAACGAAATTTATGACTCTCCACGAAACACCGGATCCGCACGCTTCCAAAGAAGAACAAGCTCACTCGGCTGCGTTGCACGGGCGGATGCTGTGTTATGTCTGTGAAACGGATATCACGCCTCGCAATCCAGAGCAAAATGGGGATAAGAAAAAGTCCAAGAAGAAGGACAAGGAGAAAGATGGTGGGGTTCAGCCCGGTCTGGTGGCGGTTTGCTCTGAGGGCACTGGGTTTGCAGGCGGAGGAGGCAACGTGGCTACGAAGACCGGGGTTGCGTTTCAATGTTAGATGCAAAGATAAAAGTCAATTGATTGATGTGATGACGCTAATGATGATGCGACTATTCAAGTAAGTCATCATCCAACGCCCGGCCATGCATAAAATCCGCGAATGCCCTAGATATACAAAAAGTAGAAGATCGCACAATCCTTCTCAATCATCATGAAACAGCCTTCTTCGCGTTGTTGAACTCGCGCACCACAATCTCGCAGCGCACGTCCTGGCACAGACGGCGCCGGCGGCTAGGGTCCAGCGTGTTGGCGAACTCCAAGCCCGACGCGCGCTCCACGGCTTCCAGCGGAACCTCAAAGTCGGACAGGCGCTTCTCATTGGGGATGCGCGCATTGGGCAAAACGAACGCGCCCAGCGCGACCTTGCTGTCGGGAGACTCCGAGCCATCTTCCGCATAGATGACCTTGTAGAAGTGGGTCGGCACAGCGACATTGGGCGGGTTGCCGATAACCTCATAGTTGACGCGCCACTTCCCGTCCGGGTCGCGACGCGGCAGATACAGTGGGCCGGTGACGATGCGAACAGAGGAGTATTGTCTGGTGAGATTGCGACAGAATTCCTCAAAATGTGCCCAGTAGTCACGGTTGAAGCCCTCTCCAACCTGGGGGCACATATTGCTCAGTGCGAAAGTATCATCCATAGCTGCCTGGGACCACTTCGCGTCCGCAGCAGGCACCTGGTGACCGCGGTCATAGCCCGAACGGAAATAGTCGGCCAGCTTAGCGCGGAACTTGGGCGGGAGGGCTTCGTCCTCGACGAAGGAGCTGTGGCGCCGGTCGGCGTTCTTTATGGCCAGCGACTGCGGCGTAATGTGCTCGGCGACCCAGGCCGGGTTGCGGGTGCGGCGGTCGAAGGCACCTGTCACGGGGAGAGAGGAGAGCTCGTCGGCGACGGGGCCGGGGAAGCCATATTGGAAAATTCCGGAGGGGTCGACGGGGCCGGCAGCGGCGACGGCCACTTTGGCGGCGAGCGTTGAGGTGGGTGTTCCTGCTGGAACTGGGACTTTGACGCCGCCGGTGGGAGGAGAGGGGAGCTGTTGCTGTTGTTGTTGCTGCGGCGGACGAGGTTTGGAGGAGTAGAGCAGCGCGGTTATGCCGGCGCCAGTGGCTGCGCTGGCGGCGGCGATGACGGCCAAGGTTGCTTTGGACATGGCGAGTATGGGAGAGGGGAGAGGAGACCCGAGGGGCCTTTTCAAAAGGAGAGAGAGAGGTTGAAGGAAAAAAGAAAAAAACAGAGGGAAAGTCAGGAACCAAATAGGAAAATCAAAGAAGTCACGGGCCAATCAGCGGGTCAGCTGAGGTGGGCAGAAGGACAAGATTGGGATCACGACAGACCAGCTGATGGTATCGTCCTACACAGGTACAGGTGCATGGTCTTATAGTACGTGGTCAACGTAGGGCAGATAGGATGCCTCCCAGATCACAGGGCGAGTCGCTCACTGAGCAACCCTGGGCTGGATGTGATTTGCTCACCCTTGCCCACCCGAGCGAGCCGCCCAACCCAAAACACATATTCAGTGCGATAAAGCAAATGCTAAATTTAGGTACGACGATGTGATGGGCCATCTAGCTGCTGTACAGAGCACTGAAGTAGTCCCGCCCGATCTTTTTCGCGGGGGTCAGGTCGGAGATGTCGCAGATGCGCTCCAGACAAGCTCAAGCGCTCTCTCGCGCTGTTGAGTAATCAAAACATTCGTGCACCTCGGCCTTGACGTATTTATCGGCTCATCCATAATTCAAGTAACTCATGACCTTTCGGCCTCGGGATTTTCTGTAGTATTGATTTATCAGCGTAGAAGACAGCAGCATCCAGCGTTATAATTTATATCAGAATACACCTCGCCATTCTTCTTGTATCTCCCGACTCGGCACTAATACACTACAAGCCCTTTGTACTACGGCCTATGCACCACTTCACTTCAATCTCTTTATTTGCAATCTAGACGGGATAGAAAGTATTGAAAATGGGCATGAAGAAAGCTCAAGACGGTCAGAACGCAAACGGAAAGAACCAATCGGAGGATGAAGTAGGGCTCGAATCGAGGCTCAAGGAGACGACAGAAGCCATCTCAGAGGGCTGGGACGGCGATCCTGAGAATCCGTACAACTGGCCAGTGAGGAGGAAGGTGCTGCAAGTTTTGATGCTTGCCTCTGCAGCTTTCACAACGTGAGCCGAACTTGTCTTACTCCAGAAATATAGCTCCGGCGCTAAATAGGTATCCAGATCTCTTGGTGTGTCTATATTGTCGCCTGCTCGCTCTCAGTTCATGGAAGATTTTGGAGTCAGCGGTACTGTTTCCATCCTACCATTGTCTCTCTATGTGCTTGCTCTGGGCCTTGGCCCTGTGGTTGGAGGGCCGCTGTCAGAGACCGTTGGGAGATATCCAATCTATATAGGCACAATGACTCTGGGGACGTTGTTCACGCTGGGAGTCGGATTCAGTCGCACATTCGCATCACTTTGCATCTTGCGCTTTTTTGCGGGATTCTCTTACGCACCTTCTTTGGCCATTGCTGCAGGGACTATCAACGAAACCTTCAAACCAAACACCCGCGCTCTCCCATCCACTATCTTCATTCTAACGCCATTTCTGGGTCCGGGTATTGGGTAACTAATTTGCCACTTTGCCTATGCCTATCAAATGGCCATGCTAACAGTTTGCATAGACCCGTCATTGGGAGCTTCGTTGTTGTTAGAAAAGGCTGGCGCTGGACCCAGTGGACGTTGATCTTCTTCGCTATCTTCACCATTATCACCATTGTCCTCTTCGCTAGAGAGACATTTCATCCCATCCTAAAACGCCGTCGCGCCAAGAAGCTTGGTTTAGACTTGCTTCCATCGTCACCGCTGTCCTCAAAGATCCGACTTTTCGTGACAATTGCTCTCCTTCGCCCCCTTCTCATGCTTTTGACTGAGCCAATTGTTGCTTTTATCTGCCTCTATGCGGCATGCGAATTCGCAACACTCTTTTCATTCTTCGCTGCCATCCCGTTCATTTTCGAAAGTGTTTATGGCTTTAGCCTCGAGGACTCCGGGCTTGCGTTCTTGGCTATAGTCGTAGGGTGTTTACTAGGCGCCCTAACAGTATTACTGTGTGATGTGTTCTTATATCGCCGCCAAGCCAGAAATTATCCCGCACAAAAAATTCCTCCCGAGCACCGTCTCTATCCAGCTCTTCTAGGCAGCGTCTGTCTGCCTATTGGCCTGTTCTGGTTTGGATGGACTTCTAGGATCGAGATCCATTGGGCAAGCCCTATTGTCGCAATCATGCTTTTTGCATGGGGAAACCTATGTGTGTTTGTCAGTACGACTCAGTATATGGTGGATACCTACCTCGGCCTCACTGTGGCAAGCGCCATGAGTGCGAACAGCCTGGCCAGATACGGACTTGCGGCTGCGTTCCCCCTGTTTACCACTCAAAGTGAGTTCCTGCAACTTGTTCTCTTCATAAGAATACCTTCTGACCTTTTCTCAAAGTGTATACTAATCTCGGCATTGGCTGGGCTACAAGTGTGCTCGGGTTCATTGCTGTTGCATTGTTACCTGTTCCGTGGGTCCTTTTCCGAGCTGGACGGAAACTGAGATCTCTGAGTAAATATCAAACTACTGATTTTGAGTAGACATTATTTTCAATCTGAGTTTCCCTGCTACTTAAGAGGCTGTTCATACCCAGATGCCAATTTTATGTTGTTACTGCTTTTTAAGTCTGCAAAAAAACACGCGATTTATTTACCTAGGGTCATTGTGCTTTGCCGTTGGCAATCTTTTCGTACATCATACACACTGCCCGCACATCACCCTGTGCGCCATACTCGCTCAAATCAAAGTCAATCGACTCGCCAACATCGCGGAACCCGCACTTCCGGTACAACGGCAGCCCCGCTGGCGATGCCTCCAACCACGCCGGCACATGATGGCGATCAGCCTCTTGCAGCGCAGCCCTTACCAGGGCCGCGCCGGCTCCACGACCCTGGAATTTGGGGTCTACGGTGAGGATCTGGAGGACTGAGCAGGTGAGTATTAGCATGCACGGTACAAAACCTCAAGGTATGCCGAAGGACAAATTCACGTACTGCTAGCCGGCTTCCCCGTAATCCACTTTCCCCTCCTCTTTGCCACAGCGCGATGATAGTCAAAGAAGAGTGCCGGACTAATCGCAACCTCGGGGGCAGTTTTGTGTCGCTCCGCGGCAGCTGCTTCTTCGGCGGCATGCGTTTCGCCGTCGAGATAAAGGCTCCAGCATGCCCAGCCCAGAACGTCGCCCGTGGAGTCGTCGACGGCCTTGACGAACCGCGCAGTCTTGCTGCCGAGAAACCATTCTCGAAGATCTTTTTCGAGATTGGGGTTCCGCTCTGGTAGCCTGTACAGCAGATGCATGAGGGCATCGTCGGCGAAAGCCTCGTCGTGGATGCGGGCGAGGGTTGGGATGTCGTCGATGGAGACGGGGTGGAGGGAGATCATTGCGAAGATGGTCAATACAAATCACCGAGCGAAGCGAGGGTCATACCCTGTAGTTGTTAATGTTTTCAAACCGCGAAGTTCGAGAAAATGGGAATTTTCGTCTTTGTCGGCCGGAGAGAGGGGGTGTTTCCGAATTAGGAGCCCGACGGAACTAACTCTGAATGGCAAGTCCCTAGTCCGTTGCAGTCTAGATTGGATGTTTAAATATGGTTATCTGGAGTCCCTAGATCTGCACGTAGTACGGTGTAACGGATGTATATCATTCGATTACTCGATCGATTACCGACCGGGCCATACCCAGGGTAGGTAGAGGGCGAGACTAGTGAGAACCTTGGGGACGATAACCTGGTGTTCTGCCCAACTGACTATATATATCATGTCACTCATATCTCTTAGACCGCAGGTAGCATATTTCTCCGTTGTGGTGTTGTAAGTTGAGAGTGCCTGGACTTGACCGCCAGCCCTTCTTTCCGTCTGACATCATGGTTTTCGCACTTTTGCCTTCTGCCACTCCCGCCATGGCTGACTCGAACGACCTCCGGGGCTGGGTGATGAGCGCCGTGTCGGGGATCGGTGGGTGTGAAGTCCTCCATGCTTTAGACCTCTCTCCTAACAACTTCCTTTGCAGCTTGTGTCCTCGGCTCGACCGTCATCTGCGCCGACCTGGTGCTGCGCCGCCTCACTCACTACAAGAGCTTTCAGATCGCCAACAGCAACAACTTCCTGGCGGCGTCGCTATGTCTCAGCGCGGGTGTGATGGTGCGTCTGCAGTTGTTTCGCTTGTTTTCCAGCTCACTAACCCGTGTCAGCTCTTCACCTCCCTGTACAGCATGCTCCCCACCTCCAAGGAATACCTCGCGCGCGCCGGCTTCTCCTCCACCACCGCTGCCTACCTCCTGACGGGTCTGTTTCTCGCGGGAATTATCGTCATTCGCATAGTGTCGGGTTTCATCCATCGCTTCATTCCATCCCATGTCGTCGACTGCGCTCATACCCACGATGAGCCGGAAACCGACCCCGAACGCGGCGACGGCCGACGACACGGCCACCACTCGCACGGGAATACCGAACACACGCCCCTGCTGCGACCTCCGGAGCCTCGGTCGTCCAAGTCGACACCGGCTGTCGTGCAGCGGCCCAATCGCGACGATTGGCAGGTGACAGACACTGCGTCCAGGGAGTCGTTGCGGGCGATCGTCACGCGTCGGTTCAGTTCACTCATGGGCGGTGCCAAGCCTCTGTGTGACGAGAACGGGCCATGTTACGGGTTTTCTCAGACCTGTGGCCGCGAGTGCACCAAGGTTCTCCCGCTTGTGATCGCACCAACTGAGATTGGCCGCCCCGGTATGCCACCGCATCATCAGAGTCTTTCTGTGCAGCTCCAGTCTGGCGAGACACATTCAGATTTGGTGCCATATACAGGAGATACAGTGTCGGCGCAACACTCGGTTTCAGCCAGTTCGTCCTCATCATCTCGGACTCAAGACGTGCACTCGGAGCATCACGACCACTCCCACGCAAACCATGAAGAGCACGACCACACCCACTCGAAGCCTGGAGCTGGTAATCCCCATCACCACCACGTCCCACAGAACGCATTCCTGTCCATTGGCCTACAAACATCCCTCGCCATCGCCCTCCACAAACTCCCCGAGGGCTTCATCACCTACGCCACCAACCACGCCAACCCCAAACTCGGCCTCACCGTGTTCCTAGCCCTCTTCATGCACAACATCACCGAGGGATTCGCCATGGCGCTACCATTGTATCTAGCGCTCAGCTCGCGCTGGAAAGCAATGTTCTGGTCCAGCCTACTGGGCGGAATCAGCCAACCTGCCGGTGCGGGCTTGGCTGCATTGTGGATCTGGGGCTCGGGACGCCACGACGGCCACGGCGCCACGGGCCCTTCATGGGGCGTATATGGCGGGATGTTCGCCGCCACGGCCGGGGTGATGACATCCGTCGCGCTGCAGCTGTTCAGCGAGGGACTTGGTCTGACGCACCATCGGGGTATGGGGATTGGCTTTGCCGTGGCCGGAATGGGTCTCATGGGTCTGAGCTTTGCGTTGACGGCATGAATGGACCTGGATTGGAGTGGATATACGAGAGAGGTGTTGACTAACTGTTGCATTGCGGTGTTTATTCATTTCTATATTGGCACATACACATACACCACCAACAAAAAGAGACGGCTGGGCGTTTGGGGTTTGTTTATTTTCTGCGTGGCGCCTTTGCGCCAGGACACACTTTTTCCCTTGAACAGAACGATGTGTATGGGATTGAATGATTGCATGCACGGACAGAACAGGGGACCTACATGCGTATCTCATCGTTGATACAGTCTAGGAGACACGAATACCTATCATTATTCCAGTGGCCGGATTAGCCTTGCTTGCATCTACTGCGTTAACCAGCCCTAACTAAGTCCGGAAAAGTAAAAGTCTCTGACGCGCCGAAGATAATTGACCCTCGTCTTTCACCTGCATTACTATAATCGGCATTCTCCCTACCCCATGATCAGAGCCCCAGAGCCCCACCCCCAGAACTGTCATGCCCGCATCCGGTAATCCCCGCATCGCCGCATTTGGTAACAACGCCAGAGTGGTGACCACATGTACTCGTTCTTGGAGGTAGCCGAGAATCAACATTGGTATCTTTCTTTCACTTCTGCTTCTGCCCAGCTAGCTAGTGCTTGTCGGCCAATTCCATATGTCGTCGACCTACACCTCAACTAAATGTATCACTACCAGGCGAAAGGAACAAAACCAAAACTCTACCTGTCCCGATAGATAGTCCGCAAATCATCCAGCTCAACTCCTTTCTACTAGAATTGACTCCAGGTCCTGGCCTCAGCACCATATCCAAATCCAAAATCCGGTCAGTCCATAGGATTAGCAAAAAACTCGCCCCTTACTTAGACTTTCAATAGTGCGACACCGGTCCTCTATACTAAATGCATTCTTGAACCTCTTCGCATCGTTCCGATCTGCAGCCTTGATCGTTGTACATAGAACTCAAACTCAATCACCTACGCATGTTCTCACAATGTCTACCCTCCAGCACCGGATCTTCGGAACAGGTAACCCGAGTGGGGCGGCCTCGATGTAGAAATTAGAGCTCGTCCCTGTCGCAGGCTTCGAGGACGTGTATTCCGCCGCAGGTCGGCCAACCGCGGACCGTGGCCTCGGATTGGATGCCGTAGGTGGCGCGGAGGTCGGTTGCTGACAGCGGTGTTGGACAGGGGGCGCATTCTTTGCTGTCTTCCGGATCTGTGGGGCTCCTTGACCTTGACCGAGAAGTTGAGATCCATGGATGGGACGAGCTTGTAGGCCTGGGAGAGAGAGGTGGTAATGACGATTATAAAGACTACTATTGAGACGATCATCCTGTTCTTTCTGAATAGCTTAGTTGAGATGGGTTACTGTTTATGGTCATCACCAGAGCCCAACCCCAGAATCTGGTGTCGCCGGATTCAGCAATCCGGTCCCCGCATCGACGCATTTGGGGTGGTCGGGACGGCCCATGGACGGCGCGAAAGTCATGACCACATGTACTCGGAGGTAGCCGAGACTGAACGTCGGTGTCTTTCTTTGTCTCGGGATGTTACACTTAATTGGCTAGTGCGTGCCGAACTCATGATTCATGGAGAACACGAGGAATCTAGAATAGGAGACTAAGGTTTGGTAACTAATACCCACCGCTAACCAACATGAGCCACGTCTAAGCGAACCCTCCGTGCCTTTCCCGGAGAGACAGAAACTACCCTTGTAATTGACACCAATGTCTCGGAGGCGCAGGCATCACCTCACCGAGCCAAGACGGTCCGAGTAGAGAACACTGCCCGAAGAAAAGGCATTCGATACCTCACACTACACACTTTGCCCACGACGCAAGGGAGATCCATAGACCGGTATGATCCGTATACTGTACAGCACATACCAGCATGGACTCCATGTGGGCAAGGCCCACTGGCCCGAATCGGGATGCGGAGTTTAGGGGTAGGAATGCTGGCACGATCCGGATCTGGGGTCCATGCGTGCCCGTGATCGGGTCATTCTGACAGTTATGACTCCTCCTGTTCAGCTGGTGGTCTGATTTGTAGCCGTTGGGCGTACCGCCAGTAGGTCAGATCTTGCGTGGTTTGCAGGGGTATGGCCAGTCGGGATGCACACCGGCGTGGACTTGGTCATACCGCACCCAGCCACCGACCTTGTTCTGCCTCCAGGTCGGAAAATTAATTAAGGAAAAAGAAAAAGAAAAGGCCGGCCGCTCGGGCGAAATATCACCGACTTGGCGGTTGGCACTAACCCTACCGGTGCCGGTCAAATATCGGGAGGGAGAGCAGTCTCTGCACTGGCGGATGGCCGAGAACATAGGGGCCGGGCCAGGAGGAAAGTCGGCTAGTATAGCGCGTGAATTATTAAGGAACATCCATCCTAGAGTCGTATTCTCCCATCAACACTCGGCCAGTCCGTGCCGGAACCAATGGCTCGCTGTCTCCAAAGGGGCAAATGGCCGGCTGGCCCTTAGCCCGATGCAACCATGTGGCGTGCTGGCGGACGGAACAGGCCGCATGGACTGTCAAGTATTGGAGGAAGGCCAAGCTAGGGGAGCCTTGGGCCTCCGCATTGGCGCAAACTCAGTGTCGGCGCCAGACCGGGGGTGGGTTAGCGTGTTTTCTCCGCAAACGTGGAGAGTTTGTTGTTTCTATATCTGCTCGCTCCTTTCCCTCCTGCTCTTCTCTTTTTTCTTTTCCTTCATCCACTTCTTTCTTTACCTTTCCCCTTCTTTCTCCCCCCCCTTAACCCGCCATCATGGGCTACACCATCGGCAACATCTATGTCATCACCACGGTGGCCGTCGTCGGCGGCGCACTGTTTGGTTTCGACATCGCCTCCATGTCCGCCATGTAAGTCGTGGGCGCTTTTTAACCTCCTGGTGGATACAGATCTGACTTTCCACATCCAGTCTTGGCACACAACAGTACAAATGTTTCTTCAACCAGACCGGAAGGAACTCCGAGGGCGACTGTGGTGGCCCGACCGCTGCCAACCAGGGTGGTATCTCGGCCTCCATGCCCGGTGGCTCGTTCGTCGGCGCTCTGATCTCCGGTTTCCTGACCGACTGGATCGGCCGTAAGCGCTCCATCCAAACTGGCTCCCTCATCTGGTGCATCGGTAGCGCCATCGTCTGCTCCTCCATGAACATCGGCCAGCTCGTCGCCGGCCGTTTCATCAACGGTATCTCCGTCGGTATTCTCTCTGCCCAGGTCCCTGTCTACGTCGCCGAGTTGGCACAGCCCTCCAAGCGTGGTACTGTTGTCGGCTCCCAGCAGTGGGCCATCACCTGGGGTATCCTGATCATGTTCTACGTCTCGTACGGCTGCAGCTTCCTGAAAGGCAATGCCGCCTGGCGTACCCCCTGGGGTCTGCAGATGATCCCCGCCGTCATGCTCTTCGGTGCTGTCTTCTTCTTGCCCGAGTCTCCTCGTTGGTTGGCCAAGCAGGACCGATGGGAAGAGGCCCACGAGGTTCTGGCTCTCGTTCACGCCAAGGGTGACAAGAACGCCGCCTTCGTGCAGACCGAGATGGCTGAGATCCGCGAGATGGTCGAGTTCGAGCGGGCCCACTCCAACGTTAGCTACCTCGATCTCTTCAAGAAGGATATGATCTTCCGCACCCACGTCGGCATGTTCACCCAGATCTGGTCCCAGCTCACGGGCATGAACGTCATGATGCTGTACATTACCTACGTCTTCGGTATGGCCGGTCTCAGCGGTAACGCCAACCTCGTCGCCTCGTCCATCCAGTACGTGATCAACGTCGTGATGACCATCTTCGCCCTGGTCTTCATTGATCGCTGGGGCCGTCGCATCCCGATGCTGGTTGGTTCGACTTTGATGATGGTCTTCATGTTCGCCAACGCCGGTCTCTTCGCCTCCTACGGCAAGCCCGCTCCCCCCGGCGGCGTGGACCACGTCGCGGAGGAGTCGTGGAACATTGGCGGATCCCCTCACGCTGCCAAGGCTATCATTGCCTGCACGTACTTGTTCGTGGCCTCGTACGCGCCAACCTGGGGACCCGTTAGCTGGATCTACCCTCCTGAGCTGTTCCCGCTGCGCCTGCGCGGTAAGGCCGTCGCCGTGGCGACCGCGTCCAACTGGATCTTTAACTTTGCTCTATCCTACTTCGTGCCCCCGGCCTTTGAGAACATCCAGTGGAAGACCTACCTTGTCTTCGGCGTCTTCTGCTTCGCCATGACCGTCCACGTCTTCTTCCTCTTCCCCGAGACCGCCGGCAAGACCCTGGAGGAGGTCGAAATCATGTTCACCACCCCCGGCATGCGCGCCTGGAAGACCGACGTGCAGTTCCAGCACGTCCGCAAGCTCGAGCAGGGCCAGATCACCTCCGACAAGCTGGGTCTGGTCGAGGAGGCTCACGAGCCCACCACGCGGAACGATGTTCTCGAGCCCGAGAAGCAGACTGCTACTGCCACGCAGGTCGAATAGATTGTTTTCCCTCTGGTGGGCTAAGTTCTGTGATGCGATGCGGCAAAGACAGATGTGATACTTTTTTTTCCATTCTTTCTTTCCTGTCGTCCATCACGCTAATTTTTGATACCTCCTATTGTGTGTCTCATCTTCTACGCTTCTACGCGTCTACGTGTATCCGAATTTCCAAAATCGAACTTCTGCTTTGCACTGACAATTGTTTCTGTAATTCCTGCACGCCGACGTACATCCATCCTCAAGCCTGAAACAGGCCTAGTAGTACTGTAGCATTTTTAATAAAAGGAATACAGTAGTGTGTCACACCACATGCGCTGAAACTTATTCCTATTCGATATTTTCACCGTCCTGCTAGTTTAGCGCCGCGCACTTTCCTTTAGTGGGGAAGGGTAGGGCGTCCAAACTCGGGGGGGGGGCTTGTATAAACTCAGCCCCTAGTCAGCCTTAGCGTCGCCCGCTTTGACCGCCACAGACCCTAGCCCCACCAGACCAGACCCCGGTACTAATTTAGTTAGCCAGGTGTAGCCGAGCAACAACCCAAGTTTGTTTCTCTTCTGTGGCGTGGCCATGGAAAGGAGGATCCGTCGTTTGGGATGGTTACATGGGAAAAAGGAAGGAAGAAGCAGCTACATTCCTCCACAACACAACTGAAACAAAGAACTAACCCAGAAAAGTTATTTTTTTACCTTTCTCGGGTGGCACGGATACCAGCCCAAACCCCCTGGTCCGGTTCTGATTGGATGCCTTTGCAAACCCTATCACCGGGACAGAAAGCCTTGCGCTCTTGGCGCATCCATCGAATAGACATCCCCGCGGGGACATTTTGGTGGGGGGGAAGGGGGGAAGGGGGACGGGCTTTTGCTAAGGACGAGTAATAATAATTCATGAGCTGTCTGGAACTAATTTATTTATTTGCCTATTCTCCGTCTCGTACGTATATGGCAGCAATCTCGGTCAGTCTCTACGAGAGTACCCCTATTTGGCCCCAAATATCCTATCCAACCCTGTATTATTAGTTCCTTCTCAGCTTTCCTCAAACAAGAGGTATCATCATCCTTCCCGCCCCTTGTCGCTCGCCACGACCACGCACGGCGGTCTTAGATCCCCGCCGTTGCCGCTGTTGCGCTATACGTCGTTTACGTATATGCACGTACCTACAAATCTTAGCGCGTCGCGTGGTGTTCGAGCGCGGGCTTTGACGGCTGCGATCGGCCGGCGCTCGAGCACGTCCGTCGTGGCCGGCCACTATTCATCCTGCGAGTCATCGCTTAGGGGAAAGTAAACGGCACTAAGCTTTGCCGACGACGCCTCTTTTCCTTTTTTTTTTAATTTAAATTCTTTTTAAAAGTTTGGTGTCTCACGCGGGGGAAATGTCGGAGAGAGACCGGAGTTTCGGACATTATTATTAGTTTAGTGAGCTCGCGTTGATGTTGGTCCGATGTGGTGGGAGAGGCAGTAAAGAAGGTTTCGGCGTTGAGGCTGATCTTTGTGTGGAGCTTATTTGTACAGTACTGCTGAGGCGGCGGTCGAGCTGTGTTGTTGGACATGGCTTTTTTGGTCTCTGGGCTTTTTTTTGGAGTCTGGGGTTCGAGTGACTGAGCGCTGGCTTGTTTTCAGTCTGCAGGCTAGTTAAGGACGGAATTGGCCCGATATACTTCACCTGTCACTAGTTCCTTCTATATTTTTTACCAATAAATTCAAATGGGTTTTCATTACTGCTTCAAAATCTGTTGTATTTCATTATAGAGCGATTGTCATGTCCAATTATTTGGATTACACCACAGAGTCGCCCTTTTCAGTCGGTCTATACAATATAGTTCCAATTAGCTCATCTCGCAAAGATCATCCCTTCCACACATCAAACATACCTCTGCAAAGACTTCTTCCTCATATGCCAAACCTTGTCATAACCCCTAAACTCAAACGGCGCCGTCCGCCTTAGCACAGTCCTATGCTTATTCGTCCACCCACGCACACTTCCCAAAGACTGCGCATTATGCACCGCGCCGCCAACCATCGGATCGAGAATCAGACTGACTTCCCTGTTGGCGGGGCTGACAAAAAGCGGGTCATGGGTCACGTCGCCTTCGAGTTTATATTCATCTTCCAGAGCTCTGTGCTCGCTCTCTGGCGTTGTGCTGGACGGATCGTAGGGTGATTTGTGGTGCCCGACTTCGTCGTCTGTCCCTGATTTGCAGGTCTCGTATCTTTCTGGGTTAAGGGCTTTTCTCTCCGACGTGGGGTCCGGGTCTTCAGAGAGGTTGGTGTTGTGGAAGGCCTGGGTGTAGGCCCTTCCTTGGGAGGATTTCAATTGAAAATGTGTTCTTGACAAGGTCCCCGTTTGGAGTATAGAAGTGAACGATCGCATGCTCTTCATCGTGGTTGATTGTGTTGAATCCGATGGATGATGTTGGATTTAGCTGGGGTAGGTTGATGATGAGAGCTAAAACAGCGCGTTTTGTAAGTGCCAGCACCCGGAAATCTCTCTCTATTCAGGGTGCTATTGGAATTATCTCATCGTGGTTCGTGACATCATCTGTAGTGCTCTTGCTGAGCTTTGGCTGTCAGTGGCGATATTGTTGTCACCTGCCCAGCCTGAACCCTGGGTTTGTGATGCAAGCGGCCAATCCACTGGGGAACAAACAAAGGTTGTTCTGGTCTTGAAAATCTTGCTTTTGGGTGCTGTTCAAGCAGTGAATAGAGGATACTGGGTTTTCAGATGAAATTCTTATACTTTGTGTCTATTGAAGTGGAGATGACTGCAATTGCTAACAGCACACCTTTCCCATCAGTCCTTGAGGCGTAGTCGCCTGGCTCGATAAGGCAGTGCACCCACCAACGAAAACCATTAAATATCGACACCTGCAAGAAAAATGGGTTGAAAGGTTAATGCAAGAATGAGTCCACGAGCCCCAATAACAGCGCGAATGATAACCTGCTACGTCTGTCTTCGATAATACTTCAGATGAACGATAATATTGTAAAATCACATAATACAGGTTCAATTTGGCCCTTCCATTACTCGTATCTTCATATAATATAAAAGACAAACGCCAACAGAATCAAATATTTGCCAATTTTGAGTATATCCATCTCAACAATAACCACCCATTTACAGGGCCTGTACCGAGACCCTCCTAGGCGCACCGCTACCATTCAAAAGGCCCGCGCTACTCGATTCTCGCAGATGATTTTGGTGCATGTCACCCTGACTTTGATCATCCAGATCTTCAACATCCAAGCTAAAGCGTCTGGGTCGAGACCACATGCCAAATTGGTCACCACCGTGGGCTTCGC
Organism: Penicillium psychrofluorescens; assembly: GCF_964197705.1. Classification (NCBI taxonomy): domain Eukaryota; kingdom Fungi; phylum Ascomycota; class Eurotiomycetes; order Eurotiales; family Aspergillaceae; genus Penicillium; species Penicillium psychrofluorescens. The sequence goes on along the minus strand of NC_133444.1, from coordinate 2,676,054 downwards.
CCACATCCTTCATCTGCTCTGACTGGAGCCCAAAACGATCGACGACCTGCGCATATAGATCTGCATGTGCTGAAGCTCTCGTGGAAGTTTTGCCTGCTGACCCCATGCGGCTCTGCGCGCGGCGGAGGAGCTCCATATGCTGAGATGCGGTGTCGGCGGCACGAGGGTGATCCTTTGCCTCGGAGTCACTGATCAGGTCGTAGAGAACACCCTCATGCAAAGTGGCTGCGGACTGGTGGTTTTCAGAGGCAGTGTAAAGAGCGGACAGCAATTTGGTCATTTCCAAGGTCACGCCGTCGCAACTGCCCCATACCTGGCGCAGATTGTAGCAAATGTCGCGACAAAGCTGGATTGCAGAGTCGACAGCACCGCGACAGAAGCGGGCCTCAACAAGACGTCGCCCAATCCAAACCACGACATCAGGCGTCCAGGTCCTCTGGACAATCCGCGAGGTCCAGAGCTGGGTAAGGATCCCTTCCAAATCTTCGAACATCTCGTGCTCACCCAGGAGAGTGATAATGTCGTTGAGCTCTGGGAATGGAAGATCAATTATATCCATACCAATGGACTTCGAGGCCTCCATGATCTCTTGAAGCAGCTGCTTGGACTTGATGGACATGTCATGGAATGTCTTGTCATCCTCGCACTTGGTGGCATTGTGGCCGCTCAAGTACAAGCACAGCTTGGTGGCCGTCGTAAGGCTCTCGTAGTCATTGAGGCCGTCGGTCAAATGCAGGAAAGAGTGCAACACCCCTGTGAGTGTACTGGCATCCTCGAACTGATAGGAGTTGCACAAGTCGCGAACCAGGTTGGTAGTCTTGCTGAGGATATTGATGTTGTAGTTTTCATGATGGACTTCCTGCAGACAGATGCGGTAAAACTGCTGCACAACTTCTTTGCCTGCGACGTTTGTAGCGGACAAATTGCTGCAGAAGTAATCGTACAACCTGCTTCGCGTGTCCATGGCAGCGCGCGTGCGCTTCTGCTGCGTCTGTAGACGGGCCAGACGATCGCCCGAAGCCAATGTCGGAATGAAATCATGACCAGAGAGGTTCTGTGAAAAGGTCTGCTGAGTCTGTACCTCGCGCGCCATCTCAGTCATGATTTGAACCGAGGTGGCACGTCGGCCAAACACTTCCTCAAAAGCAGCCACAAAGACGGCGTCACGCCGGTCACCGAGAGTCATGGCCGAGGTATCGGATCCGGACATCACGCGTTGGCGCAGCTCGTCGAGCATGTTGCTGCCGTCTTCAATAAAACCACATTCTAGGTAGATAGCAGCAACCTTGCGAGCCCAGTCGTCCATCATTTCAGTCTCGCCGCCGGCGTGCAAGACATCAGTCACGTAGGTGTGAAGGATGGCATTGCCCTGTTGGGTTCCGGTCGAGGTACCCTGGCGAGCATGGGCCAAAGCAAGCTCGCGTAGCCAGGATAGCGTAGTGGTGGAGAATAGCCCTTGAGTCTTCTTGGCGAGCTGGAACTCTTCCATGTAGAGAGAGCGAGCCTCATTGGAGGAGTCATGCTTCCGTACGAAGAGCTGCGCCATCTTGTGCTTGAGGGTAATGGGCAGCGGCTGCGTCATCTGATCAAGTCTCTTGGTTGACTGGGAAGAAGGCACCCATTCGTTCGTTTGTAGGGGCTGCTTGTACAGCGAGATGGCTTGGTCAATGTAGGAGTCGCTGGTCTCACACAGCTCGGCGAAGAGCAGAGTTGCATTGAGTGTCTTCTGGTGCGTGGGACCGTAGACATTTCGACAAGTGTTGACATATTCGGATGCCACCTGGTACCGCTCAGAAAAGTCCGCAGACTTTGTGTGAGCAGTGAGAATGGACATGTATCCCAAATACGTCTTCTCCAGAAGAGCCTCCTCTTGGATAGGATCAGACGGGCGCATGCCATCCTCAACGACGAGAGTCGGCCACAGATGCCTATAGATATCCAGCGCAGAATTCCACTGCATTTCCTTCTCATAGAGGATGATTAGCGCAAGAGCTGCTTCCATGCCCTCTGGAGAAATCTTGCTGTTTTGCATAGTGGTCTGGTAGATGCGCTGGTACGCGCTCTTGGCTTCGTTGTTCATCTCGAGACGAGTTGCGAGGCTGGCTTCCAGATACATATTTTCGATTGTGTGCTGGTGCGTGCCTCCAAGGCGAGAAGTCAGGAAGTTGCTCACGGTATGAAGAAGAGTGAGCGCCTTTTCGAACTGGAAGGAGGTCTCGTAGAATTCAACGACAGCCTTCGCCACGGCTAGCACAGAGGCCACCGGGACTGTGTCAGATGAGATCAAAGAACCAAACGCATTTTCGTACACAACTGTGGCCTGTTGCAGATGAAGCCTGCGGAAGTGGCAGTAAGCCAGAATCAAAGCAATGTCGGCAGCAGGTGGCGCCAGCTCGGTGGAGAACTGGTGATACGACGAGGGACGCTCAACTGATGGCCAAACATGCTGCAAGACAGCCATGGCACAGTCACTGGCAGAAATCCAGTCTTCCTCGCGAAGGTATATACTGGCAAGATTGTGACACAAGATCAAAGTACCAACCGACAGGTTGCCTGGAGACGAGGTGATGGAGTCCAACAGCTCAACGAGCAGCTTGCGGTCCCGGGTGGACAAAGAAGACGCCTCCTCAATGGAGACGGTATTCGCCATAGTCTCGGCGAGCGACAGTGCCAGGCTCTTTGCTTCTGTGGTGTACTCCAAATTGTTCTCCTTGTAGTAGCGCCACATGAGAACCGCCAAAGACCGATCCAAGCTGTACAGCTCCATCTCGCGAGTCTCGGCTCGGAGCATCAGCACTCTCTGCATCATTTCCGGAGAGTGAACACCTGTAATTTCGAGATCTGCCACCAGTTCGCGGATGACGACCTCTGCCTCATCGTTGTAGCCTTGACGACGAAGGAACTGATAGTAGACCAGGGCGACGTTGGCTTTTTTGTCCATCATGTCGACAGAATCAATGTCACAAGAATTGAGACCGGCCCAAAGGCTTGACAGAATAGACTGTGCCTGGAGGATATCGCCATCCTGCTCGTACATCTGAGCCATGTACAGAGAATACTTGATGCGGCGCTCATCGGTGACATCCAGGGTCCGGACCATGTTGTCGTACTTGGTTCTCGCAATATCCCTACTCATCTCATCGCTTCCAGTGGTGGAGAATTGTTCAGTCAAGAACTCAGCTGCCTCGGAGGATTGACTCGAGTTGCTGCCGTACTTCTGAAGAATCTGTTGATAGAACTGCTTGGACATGAGAAGAGCAGATTCGTTGTCTCCCCGAGATTTGTACATGCCGACAATCATTCCGAGGTATTGCAAGCGCTGGTTGAAATCGACGCCAGTAATTTCGGAGTCAGTCAGGATCAGGTACTTCATGATGTCCTCCTGTTGAGGAGTAATCGTGCCCTTTTCGCTGAATGACTGGGTCATCATCTCAGTGCAGGTCAAGGTAATGGAATAAGATTGGCCCAAGAGCTCCTGGCTAAGCCTCCATGCTTCGTAGCAGTGCTCATCGGAATAATCGGCATGCGCCAGCTTGGACACTCGCGCACTGAGAAGCAGGCTCTGAAGGAAAGCTGGAGACTTCTCTCCCAAGACAATGCGACGGATGTCAGTTGACAGTCGATACAGTTCAAGAACGCTGGACCGAGTAAACTGCGATTCTTTGCAAGTTAACTCAAGACGAGCAAAGAGGACTGTTGCAGGAAGGAGCGCTTTGAAGTCGTTGCTGAACTGGAATTCTCCCTCGTCCGTCACCAGAGGCGACGACAAGAGATGTGATAGCCAGTATCGTGCCGTGTACTCCAGGATGACATATTTGTCAAAGAGGCGGTTGCGTTCCTCCATGTCTAGCTTGTCCAAGGATAGATCGGCTTCCTCTCGAACGCTCAACTGTACCCAGGCGAGACACCTGGCAAGAAGATCGTAATGCGCCTCCTTGAGGTTAAGCCCTGACTTCGTACTGAGAGATTTTGCCTGAGTGATGACATGGTCACGAATGCAAGTATGTGCAAAGGAGACAACGCCATCGCGAGTCATGACCAGTGGAGCCATCGAATTGAATGAAGTGTCACCACTGGAGCGACTGGGTTTGAAACCGGAACCTTTGGCATCGACTTTCAGCAACTCATCAACTTCTTCAACAAGCAAAGGCCTCTCTGAGGCCGCAAGCCAGGACATGATGCATCGCGTCTCCTGCTGGTTGAAGTCGATGTTCTTGAGATGGAAGTCAAGAAACTCGGACATAGACTGTGGAAGAGTATTGACAGAGGAAATGGCGTGGTTCAAAGTCCTCTGCTGCCGAGCATAAATAACAGCCATCTCGGCCCAGCTGAAAGAGCCTTGAGAGCGGTTGACAATGGCCGCCACAGCCGAATCAAGCTGATCATCCTTAAAAGTATCAAACTGTGACTCGGAATAGAGCATCTTGCGCACGTAAGCTCCCATGTCAGTCTGGGTGTGAGAAGACTGAATGTCGAACTGTTCGACGCCCATACTAGGCAACTTCGAGCTGAGAGGTCGGCTGAAGGCAATCATCTTTGATCCAGCACTCTGCTCAGTCAAAGCCTCATTGAATTGCTCGAGGCATGCAAGCGCGTTTTGCTCGCCACCTTTGATTTGGTCAAGGCCGTCGACCACAAACATGTATTGGATGTTTGACTTCAAGCCGGTGCGAATTCCTTTCCAAAGGGCTTCGTCGATTTCCGTCTCACTGGCTCCATCCAGAGCTCCCTGTGCCGCTTTTGCGACATCAATAAGGATTGCTTCCTGAGTACGCTGGTCACTGACGCAGTGATCCAACATCTGGTGCAAGATGCCCTTCAAGATGCGCAAAGGCAGGGTTGCAACAGGGATATCGGCCCCTGGAATAGGTTAGTATACGAGGTCATGGAAAAAATTCTCTAGACTCACTGATTGTGTACGGAATAACATCCCAAGCATCGTGCTCGGCTGATTCTTGGAGTCGGTCTACGGTCCACTGTGCAAGAGCACTCTTCCCAGAGCCAGCACCACTAGTGACTAGCATCATAGGAGAGCTCCCCACAGTGAATTCGTAGAGGGCATTGTTAAACCATTCGAAAGAGCCCTCGGCAAGGGTGTGGGAGCGAGCCTCCAGAATGAATTGGAGCGGGCGGTCCTGCACACTCAGGAATTGACGGAGACTTCCCAATTCGGGACTCGAGTAGATTTCCGAACTTTGATCAACAAGCTTTGAGGTGCTGGACTCGACGATGCAGTTCCAATGAGTGGAATATCGGCGGGCGTAGGTGATGAATGCTCTATCAACATTGTGCGAGATTACCTGATTAGGCTCCTTGCTCTTGAATCCCTCGATGCAGCTGCCAGAGGTGTTGCAGACCATTTCCAACAGATCAGCAAAGGCGGCAGCCGCTTCAGGTTGGAGTTCCGGAGAGGATTTGTAGGCACTCTGGTACTGCAAGAGCAAATGGATTCCGACAGCTACACGGCCGTATCTGCCAAAAACATTTTCGAAGATATCCGTGTTATCAATGTCAGACTAGTCAGAGAGGTTAGCATATATATTCATGAAGGCTGGCCATGTTTAACTCACCTCCAGAAGCAGAATACAATATCCCCAGATTAGCATCGCCGCCTCGTTGGCGCCAGGCGCAAACGCTCCAACCGATTCGCGGAGCGCATCAACTGCATATGCCAACCGGGAGGCCCATCTCAGGCTGCAATCGAGTCTGCTGCCATCACGGGGCATCCATCGCAGACGCTCAGCGGCGACAATGTCGAAAAATACGTCCACCTTGGGACTGCGCTGGCTGATTTCACCGGCAGACAGACCGAGCTGAGTCTTGCACTTCTGAGAGACGGTCTGGATTTTATCTTGCAGCACAGTCAGCTTGTAGCTGCTTCCGCGAAGGGTTCCGTCTCCGCGAGCTATTTTTCCAGCAGTCATGGTCTTGGTTCCTCCAGAGCGGAATCCATCTGTTCTGATGCCTCTCTGGCCAGAGCCCTGGCCAAGACCTCCACCCGTGGCAGCTCCCGGGCCAAATCCACTTTGGGTGGAATGTACTTCGGTTTTCTGTCCGGTGGTAACATCTCGAGCTCGTTTCTCTGCGGTTCCCTGGCCACTGCTGACAGCGCCTTGACTCATGCCACCATCCTGTGCCATAGCTCTAGCATTGGTTATGCCTCTAGCTCGGCCCATGTCTCCAGTTTCGCTCATACCTCCACCTCGAGCATCAGGACTGAAGACCTGCTGTTCAAGATTTCCTTGATTGAAGGTAGACTGGCGAGTGCTGCCCTGGCTGAATTGGTCTTTACTCGCACCAGAAGTGGAGGGGATACCTGCGACCACGTTTTTGCTGGAAGAGCCTTGACCAGTATATCCTGTGGTGGAGTAGTTTTGGCTGGTACTGGATAGTTTGCTAGAGGTGTCTTGAGTGGCATATGAGCTAGAGTAGCCTCCGGTTGTGCTTCCTTTGGTGGAAATCCCCTGAATATTCTGGCCGGTGCCGTAGCTGCTGGACGTGTCCTTGGTTCCTTGGCTGATGCCTTCGTTGCTGTAAGCACCGACGGGCACATCTTTCCTGGGGATGTTCTGACTGAGGCCATCTTTGCTGGAAACATCTTTGCTTGTGTCTGTTCTAACGTACCCCATGTTCGTGGGCGCGTTTTTGTTGGAAGAATCCTGAATGCCCTGACTGGCATCGTCGGCAGTGGAGATACCTTGGGGCATGGTTGTGCCGGAGTAACCTTGACTAGTATCCGACTTTTTGAAGGAGCCCATGGTGGCTTCCTTTTTGCTGGAACTCGCTTGGCCGCCACTGCCCATTCCAGAAACACCTTGGTTCACATTTTGACTGCCCTTGCTAGTACCGGATTGTTCGGAAATGCCTTTGCCGGCAGATCCACCACCGAAAACATCGGAGCTGATTTGGCCTTGCTCAGCAACTTCGTCGTCAAGGCTTGCATCGCTGAAACGGCTTCGACCGACATTCGCTTGGCTATCGGCGTTCGCCTGGTTGAGGTTTCCTGAAGTTGTTTTTCCAGTACTGGGGACGTCTTTGCTGCCGCTGCCTGCTGCTCCTGCTCCTGCCCCTCCAAGCGATGATTTCCCTGTGGAGTCCCCCTTGCCCAAAGTGTATCCCTGAGTGATTGGACCTCTTCTGATATCATAGTTTTCCGGCACTCGTGAAGGACGTCTGTCAGATTCGATCCACTCTGGGTTGGTGTTTTCATTCTTGCTGCTGGAACCACCTCCACTCCACAGGCCGTTCTTGTTCTCTTGGCCGCCATTTCCATTCCAAAGTCCACCACCAGTTTGTTGCTGTCCGGTGGACTCCTGGCTGGGTGGGTTTGTGCCGAAGAGCCGCCGTCCGGCTTCTTCCGCTTTTTCCTGGGGGTTGCTGGCACTCATGCCTCCGCCGGTCTGCTCTGCTTGGCTGGAAGTATTCGCACCAGACTGTCCTTTGCCAGAGATTTGTTGAGCAGTGCCTTCATAGTTTCCACCGCCGACTTGCTGCTCTCTCATGCCTGCTTCTGTCTCGGCTTTGCTGGGAGCTCCTGCACTGGACTGTCCCTTGCCAAACATTTCCTGAGCGGCAGCGCCATATTTTCCGTGGCTGACCTGCTCTCTGATTGATCCTGCTCTGTCAAGGATATCCTGGCCAGATTTGCTTTGGTTGCTCTCCTCCTTGCTGGGGGAGATTTTGTTGCTCAGCTTCTTCATAAGCTTCGATCCGGCACTCTCTGTGTTCTTCTCGGTGTTTGCAGACATGATGATATGATACTTGGATGTGGGTATCAAAGATTGGCGACGAGGGATGTTGTCGTAAAAATTAATCGATATTAATATACAATAAATTGTTCCTTGGATTCTGTTCTTATGTCATGGATAGTTGAAAAGGGAGAGAAAAGATAAATGGAGGCATGAAAAAGGCTAAATAGCAGCCAGAGGATTTCTTCCCTACCATTGCATCATGGGATTCCTTCGGAAACACACGTATTACGACCTAATGCGACGTGCTGTGAAGAGCACAAGTCCTGTTTGAGATGGTGTACCATTCAACGCCTGCTCAATTCCAGTTATCGACAACGAATCTCATAGAGCAAGAACAGAGCAAAGCGGGACGCGATGTCATCGGCCCAAGAAAATCGTGAAGTCGATGATGCTCAACCAAAAAGGCTGGCCGAACGGTGGATCAACCGAACAGCTGATGTCTCGATATAAACTTTAAGCCTTCGTCATTGTTTTCTCCAGTCTCTACTATGTCTAGAGCTGGGACATTCTGTAAAATACCATGTAGAGAAAATATCAATCTTGCAGCTATATTCAATCAATTGACCTACTCTCATACCGAAATCGCAATGAACCTTTCCATATTGTCTCCTCAAGTTTGACTGAGGGAAGAGGACAGCTCCAAACTTGTGGGGAAACCCCATGCCAGGAAACAATCAGCACCCTTTGAACTCAATGCAAGCAAAAATACTTACTATGACTACTGGAGCGAACAAACGGCTCTCCCTATGACGTCTATATATCCCCAACTTATTGTCTGCATTCGAGAAAAGGTCGTGGACATCATTGGATTGGATTTGATCGGGCTTAGTCATCTGACCGATAACCCTTGACGAACTGCTCGACCCATGGATGCCATGAGCAAGTGAGATCATTATCCGGAGAAATCCGACAGACAGGAATTGGTGAGATCATGTCTTTTGGTTTACTTCTCCTCCTGGTCGTGAGGCGAGAGTCGTGAGGCGAGGGATGCCGTCCAGCTAACTTTCCAGTCGGTTACCGTCGTTTGTCATGACATCAAGTGAAGGGAAGAAGGTTTCAATGTCTTTGAAAATAAAGTACAATTCATCATATTGTTTCTGAATTTGGATCCTATCGTGAGTCATGCAGAGTTGTGATTGAGGTCTGTTTGTTTTGAAGTGATCAACAGCAGTCTTTCCACACTTGCTTTTATATGTCACCAACCTTTTTGAAGCGTGCCAGATATATAAAATCTGCTCTTTACATTGGCTTCCTGCAAGCCATGAAGATAGAAATCACCAGAGCATATATAACACCATATGAAGGACAGATACCAAGTCTGTACTCCCACAGCCTGTTGCACCTTATACGACGCATACTCCCAAGACTACGATAGCAAAAAAGTAAATAGTGGATGAAAAGTAGAGACTCCATTCCTAGATGGGCAATGCAATGCACGGAACAGCCTATGTACGAGTCGAACAAACTTAACCGACCGTCCTGAGCGCAGCCCCTGAAGTGAACTCAGCCCGCAAAGTCCACCGTCATATCCATGAGCGGCAAACCTCCGAGCCTCCCTCACTTTCCACCCCTCAGGCCATCACAGATAGATGTGTCATGCCTGAATTTTCCACTCCCAGGAAACCGAATCCATTGCCAAGCAAGTTAAACGCAAAATAGATAAAAAAGGAAACACGAAGCATGATATCATCCGTGCAAATAGCCAGCCGTAGCTGGTATGCCTTCGTTTGATTGGGGCCGTGTAGCGTCGTCGTCGGGTCTTGCGAAAATTTGTTTCAACATCGTAAACTCAACGCCGAGTGCGCGGCCCAGGGTTTTTTGGTTTGTGGGTGCGATCCGTTTAAGTGCCGGGGTTGGGGTTCATCTAATTTGAGAAAATGGGTCAGCACCTTTTGTCTCGGTTTTATGGGACGGTGTGTGTGTGCGTTGCGGAGATCATCAATCATGCAGAGGGTTGGGGCGTATGTACCTTGCGCTTGCCACCGGTCATGGTCACGTTAACGAAACGGCGGGTGTACAGGATGCGCTTGTAGGCGCGGCCCTTGGGGGTCTTCTTCTTCTCCTGGGGCTCGACCTGTATTCGATAGTCGTGTTAGAAGGGCGGTTGATGACGAGAACACAGTTGAAAGGAGACTGTGGCAAACTTGGAGAACAAAGGGGCACTTGCCTTAGGAGTGGCGGCCTTGACCTTACCGGCACGGGCGAGAGAGCCGTGAACCTTACCCATGTTGGATGACTGAAGCTGGCGATGGACTTCGAAAAAGGGGATGGAGGTGTGGTGATGGAGATGGGCTGGAGTGAACGGGCTCGACGGTGCAAAATTGAGGAGTGTGAGTTGTGGGGCCGCTTAGCGAGCCGGATGACTCATGGTCATGTGATGGTTGAGAGATGCTTATGTCAGCGGTGTTGGGTGGTCATGGGTCACGTGATAGTATTACAAGAACTATGGACAATGATGATAATGCACAACTCCAGGCCCAGTAGGGTACAGGATATCCCAAACGCCTTGGTAGATGCAACGCCCGTAAAAATGCATTTAGCTGCCCTTTTTCGCCTTGGCAGCGGCCTCCTCGCGCTCCCGCTTTCGTGCCAGGTACCGTTCCTTGGCGCTGGACACATCGCCTTCCGTCTTTTTGCTCCGGCTGCGGTCGGCAATTTCCTTTTGGCGTGCAGCCTCTGCTTCTTCCTCTTGTCTGGTACGCTCCTCTAGCTGGCTGGCAACCATTTCCGTTTGGCGGGCGCGCTGACCTGCACGGCCTGCCTGGAAACCCGCATTGACACCAGGTCGCGCGGCGGCAGGTCGAGGAGCTTGCGCAGCAGCACCCGGCGGTGCTTTGGGTTTCGGTGCGACGTTCAAGCCTGCCGACAGCAGTTGCCGTTTGTCAACCACTTGGCCTTCTTCGTTGACGACAATATGAGCTCCGCGAGCATTGAGTTCCGCCGCTTTCTGGTCCTCTGTCTTCTCCCCGGGTGCGTTGTCGGTCTCTCCAGGAAGCTCACCCTCTTTGACGCGCTTGGCGGCTTCCTCTGCCGCTTTGATAACCTCTTTGTGCTGCTCTTCCCCTCGGGAGAGCACATCCCGGTAGAACCCAACCATGCCAGTATTGCCATTCTGTTTCCGTCGTTCCTCCTCTTCCGCCTCACGGCGTGCCTCTTCTTCTTCAATCTTCCGCAGTTCGGCCTGTTGCGCCTTGTAGGCAGCCGTCACAAACTTCTCCTTGTCGGCAAACTCGTCGCCCTCGGCCTCGCGCTCCTTGGCTAACTGCCGGTCACGCGCGCGTAGTTGGTCGCGCTTCCGAACCTCTGCACTGCGGAGCAGATTGTCCATGTATTTTGGAACTTCGCTCTTATTCGCCGTGGCGGCTTTGTTCGGTTTGGCGTGTAGGCTGTCGTACACCGCATCGTAGGAGTAAATTGATGGATCCAGTTCCTCGGCCTCCTCGGCGTGTTTCCGACTGCTATGCAGAGCAGATAGGTTCGTAAAGTCTTGTTCCGTACCGGCCGCCTTCTTCGACTGGGATTGGTTCAGTCCCATGCTAACTCCTTCCTGGCGGTTCTTGTCCTTTGCTTCGTCCTCGTCCTCATCGTTCGCAAATATAGAATTCTTGCTCAGCGGTTTGATGCTTGGCTTGCTGCCACTTCCTAATTGCAATTTCCGTTTCGGTGGCGGCGGCCCGGCGGTGGAGGAGGGTTTTGGTTCTGGAGCTGGCGCCTCGAGTCCTCCGATTGTGGACACTTCCACGGCGCCATCATCGTTCGGCTGGTCTTCATCGCCAGAATCATCGTCAAATATGGCTTTTTTCCGCTTCTGTCCAAGGGCATTGCCTGGGTTCGGGCCCGATGGCTTCTTGTTCGGCAGATTCAATCCGTAGGAGAGTTTTGGTGGCATGATGGGCGAGCCGGCCCCGGTGATTACATTCAAAGCTGAAGGAAATCCAGAAGCGACTGTCACAAAGGGTCAAGTGCTCTAGCGACCTCGGCAGCGGACTGCGATTGCATTGATGAAGTTGAAAAGCTCCGGCAGAGTGACTGCCGATAACGCGAGATAGTCACGTGATCATGTTTCCAGTGCGAGTCCATTCTCCCTTGGTGAAATATCTCCTCTATCTTGTTTCCTCACATGCTCCATATCTACTATTTTTGTCGCTGGCCAGGGTTTTGACGCTATGGTAAAGCGAATATATCCCCGGTAGATCTCTATATCGTGATGATCTAGGCATTGATTCCCATATCTAGAATAGATGTTGTGTTGGCCCGGCAATTAATCGGCCCTAGTACACAGGTAAAACGGGCGGGCATATGATTTTGCCGCGACATTCATTCGGATTTTATGGGCCAAGAGCATTTTGCCTGCCCTGTAGCCGATTTGGAAGATCTCAGGAAAAGAGATAGTGATTGGAGAGGGACCAGTATAAGCTTGCCAAGGTTTCCTACTATGGTTTGCGTCGTTGCTGGAATGGGCCACTAAGAGGCTAAACACAGGTGCATAGACACGAGGATAGAATAAATCTCTTAGATACAGAGGCTGATTCCTCAAGGCTTCGCCAAGTCACCTGAAGGGGAAGTCGGTACAGTAGGCCACGCAGCCTTCTCGCTTGCAAATAATGATCTCGGGTATAATATACACATTGCTTTTTTAATTATGGTCGCCATCTGGGTCCCCAATTATGCGCTCGCTACTCTCGCTCCGCAGGACAACCACTGTCCCCTCACCAATGTTGGACTTTCCCAGCGATCGCGAGTTCCGACCAGCTTTTTGAAGAGGGTAACTCCCTTGACTGTTGTGTCCGTAGATAATGCCACTGGAACGTCCACCGGTCGGAGGCAGGCTACGCTGGGAGGAATCCAGAATACGGCGGAACACCCCAAGTTTCCTCAAGGTTGGTAGGGATCCCACTATCAGCCCTATATTGTACTCGACGACCATCCAGAGAAGCGACTTCGCGATAGAAACTATTCACCAATGTAAGTCAGTAGAGAGCCCCGGAATTCTCTTTACAGAGGAACGCACAAGTATAGTCGGTGGTGTTTTTCTGATATGCTAGTGTCGGCAATCGAACCAGCGCAGCAGCATAACTGAGAGTTCCTATATTTGAAACATTAATATTTGACCGGGTACCGGTAAGAGGAGAGCAGCCTACCAAGAGCAAAGAGAGCCGAGATAGACAAGCGGCGTCGAATGGGCATCTGAAGGGTCCAAATGCTAGGCATGGGAAGGATAATGATTGCCACATCAACAAGGAACATCACCACACCTTGATACATAGTGATGCCAAACAGTGCGTTATTAGAAAAGCATTTCTTGGGCTCGATTGTTTTATCCCAGGTTGCCTGAACGGGGACACATTGAAAAACCATCGCGAACGACCCTGAAATGGTAAACAGCGCTAGGAATATAATAATACTCCATCCCCAATAGCGGATGTATGTTATGGGGAAGACCCGCATGATAAATAGGAGTAGACTGGTCTTGACGCACGCTGCGACAACAAGATATACTGTGTTGGCGATGTAAACAAGCTGAAAATACTGTGGTCAGTTTTGTAAAAAAAGACGATCATAGCTGAAGCGAGCTCACCTTTTCCATCACCATGATATCACTGAGCAAAAGAGTGGATTGATGGTACCCAACTCCGTAGTAAGTTACAACAACTGCCAGGGCATCCCATGCCAGTACGAGGATCTGATAGTCCCCAAGCGACTTTAGATCACCAGTGCAGAGAATGTTGGTTGAAAACACATACCAGAGAGATAGCGACAAACAAATCATCGTTGCCAAAGGATCGAAGAAGAAATTTCCTCACATATAGCTGTCCCAGTTCTTCCGGTTAGCCATTTCTAGGGATTGTTGGCGCGTAGAGCATCATTACCCTAGATCCGCACACCAACAAGGACAAAGCTGCAAGCGTGAAAGACACCGCTCGCACTGTTACTACCATTGAGGGGGTGCCCCCTTCATCCAGAGCAGAAGTACTCGTGCTCATGATGTCGCTGAATGCTCGCTTCCCCTGGGGAAAGAGTAAGAAAAGATTAAGAAAACTGGAGAAGGGGGGCTGCTTCTAAGATTATGTATCTGTTGGAACTCCTGTATCGAACCTGCCATTGATACATTAGGGTTAGCGTCGACCCTAGAGAAATCCACAGACTGGGAATGTCTAGTGCGGTTAAAAAATGGAAAATAGCACAACTCTCACTCTGGTTAGACCTTGTGAAATCTCTTTTATATCCAACACTTCTAAAGACACGGCTCTATGCGCCTTCATGCGTATAATTTGTATGCAAACGAGGATAACGCAAAAGGATGGACCTGGGTTACCCCGAAAGGGTGCCAAAGATCTCACTGTCCTAGGAGTATTTAGCGTAACCCTTTTTGCCTCAATTAGACCTAGCCCTCACCAAACCCATCCCATGGGTACCCTCAATAGGCCCAAGCCCAACCCGTTCTCAGAGTTGGGTTTGATGCGGTCTAGTTTCCACTTAGATTTGTGTCTAGAGAAGCGGGTGTTGGTCCACATAGATTTAGTACAGGTTAATAAACAAACCTGTACAAGAAAAACTATCTTACAGACTCTTGTTTTAAGATGCTATTAAAGCCGATGACAGCCCGCCACCTTAGCTGTAAGATTTTGTGGAGTTCACGGGTTCCCCTGGACGAGTCGGCGTCGAAGGGCCCACCTAGCTCCGAGCCAGCAATGCGGTAGTCGAGTAGTAGTATTCCTTAGGGAGTTTCACGATCCTGACCTAGATGTTTACAACGCCGTGGAGGAATACCGCCTCCAACAACTAGAGGTCGTCAAGAATATTCCGGGGGCTCGCATTACTATGAATATCCAGCCTATGTCATCAAACGCTATCACAGTTTGCGATGCCAATGGAGGCAACCCGCTAGGGCTAAAAGCGCAGGCCCATCAATGTATGTGTCTGGATCCAATGATGTCCGCTTTTGCGGTTCGTTAATTTTGAATAGGGTTCCTGATTATGATGGACTGGTCGAATCCCGAGGATGAGGCCACCATGCTGGAAGCCAGTCACAAAATCGTCGATCAGGCCGAGGCCGTCGCGAAGAAGAACGGCACTTACGTTGATTTCAAGTATTCGAACTATTGTTCACGAGACCAGGATCCTCTAGCTACCTATGGATCGGAGAACTTGAGCAAGCTGAGATCCGTTGCCCGGGAAGTTGACCCTCGGGGTATTTTCCAGACACTACAGAATGATGGATGGCTGCTTTCCAAGACAGCCTAATGAGTGAACCGGTATCAAAAGTGCGTAGGATTCAGTGATCACGATAGCACTCTACATTTGAGTAAATCGAGGAAATATAGAGCCATACTCGTGGCCCCAGCTACTATAAAGGATCCCAAAAGCCGCAGGACTATCTCTAGAAGCCATCAGAATATTGCCCGAAGTACCTATCATGACTCTCGGGAGCCTATAATGACACCCTATGAACGCCGTCGCGGATTCTGGGAGCCCTATATTCGCCCAGTAACTGATAGGTGAGTCCTGGGATCTGTAAATTGGGATAAATAACGGGTAATTCATGACGTAAATCAGTAAATGAAACATCCTATTTCGGAAAGTTCCATAGTGATAGGCTCTCGTGGGTAGGTTTTTGGCGAGGTCTAGTCGTTATCTAGTACTGCACTAGCGATTCTAGGAAGCTTGGCAGATTGAAAAAGTATCAATTTCGCTAGTCAAAGTTCCGATTGCCCAGGATCCACTCATCTCTCGTTTCCTAAGCACCATCAAAAACTAGGAGGCTCTGTATATTAACTTCCCCATAGCCACGCTCCCGCAGTAATTCCCGTCCACGATGGACAGGAAATTCGGCGACTGCAATGATTTTGACATCAGAACAGGCGTTAGTTTTGCCAAGAAGTTGTAAGACCGCGGACAGTGTGTTCCCCGTGGCGAGTACGTCGTCTACAACCACTACTGATGCCCCCGTTGGGATCACATCCAAGCCTATCTCGATGTTTCTCTTCTTGGATCTAGCCACTGAAGCGGAAGATATATGCGATGCAGACCTAGGGACAGAAACGGTGGGTGGCGGTAGCTTTCCCGTTTCCCGGATCAAGGCCAAAGGTACACCAACTCGCAAGGCGAGCGCCGAGGCAAAGACAAAGCCACCGGCCTCGCAACACACGATAGTATCGACACTGCTCCAGTCACTTGTGAAGTGAGATTGCAATAAAGACGTGCATAGGTCCAGTCCACCGGGTTGCTGGGAAATATTCAGGACGTGGCGGAACTCAATGCTCGGCCGTGGAAAGTCGACCACTACACCCACCATCTGAGCAAGTCGCTGAAGATCGTCGCTGAAGAACGGAAATAGATATTTCTTGGCAAATCTTTTCACTTCATGGTTTCCGGGCTCGTCATTGTCGAAGAGGAAAGTGGGGTGGTGGGTTGAGGTTCGACTTGAGAACCCCCTACTTTTGTCTTCGACAGTTTCGATGCAACCGCCATTATCAAGGGCGTTGCACCCTCGGCGAACTTCTCTGATTTTGTCGATAGTCCTAACATGAACTTCAAGCACTCTGCTGGCAGGCACCAAATGCGAAAAAGTTGCCACTGGAGCCTCATCTCTCATTCCCGTGATCAGCAGCACGTCCGCAGCTACAGCATTGCGTACCACGTCTAAGAAATGCTCTTTGGGAAGCTGCGGTCTTTGCTGGACCTGATTCTGGAAGAAATCTGTCAATGCTGATCGATGATGCTCTTTGTAAGCACGGTCCCGTAGCAGACGGTCCAAGTTAGCACCAGTAGCTTCTGCATATTCTCGCTTGGTCACATCGCTAATGCTGATTGCTTCTGCCACGAGTGGTTTTTGAGTGTCTGTAGTAAATACAGAAGCCCAGACGTTTGCGCAGTAGTCTTTCCCTGCGCCGATTTCCCCGGTAACCAAGATGATGAGCTTTTGTGCTGCTTGTTCTTTTGGCAATGGACAGGTATAACTGAGCACATTGAAGGGATCCACGGTTTGCTTAAGACGGGCTAGACGCTGCCGATTCGGCCCAAATGCCTTAACTGATAGTGTCGCGTCTCTAGGGTCCGGCCCCAGGTCTGCACCATAAGCTCCAAGACTCCAGGGTAATAAGTTCCAAGCGACGCGGTAGACCCAATCCACAGCATCTCGAGCAGCTCTAGTTCCATCGTGATCTCGAGACCACACGCCTGTCACAATGCAAGCATACTCCCAGTCCCGACAACCGAAAGCAGTGGCATCAACTGCCACGTTACTGATCGCTCCGCCACCATGAAGTAAATGGAGGTAACAGAGTGGCGAAGGACGACTCCTAATAGCTTCCACCAAGACTGTGGTAACATTCCGCGACCCGATGCCTTTCAAAAACAGACATCGCTTAAACGAAGAGGTCTTGCTGCCGCCGTGTCCGCCATGCATTCTATACATGTACATCTCGGCATCGAACACTTCTACGCCGTCCATAGATATTGAACTATTTTCTGGCCCCAAAATTGTACCTATGTGAATAGGCATAGGCGAAGATGGCTGTAAGCTCCTTCCGGATGTGAAAGATTCGAACATAGTCACGCCAAGGTGCATCTGACCGGTTTCCCAGTATAAATATGCATCTGCAGAGCAATTTGGCGCCAGTTTTCTTGCAATGTCCTCCTCAAAGTTGCTAAGCTTGGCTTGCGCGTCCTTTTCGTCTACCAGTGGAACAACCCAGGTTCGAACCAAATAGGTCGGAGCAGCGAAAGCCCTGAAGGTCACGCTGATTATTATGCCAATGTTTGTTCCAGCGCCTCTAAGCGCCCATAAGAGCTCTGTTTCATTTTTTGGGCGCACTGCACCAGTCGGAAAGTGTTGTTCTGGTACGTGACCAACACACAGGACCTGGCCAGAATCAACACTGACAAGCACGGCGCCGACGATATTGTCGCAGGCGAGTCCGTATAGCCTAGTCAAATGCCCGAGACCGCCTTGCAACCACAGCCCCGCGCCTACACTTGGACGAGAACCCAAGGGCACTGTCACACCAGCTGCCATGGTTTGACGAACAATATCCCCGGTCTTGCACCCCGCTTCGACAACGACCAGAGGGAGACAATTAAGATCGGATCCTGCTTCCCCATTCTCCGCCTGACAAATATATATTTTATCAAAGGCGCTCATATCAACTGCAACTATATGAGACCATAGGCAGTGACCACTGTGACCGCCACCAAAGACGGTGAGGCTAGTCTTATGCTGGAGAGCCCATTGAATGCAATGCTGAACTTGCCAGATCTCTGTTGGCCTAACTATCGATGCGGGGTGATGAAGGCGAGCTTCGCGGTTCTTAACTAGCATGCCCTTGTCCGATAATGGGACCTGAGCTGTCAGCTCATGTAGGGCAGTCGAATGTTTGCTGAAGGCCACCATCAAGTTCGGTGAACTAAAGAAGAGATGATTTGGCTGAGCTTCTGCACATCGACTCAGCGTTCGACACACCGTACGCCACTCGACCCGAGTAGCTTCGTCTCGCAAGGCAAACCCTGCAATAAATGAAGCAAAACTATCCAGTGCATTGTCGTCATTTGGTACGCAAATCTCTCCGGTAGGAAAAGAAGCCGTCCGATGGCATACTAATCGGTCAAAGTCCAGCTGTTCATCACGATGGAAAACTGCTACCATTCCACCTTCAGGCTGTTCAACAAGCATTTCCAGAGCTCTTTCGATGAACTTGGCTTTGGGCTTCAGGCCATACATGCTGTGGCAGAACAAGATTACGTCGTACTTCTCAGACGTACCATTTGCTGCATTCGTCTCTATGTCGCCATGTAGGGTGAATGGCACTTGGTGAATATCGGGCAAGTTCGCTAGGCAAGGCAACGGCGGCTCTGTTGCCAAGTTAGAAGAAAGCCCTTTCTCCAGCATGGTGGCGAAGAGACTGCTAGGTTCAAATGCGGTAAATCTCTTAATCTTCAACCTCAGATGGCGAGGAAGATATGCAAGAACACTTTTCGGTCCAGGGCCTATTTCTAGCACCGAAATATGGGCACGCGAATTGAATAGAGGTGTCAGGAGCTTCGTCATTTGGGGAATAATGAAGTCTTGATAGATGGTCCATCCTGAACCCTGCAGAAAAGTATCGTACCCAGCGGTATACTGTATGTCTGACAATGAGTGCTTCGATGATGCCGTAGCCGCGGCTTTCTCTCTCAGAGCACGCTTGAGGGTGTCGATATTGGCCATTCTAGTGTATTTTGAGTGATTATCGATAGTGAAATTTGTTGACGAGCACCTGGTGACGATGCACTCCTGGCTTAACTATTCGCAAGTTAGGTCAACAGCTGTCGACTGAGCGAAGCCACTTGAAGCGGGGTCATACGTGGTACAAAAAGCCATGGCCTCCCAAATGAGCTGGTGTTTATGCATGACTTGTCACTTTTTGATCACTTGTCACGGAGTGATTCGTGCAGAACAACTGGGATATACGTCACTATCAACAAGGGCAAACATTCTCTACTCCCGTCTTCTCACTGTGATCCCAAACATCCGTTTACACCCTTAGGGTTATCAACTGTCGTATACGATGAACCGCAACTGCCCCCAATATTTGTCGACAAACCCAGGCTCTGGTTGTCCAAATAATGTCTCCTGTGTACATCAAGAACCGGACTCTTCCGTGTACACTTCGGCTTTATCCCATTTTCCTACTAATTTGGACTCACTTGAGATGTCCAACGCCAGCCCCATAGCTGATACTTCTGTCCAGAAGACGGAGGAGGTTCAAGGGACAGGTAGTCTACAGTATGTTGAGTGATGTACATTCTCTCGGAGGGCTTCTAATTCTTGCCTAGTCGCGATACTCCCATCAGTACCTTGTCTCATGAATGTCCGGCTGTGCAAGGTGCATCTTCAACTAAGTCTTACCACCTATGCCGCGAAGCCTCACAACAGTCAGGGTCACCAACGAAGGGTTATGAAGACCGAGTCAAGAAGCTTGCAAAAGCTGTACGCACAATCCTTGAGTGTGTGGGAGAAGATCCAGACAGAGAAGGTTTACGTGCGACACCAGAGAGATACGCCAAAGCCATGCTATATTTTACCAAAGGATATTCGGAGAATGTCCAAGACTTGCTCAATGGAGCTGTTTTCCACGAAAACTATGACGAACTCGTTATAGTGAGAGACATCGATGTCTTCTCTCTTTGCGAACACCATATGGTTCCATTTATCGGAAAGGTAAACCCCCAGATTCAGATTCGGAACATCGTAATAACCCCGCAAGGTAGATACACATAGGGTACATCCCAAACGGCCGTGTCCTAGGTCTCTCCAAGTTGGCCCGTTTGGCCGAGATGCTTTCTCGCAGGCTTCAGATCCAAGAACGCCTGACCAAGCAGGTTGCCATTACCATTTCTGACGCTCTCAAACCCCAGGGTGTCGGGGTGATTATGGAATCCTCCCATCTATGCATGGTCATGCGCGGGGTTCAAAAAGTCGGAAGTACTACAACCACCAGTTATATGGTAGGGTGCATGCGGTCGAGCGGAAAGTCCAGAGAGGAATTCGTGGCGCTTCTGCAGAAAAGGTAGCCAGTTATGCTCGGATTTAGTTGCGTTGTCACTATTTGCATCGTATCCTGGATTACCCACGATGGAACCGTAGCTTCGACGCCCTAATTTCCGGCTGGGAATTTCTTTCACATTTGTCTATTTTCATATTGTAAAGGTTGGTGTATGGCAATCAGCTGTTGTGAAAAGACAGTTCAAGTGCAAGCTAGGCGTTGCGAGCAAGGTTGTCGAAATATATATTTCCAGGTCACGTTACCGTCGACTGTCCTCCGCGAGGCTCTAAGTCTGTTTCAAAAAGTGGCACTCTACATGTACGTACACGAGTCATTATAGCTGTGGTAGCCTGCATATCGCTTCGGCGAGGGGTTGAAATTAAATGAATACACACATACACACACATACTGTAGTAGAGGCTAGGCCATTGTTCATGAGTTCGAGCTCAATTTCGAGCGCCCACGTTATGATTAAATACGTAAGTCTGATCCCCTCTCAGCGGGGCGAACCCTCCCACTTCACGCCGATACTGGCATCAATCTTCACTCAGACCCAAATTTATCCTTGGCCAACGGGACGAACCGCAGGTACGGCTTGACCACCTGTATGTTTGGGAACCGGGCCTTGGCATCCTCGTCAGACACACTGGAAGGGATGACCACATTCTCACCGGGCTCCCAGTTGACAGGGGTATTGATGGAATGCTTGTCGGTCGCAAGTAAAGAATCCACGACGCGGAGCAGTTCGGCCGTGCTCCGGCCCGTGGAGGCGGGATAGGCCTGGATCAGCCGGATGACCTTCTTGGGGTCGATGATGAAAACGGATCGGATGGTGTAGGCGATTCCTCTGGCATCCACATTGGTGGTATCTTGGTGGTCCAGCCTGTTCTCACGCGTCAGGCGGTGACTGGCGGGGCCTCGGTAGAGGCGCGAAAGGGAAGGCAGGAAGTCACTCACATGTCGTAGGTGTAGGCGATCTGGCGATCCTTATCGCCGATAACAGGGAAGCTCAAGGCACATCCCGCGATCTCGGCGATGTCGTTGATCCAGCCATCGTGGGACTCGATGGAGTTGGCCGAGAGACCGATGAGCTTGACGTGGCGCTTGGTGAACTCGGGCTCGTATTTGGCCAGCGCGGCCAGCTCGGTGGTGCAGACTGGGGTGTAATCCTCCGGGTGGGAGAAGAGAATCACCCAGTCGTTGCCCGCCCACTCGTGAAAGTCGATGGGGCCGATGGTGGTTTCGGCTTGGAAGTTGGGGGCAATCGAGCCCAGCCGGAGACTAGACGAGGGGGTCAGTTGGGGTTCAAGGATGGGGTTGGCAAGCTCGGTGACCGATCCGAGCACACGAAATCAAAATCAAAAATCTTCCTCAAAAAAGTGAAGACTAGGAAAGAAAGGAGGACGGGTGTGTTTGGGTCTGTGTTTGAAAAGACGGAGCGAACAAGAAAACGGCAGGGAAATACCATCGCAGAGACAGAGGGAATACGAAAAGAGAAATCAAAAGACGACGTACGGGGCCATCTTCTTGTCTTCCGGCATTGTGGGGGTGGGGACTTGTGCTCGAACCAGCACAAGGGGCCAGTTGAGAGGATAACCAGGCGCAAGATGAATCGATGAGCCAGGGGATGGATGGTCAAGATAGATATATGTGGAGGGAGAAGATCAGTCCCGATGGGAACTGGAAGCTGTCATGTCCCGCGGCCCACTCCAAATTCTGGTCATTCTTTCCCCCCCGCCTGAGCAGCCCGAAAGGACCAACCTTCGCCGTTCTCCTCCGTTTCTCTCTTTTTCTTTTCTTTTCTTTTCTTTTCTTTTTCTCTTTTTCGAGAGCCTTGTATCCGGGTGACCTTGCCATCGAAAGCATATGTGAAACAAGGTGAAGGCTAGACCGTTGACCAAATTGATCACGGTGGGATCCACTTAGGAGGTAATTTCATCCATCATATCCGACATCCAATAGGTTTCGGGGCTCACGCTATCGAAGAACGCCAGAAGAAGACGGGAGATAATTTTAGCGAATACCAAAACCGGTTTTGCCGGGTTCCAATGGTGGCCATTCTGCCGCTTTCCAATTCCCATTTCCTACCGCGCGGACGTGCACGGTAATTGGCCGGACCAGCTTGACCTTGCGCTTCCTTTTCCTTTGTTTGACGACAGGAGAGCCTCCCGGGAATCTCGACGCGACCAAAGGAATACCACCACGACCATGTCGCCGACGGGCACTTGATCCTCCATCCCGATCCTCAACCTCACCCCCCCTTATCTTTTTCTGGGGGAATCCTAGTATCGCACGAAGAGGCGCAAGGGCCTGCCATCGGTCTGATGGATAAGCTGAATCGCTTGGTCGCTTATACCTGGGACGAGTCGAGGCAATTTCGCTCAAGCTATGGCGTATGGTGCGTTGGCCGAACCCCAGTTCTGAGGTGGAAAGAAAGTCCCATGCTGAAGCCTCTTTAGGCACGTTTTCGGGAACAAGCACCTGGACCGTACCAGCCGTCCGGATTATGCGCAGACCGCCCCCCTCCGAAATGCCTCCTCTCCCGACGACTTAAGCGATTCATCGGTCTCACAAGGCCCAGACGGAGACAGCAATGTCGGGGGTAAGGAGTCGGAGAGAACGATGGAAGTGGTGGCGCGAATTGGTGATAATCTAGTCCAGGAAGAAAGGATGCAAGAGGAATATCAGACGCTGGCGTCCATCGCCGCTTCCCACCATAAATATCTCCTGCGGCCCGTGGAGATGCAGCGATTACCTAGCCTCAACGAGGACCACGACACATCGCTCCTGATCTGCATATACGACAGCCCCGGTCCCAACGATCTCCTGCGCTTCGTCGATTGCGGCGATATCTGGTATCATTCGCGTCCCGAAGGAGATGAGGGTGATAACGAGACCGAGGATGTGGGCTCACATCCATCCGATCGGCGCGAGGTCATGCCGTTGCACGCATTTCTAGATTTTGCCGTCGGAGCGGCAGAGTGCATCGAAATGTTGCACAGCCAGCAGCTTGTCCATGGACAGATCCGGGCGGACGCATTTCACTTCAGTCAAGAGACTGGCCGCGTGAGACTGATCCATCTCGGGGCGGGCTTTCGGGCCTACGACACTGGCCGGCTAAGCGGCGGCTCTCCCGTCCTGGCGAACCAGAACGATGCCGCGACCAGCATCTCCCTCATGAGCCCCGAACAGACCGGGCAGGCGCCGATCCAGCCTGACAATCGGGCCGATATCTACTCCCTTGGCGTCCTGCTGTGGAGCGCTTTAGTCCACGAAGTCTCACTTGGGAACAAGACTCCCACAGACATCATTCGGGAGGTTCTTGGAAAGGAGCTGCCGTCAGTATCGACCTTGCGACCCGACGTGCCGGAAATCATTGCTCGGGTTATCGCCAAGGCGACAGCAAAGAATCTTTTGGGGCGGTACAACTCTGTTAGTGGTCTGCGACATGACCTCGTGAAGGTGCGGAAGTTGCTGGCGGCGGGAGATATGGAAGAAGCGGAAACCTGGGAGATTGCCAGCAAGGATGTATCTCCATTCTTCACGCTCCCGCGCACGATGGTGGGCCGGACGACCGAGCGGGATGCCATCGTCGAAGTCCTGAACCGCATATTTAGAATGTATCAGGGAGGCAAAGGACCGCGCTTGTTGTCGGTGCCGGAGGGCCAATTTGGGATGTTCGCCGTCCCTCCCCCATCAGGCGATAATCCGGGGGATAAAGAATCCCGTACCGTGGCCGATGGATTTGCCAACTTGCCGGGTTCCACAACCGTGACCTCCGCTAGAATTGCCCAATCGCATATGGCCAATAAAAGCCGCATGCGTTTCCCCGGAGACTCGCAACATGGCTCGAGCGAGGGCAGCGAGTTCGGCGTGTCCTTAGACGGGAAAGGGGCAGAGAAGCGATTGTCGGCGTTGTCGACCCCATCGATCGGTAGCAGCAGTGGCGAGGGAAGCTCCCGATCCAGTGAAGATACTGGAAAGACAGCTGCGCTTCGCATGATGGCGCTGAAGGGACGGTGCGAGGTTATCACTATAGAGGGAGGGGCTGGTTTGGGCAAGACTCGACTGATCACGTCGGTGCAGATTGAAGCCCGACGAAAAGGTTTCTTTGCCAGCTCCCGGTTTGATCTCGCAACCAAAGAGCGTCAGCGTCCCGTTCTGCAGCTGTTTTCGAGTCTGTTCGAGCAGGCCTTTTCAGAAAATACGATTGAGCCTAGTTTCCTGCCAATGCTGCGGAATCATATCGGGTCTGCGTGGGATACTCTGCACAAGGTTTTAGGCCTTCCCAAGTTTCTTCTCGGATCGGGCCCTGAGCAGGTGCCGAACAGTGCTGCTCGTTCGACCAATTCATTGCCCTACCGGCATCCTCCTCCCGAGAGTACTGGTACAGAGAGTTCCCAGGAATTTCTTCGAACAGGATCCTCGGCCAAGTCTTTGCCTCTGGTGCGAACGTTGCTGGATATCCTGCGAGCCTTTACGCAATACAAGTTTGTGTGTCTTTGCCTGGACGATGTTCACTTGGCCGACGAAGAATCGCTGGAACTCATTACCCAGATTGTCTCGGCTAGAATCAGAGTAGTGTTGATCTTGGCCTACCGACCCGAAAACGCTTCATCTGAAATGTTGAAACATATCCATCACCTCTCTACCAATAAAGGTATCCTCCCCTCGCCCCCACTTCCCAAGTCTTTCTTTTTTTTTTTCATTTATCATTCTGAGCTGTCTTACTATGTTGCATCATGCTTACCAAACTAGAACTTTGGAACGGAAGAGATGTTGGTATTACTGCCGTCACACTCTCTCCACTGAGTGAGGACAGCGTGATGCAATACGTGGCGAGCACCTTGTGTTTGCCTATCCCTGCTATCCTGCCGCTGGGGGCGCTCATTCAAGCTAGGACTAGTGGAAACCCCTTTTACGTCCGTGAAATATTGAACGATTGCTATGAACATGGATTCATCTGCTATGACTATCAGGAAGGGCTGTGGTCGTTTGATCTGGGTCGTATCTCTGAGCATTTCAAGGCGGACGACTATAACGACGCCATATTCGATGATTTCTTAATCAGGCGCTTGAGTAGCTTATCGCCTGTCGCCAAATCAATTCTGGCCTGGGCATCCCATTTGGGCATGACTTTCTCGTTTCAGCTGGTCAAGAGGCTTCTCAGCAGCGATGAGACGGGTTCCGAGTCTGGCTTGTCTGAGCGGGAGATGATTCAAGGTCTGCAGGCGACCATCCAAGCCTACGTTGTTGTGCCCACGCAGGATCATGACGTCTTTTCATTCACATACAACCACTACATGAATCTGGCAGCGTCATTCCACACAATAGACCAGGATCATGTGAACTTTGTCAAAGCACAGGTGCTGTTTCGGTATTACTCCCATGACGACAAATATCGCAACATGCTGGCATCCGCCATTATCGAATCAGCGCCGATATTCCAAGCCTCCGTGGCAAGAAGAAGACCTTTCAGGAAGTTTTTGTTCGACTATGCGAAAGCTGCAAGTCAGACCGGTTTCCGCTCGACCGCTATCAACTCTTACACAAGTTGCATCCAATTGCTACAGGAGGACATGTGGAACGAGGACGCTGAAGATGTGATCTACGACGAGACACTGCAGATATTTACCTCCGCCGCTGAAGGCTATTTGTTCCAGGGCCAACACGCCGAAGCCAGTCGCTTGCTGGAATCCATGCTCTCCAATGCTCGAAGTCCAGTGGACAAGGCTCCCTCCTGGATCTTGCAGTCTCGCATGCTTGCACAATTGGGTAACTCGACCGGTGCTTTCCAGGCGCTGAAAGATTGTCTCATGACTCTGGACATAACCATTGATGACGATCCGAGTTTTTCCAAATGTGACAAAGAGTTCCGTCGGCTATGCGAGGCCATTTCCGCTATTACGACCAAGGACATCGCCGAGAAGACATCTGTTGGACATCCCATTATGGCTGCTGTCGGCGCGGTTCTCGTTGAAGCCACTAGCGCGGCTTTCTGGTCCGACACGCTGACTTTCTACCAAATGACGCTGGTCATGGTGGACACCTATCTCTCTCATGGTCTCTTCCCCCAGGCGGGCATGGGACTATTGCAATTGGCTGTAATTGCGATCACTCGGGACAATGCAATTGCCTTCGCAAGTCATTGTTCGGAGCTTGCCCTGGCTCTAATCAAACAGTCCAACGACCCGCGTACCAGGGGACGTGGTATCGTGTTATACTCGACTTTTATCGATCATATTCAGCATCATGTCCAGTCCTCACTCGCTCCGTTGGAAGGAGCTTTAGATTTCTCTATCCATGCTGGCGACCGAACCGCGACCATCTTGAACTACGGGCTCCTGGCCACGATGAAGTTTTTTGCCTCCGAAAACCTGGCCGAGCTGGAGAGCTTCTGTGTCTACAGTTGTCAGGATATCAGCAGCTGGCAGTCGGATACTCCCGGTGGTACGATCCTCATCACAATCGGCCAGCTCTGCCGTACTTTGCAAGGGAAAACAAATACCCGTGACTCAACAGGGGTGATGAGCGACGATGAACACAATTCGGCCGCATACAAGTATTGGCTATTGAGAACGATCAAGAATAGCGACCGGCCGCTGATGCTCTATGAGAGCATGGAAATTGCGCCCTTATTCCTGTACGGCCACTACGAGCGAGCGGTCGCGCTGGGGAATTCTTGTCTCAAGAAAGTGAATGCCATTTGGTCCACACGGAACACACGATTCCTGATGTTCTTTCACTCCCTTTCCTTAGCCGGATGCGTGTGGATGCGGAAGCAGCAGCCATTCAATGCAGAGGCAGCACTCGAGGAGATGGCCAATCTAGCAAGGATGTTGAAGTACTTCAAGCGTAAGATTGAGCAGTGGCAGGCCATCACAGATGTGAACTATCTGGCATGGACTAAGATCTTGAGCGCCCAGATCGCCGAGATGGAGCATGACCAAAGGGCTGCTCTGTGTCTCTATCAAGAGGCATTAGACCACGCTTCCATGCATGGATTTGTTTTCGAGGAAGCTCTAGCCAACCACCTCTTAGCTGAACATCTCATGCGTCAGGGCTCTTCGCGACTGGGGACATTCGCTCTGAAGGAAGCAGCTAGTCTCTATCAGCGAATAGGGGCCACCGGGGTGGCTGACCACATTCTGTATCTCTATGGTTTGGAGCAGAAGGCAATGGGCGTGTCACGAGAAGCCGCTACTCAAACTGAACCAGACGAAACCAGTGTGCGGATTCGCCCTCAAGCATCCGAGCCTGGCAACGAGGAAAAGTCAAGCGCAGGAGATTCTGTGGGGGAGCGTACCCTGCATATTTTGGATCTCACCTCCATCCTTGAACGGTCACAGGTGATATCAAGCGTTCTAAGGGTTGACGAGCTGCTCCGGACAATGTGCACAATTGTTATGGAGAGCTGCCATGGCACTGCGACTGTGGCGGCCATCATCACCAAAGAGAACCCGGCCATTGAGTGGGCAGTGGCAGCAAGTGGTGATGCAGCTGGACACATCAAAGTACACCACCCTCCGACACCGGTTGGACATTCGTTCCTTGCCGCAGAAAGCATTGTGAATTACTGCGTGCGCTTTCGCGAACCAGCGTATTTGCCAGACGTCTTGCAGGATCCGCGATTTAGCTACGTTAGCGAAGCGTGGCTGGCCCAGAACCCGTCTAGTAAATCGGTTGTGGCGTTTCCCATTTCTCGCGGTGGCGATGAGGGCGACCCACTTGCGGTGCTGTATCTGGAGGGGCCTCCCAACGGTTTCTCGTATCTCAATCGCGTCGTGTTACAGCTGCTCGTCGTCCAACTCGGGATTAGCTATTCTAATGCGCTGACCCTCAAGGAAGTCGAACGGGTATCCACCATCAACCAATCGATGGTAGACGTACAGAAAAAAGCCCTGGCAGAAGCGATGGCAGCTGAGCAAAAGGCGAACATTGCTAAGGCGGAGGCCCTGCATCATGCCCAGCTGGCCGAAGAGGCCGCCAAAGCTAAAAGCAGTTTTCTCGCCAATATATCTCATGAGTTACGAACGCCACTCAATGGGGTCATTGGCAACTCAGAGCTTCTCCTTAGCAGTCCGTTGCCGGGTCAGCAATTGCAAATGGCGGACTCGATCCACATGTCGGCGAAACTCCTTCTCACTGTGATCAATGACATCCTCGACTTCTCCAAGATCGAAGCGAACAAGGTGCAGTTGCATATTGTGTCCTTCGATGTTGATAACATGATTCGGGAAGTCGTTCGCTCGACGACCGACTTCGGGAATAAGCGGCAGTTCAAAAATGTCCGCATTATTCAGGATATCCAACTGCCCCAATCCCGCGTATATGGCGACCCTGTGCGTCTGCAGCAGATCTTAGGCAACCTAATCGGTAACAGCCTGAAGTTCACCGAAACAGGGTCCATCACGATAGGATCCAGGGCGGACGATGAAACCGAGGACTCAGCTCGTCTCTCCTTCTGGGTGACGGACACGGGTATTGGAATTCCCGCGCCACTCATACAGCAGCTGTTCAAGCCGTTCACCCAAGCTGATGCAAGCACCGCGCGACGATTTGGAGGCAGTGGTTTGGGCCTCAGTATTTGCAAATCTCTCATAGATCTGATGGGGGGCACCATCGAACTCAAGAGTGTCGAAGACGTCGGCACAACAGTTTCTTTCTCAATAACCTTCTCGAAGGTCAATCCCGGTGGTTCGGGGACTGCCACCCCAACAGAACCCACCGACGATTCACTGGGCTCGCTCGATAAAGCAGTTCCGAATCGCATGGATCTGTCTCAAATCTCTCTCTCTGACCTTCGCATCTGTATTGCGGAGGATAACCTCATCAACCAGAAAATCACGGTGCAGTACCTCAAGAAGCTAGGGTTCGCCCAAGTAGATGCCTATAACAACGGCCTAGAGGCCGTGGAGGGCATCCAGAAGAAGGCTAGTGCAGAGCAGCCGTACCACATCATCCTGATGGATGTTCAGATGCCCGTCATGGATGGTTATGTTGCCACCCGCCGTCTTCGCCAAAATCCTATGGATGCTGTGAGGCGCATCTTGATTATCGCCCTCACAGCCTCGGCGATCCAGGGCGATCGGGAGAAGTGCCTGGATTCGGGGATGAATGATTACCTAGCGAAACCCTTTCTTCTGGAAGCGTTGAAGAAGAAGTTTGGGAAATACCTACAGATCTAGCTGGTTCCGCCCGATATATGACTTTACAGGCTTAAACAGAGCCCAACGATTTTCTCATTCTCCTATTTGTTCGCAACTTCTCTAGAGCCGAAGTCCACAAGAGTTCATTTTCCGTTCCAACTTATTCATCCATTGATTCGGTGTTCACCCCGCCAGTCAATATCTAGCATACTAGCATACTAGGCCTCTGCCCTCTCTGTGAAGACCATTTGGAGTGGTTTGACAGCCAGGGTAAAGGTATCCTTCGCTTCTGTGTCAAATACCACACCGTCCTCACCGGGTGCTAGAGCGATATGGAAGTCTCTCGCAATGCGACGTAGTACTCCTCGCATTTGCAGCAGAGCCAGTTGCTTTCCTGGACAACTGTAGTGGCCTAGAACCCGAATCGTCAGATCAGAGCCATGAAAGGACACAATATCGACGTAAAATTGAATTGACTCACCGATCAGAAATGGAAGATAGGCTTGCTTATCCACTACCAGGTCTTTTCCTTCATCCAGCCATCGCTCTGGTAGGAATTCAGTCGCCCTGGAAAAGTATCGCTCATCCCGGTGAATGACATGCTGGGGAATGATCACAATCACATCGCCCGGAATCCACGTTCCGTCTATAACAAGACCTTCAGGGGGAGTCAGTCGGGGTAGGCCACTAGGCACGACAGCTTTCAAGCGAAGCGTCTCAGTAATGACTGCCTCAAGATAAGGCAAGCTGGGAGAGATATCGTTATTGAATATCTCATCTCCTTTCATCGCAGCCTCGTCTACTTCTTTTTGTAACCGCTGGTAAGCGGTGGGATTGCAGGCAAGGAGGTACAAGGCATTGGCCAGTGTTGTTCCGGTAGTGTCACTGTGGATCCCATTGAGCTGTCCGTCTATGGATCAAATACAAGGTAGAGGCGACTAACCTTCCAGCTATGATTACCAATCTTCCTTCATCGCTAAGGGCCACGTCTCCCGGAGGAGCAGAACGATCGTTTGCTTCCTTTGCCTTCAGCAGCCAGGAGACAAGATCCGTCGGCGTTTCCTCATTGTCAGACTGCCATTTCTATTACATTGTCAGCGGCGACTCGAATCAGCTCAGGTTCAGGCCTTACAGCTTTTCTCTGTAGGATTTGGTCCTCACAGTAGGCTTTAAAATACTCGAGAGGCCCCGAAAGGCCAGGAATGCAAGCGAGTAGATGCATAAACCACGGCACTGCACCGAGAAGTCCAATGATCTCCATATTCGCATGCATGGCGGCGATCGCTGAGTGTTCGGCCGCCTGCTCTAGCTGCTTGAAGTCCTTACTGAAAGCGACGATTCCCATCACATCGAAGGTGTAGTACATTGTCCACTGAGTGATATCGATGCTTTGATTTGCAAGCGCATGAAGTTGCCCAATCAGCACCTTTGCTTTGGCGTGGATATCGGCCTGATAACCTGAAAGGGCTTTGAGAAGCTGTCATCAGCCTTGTACCGAGTTTAACAGCAGCACTAGGTTCTCACCTCTGGTGCCCAGCCCACGATCCCATGCTCTGCGACGCAGACGGTGCGATTCGGGGCTGCGTAGGCCGAGTAAATTGGTCTTTGTTTCATCATCGGAAAACTGGCTGTACCAGGGTGACTTCGTGCACTGCGATTGCGGGCCATGAATTGCCTGCACGGCAGATGGCCGGATCACAGAGAGCTCGCGCGGCCCTAGTCAGATGTTATTTCAGTCGATGAGATGTGAAAGAAGATGTTTCACGTACCCGTGCGCACAAAGTCCCCATACTTGCGATGCAGCTCCTCCAACTTCAGATGGTATCTAATACCCGAGTTCTTTACCACTCCCACGGTATAGAAGCGGCTGAGCTTTGCGCCCCAGGGACCTGGGAAGGGTCGCAGCCGATGAAAAAACAATCGATACACGGTCATACTGGCACCCAGGCCTGCACAGAACCAGAACCCACCTAGCGACGCCTTGCAGACGGCTGAGATCAAGCCGAGGCCATACACATGGGAAAGTGTTACTACGAAACCAATCCAGGCAAAAAGAAAGGCTATCAACACACTTCCTATTCGAGTGTCGATTTCGATCCGCAGGATACTGAGGTGGAATGCGACTCCCAACGGAGCAAACGTGGCGACCACGTACGCGGGGTCTGGCGCCCATTGCTGAATCAGAGTGGATGTCATGTTCACAAATGGTTATTGCAAACCTCTCTGCAGAGGGGTCATGCAGTATAGCTTTTCAGATCAAGCAAAGCGGGAGGCAAGTGTTGATAAACTCAACTGGGTGGGGGGTTCGTCACTATTAGTACTCTATGCGATTGCCGCCTGAGGGCTGGACGCCTAATGACTTCAGTAAGGGATTTATGGACCGCTCATAACATGGGAGACTATGGGCTCCAGCTGAGCGCGGTCTAAGCGCAAGGGAGAGCTGACGGCGGCAACAGAATAAGCTGTCGATGCGAAGCATACGACGCGATACGGGCGGCCAATGTCCACACTAACCAAAAGTGGACAATGATTTGGCTTACCTTCAGCTGGACTCGACTTTAAACCAATAAAATGAGGCTACTATGAGGGCTAGAACGCCATGTCAGCATTACCCTTGACACGGTCCCTTTCATATAACTCGATAGAAACCCACGTGGTGCCAGAAGTGTACTCCGCGCAGTACAGTAAACAGTCAATGGATGCTTATCGGGTCACCCACCACGTGACCGGAACTAAACAACCACGGCCGCCATCCTCCTCCCCACCCACGACTTTCTCCTCTAAGCCACCAACATGTCATACTACTTCACCATCCTCTCCCCCACCGACACACCCCTCTTCAACATCGCCTTTGGCACCTCCAAAGGCGGCGGGGATGGCATTGCGCGATTCCGCTTCCCGGACACGGCGCAGTACATGAACCAATTCATCATCCACTCAAGCCTGGACATTGTGGAGGAAGCTCAATGGACGAATGGGGGGATGTGAGTTCGACCCTTTTCCCTTTCCGCTATATTGGCACCCACTTCTCATCCCATCCTCTTTGTGAACCACACCATCGTGACCACCCACCCTCCATCAACCTAAAACTAACCCCCACGAACAGGTACCTGAAACACATCGACACCTACCCCCCGGCCGCAGCATACATATCGGCCTTCCTAACACCCAGCGGCGCGCGCTTTCTCCTCCTGCATCAACCGCCCCAACTCCCCTCGGCCACTCCAACCGGCTCATCATCACTCCTCAACGCGTCCGGCTCCGCCACGCGCGCCTCGTCCAATTCCATCGCGGCCAATCCGACCTCCCCGCAGACGGAGGAGGCCGTGCGCCAGTTTATGAACGAGGTCTATGATACTTATGTTAAGACTTCTATGAGTCCGTTCTATAAGCAGGGAATGGAGATTCGGAGTCCCGTTTTTAGAGGGCGGGTTACTGCTGCGGGGAAGAAGTGGTTATAGTTAACTCTCTTCTGTGGGTGGTGGGTTATGAGCATTTCTTTGGTTTGTCGTTTCTGCTGTTCTAGCATGGCGTTTAGAGGCGGTTTGTTTATCTGTTGGCATTGCTCGTGGCTGTCTACCCTTTGAGACAAGACACTGGCACATACACTCTGCATATGTAAATACCCAACTAAGAAAAGAAAGAAGCTTGTGGATCCAAATGTAAGAAAAGCTATTTTTGAACACCGAAGTGAATCATATCCTGATAAGAATATCAAGTGCAACCGAAATCCCTGTGCGCGCTAAGTCCACCAAGAAGAAAACGCTCTTCGAGTCCCTGCCCAGAAAGAAAAATAAAACGCCGTAGTCCTGGCCTGTCCATCCCGAATTCCCTATTTCCCTGCGACCTGAATCAACCCGCTGAAATCCGCTGAACCAAAAAAAATATGCAAGTAAAAAACAAAAAAAAGCAGCTCATACCCCTAACTGAGGAGCAAGTTTCTTCATCGAGGTAGCCTTGAAAATGTCGACGGCGTGCACGATATCGTCCAGTTTGGCGACTGCACCGAAGATGCCGCCTTCCATCTTCACCGACTCGATCGTGCCGACGTGCAGCGAGGGCTCGCTGGCAGCAGTGCCGTCTTCAACGACGACACAGTCAAAGCCACGGTCGTTGGCTTCGCGCATGGTTGTGGAGA
This sequence comes from Penicillium psychrofluorescens, assembly GCF_964197705.1. Classification (NCBI taxonomy): domain Eukaryota; kingdom Fungi; phylum Ascomycota; class Eurotiomycetes; order Eurotiales; family Aspergillaceae; genus Penicillium; species Penicillium psychrofluorescens. The sequence continues at coordinate 2,642,492 of NC_133444.1, read as the reverse complement.
TGCAGACATCGGTTGTCACGCCCGCGACAACCAGGTTCTTGACACCTTTGTTCCGAAGGAGGAGCTCAAAGTCCGTGTGGGCGAAGGCACCGCGGCCTGGTTTATCAATCACCGGTTCCCCGGGCAGAGGATACAGTTCATCCACAGTATCGTGGCCCATTTCACCGCGAATGAGTAGACGGCCCAGAGGACCGGGAGAGCCAATACCAAGTCCCGAGGCATTGTTGCGAGAGCGATACGATTCCCTGCTCGAGAGAGTGGACAGATCGGGTCGATGGCCTGGAAGAGTGTGAGTGATGAACGATAGATGATATTATGTGACTGACCTTCGCGGGTATGATAGATTGGGAAGCCTCCAGACCGGAATGAGATCAACAGCTGTTGTAATTTAGGGATCAGAGATTGAGCGGCCGAGATATCATAGCCCTGATACTCCATATACCCGCCCGGTGAGCAGACTGTTTGAAAGGTATTGTATTAGCGTCGTACGTGCACAAGGTCTCATCATACGTACAATCTTTCTGCATGTCAATGATAACGAGCGCCGTGGTATACGGAGTGAAGGTTGCGTCATGTGGCCAGTCATATGGGATAGCCGGCAGCTGACCCTTCCGGACCTTGTGATGCGGTACCTGCCGGGACTTCTCGATGACGGGGCCGTGGTTATGCGTTGGGTTGAGAACGGTCAGCGACCAGATGCCGGGAGACCCAGCTGCGACCAGCATGAACGGGCAGTCCATGAGCCGGGACGTCCGTCTACGTTTCCGTGTCTCCTCCGTCAGGCCATTTCGAGGGCGATAGTGGCCACCGCGATCGCAGCGCAGCCACACCTTGGCCGTCCGACCGGGCTTCTTCTCCGTTGGGGTGCTCGATGACTTGACGACGACATTGTATCCGTGGGTCTTGCCGTGGTCTTGGACTGCTGCCAGCAGCGAGGATCTGGAAGAAAGGAGATGGTTAGCCGGGGGAGAATATTATTTTATCTAGCATCTAGCGACAGAAACCAAGGACTGACTTATCGGGGTATGTTCCTTCAGGAGGGGGCAGCAGTTGCATAGCTAGTTCAGGAATATCCTGAAGGTCGCTCGGCGCGTCCAGGTTTAGATCGGCGGGGTCGGCCATGGCGAGACCGTTGTGTCTGTTCTGGTTGTGAGCACGACCGTTACAGCATGCTCGGGGGGCCCGATCTCTGGCCGAGGCGATGTGGGGAGAGTGGGAAGCTCGAGAGTCGTGTAGTTGCGGGAAAGAGAGGGTAAACAAGTGCGTGGAAGCAATGGGGCTGGGGAACGATCACCCAGGGAAGCAGTGCGTGGGGATAGCATGGGTAAAGTCGGGATGATGGGTATGATTCGTAGGGTGGATCGATCGGGCCACGACCAGGCAGAAATAGACAACTCACCTCTTTAGGACAGGGCAACGGATGAGATCCGATGGATGGATCACGATCAGGCGCGGCTGAGGGCGATCGGGGCGGCTGGGTGTGGGGATACCTGAGGCAGAGGTATCATCATGTGACCGAATGCGTCTTTAGTATGAATGAGCGAGGAAAGCGGCATTCAACGGACAACGCATAACATACGATGGTCCCTAATGCTCTCTAATCTTTGCTATTATTTCTCTCTTTTCTTCTGATGTGTTTTTCGAAAACAACTAACAAATCACACAGTCGCTCCGTGGGATTCGAGCGGAGTACCCACTGGATGCAAGAGTGGGAAGCTCCTGACACATGAAAGAGATTTTGAGATCTTATCTCCTATGATTTGGTCAAAACCAAAAATCTCCGAGATCGGTTTCGACAAGCCGCAAATCCGGCATTGGATCCATCACTCGCTCTCGGTCCTGAAAGAAGGGTCGTGGTCGTAGGGGAAGTGCGTGCGTAGATCGAGCTGTGCCCTCTCTCAGCCTCAAAGAACAGAGGCTTTGGCACTAATTCATTTTTGCTATGTGAACAGCTTATTATTTATTTATTACTCCGATTATCAGATTCTGAGGCTGGACTCCGTTTGATCCCGTTTCTTGCCAGGGCTGCTTTGTATGAGTTGGATGGGGGTATTGGGGACTTTGTTGACATGCAAGTACTAAACTTGCTGCCATCCATGGTTGATCAAAGACACTCAAGTAAGCAAACATGCCGATGAGATCCATACATCCAACGAGAGAGATGGAAGATATTCAATACAGAGACCGGTCTATGGACTGATTGATGTACCACCTGTACTACCCCCAAATCGGGCTAGCGCTCTCGGCCCCCCTGACGACGGCCAAAACAAGCCCGGCCGATCTAATCATCAATCTGCTTTGCGACACACAACACTTCCCCTTCACCACCATTTTTCGCCCTCAGGTAAGTTGCCCTTCCCCCCTCCCCAGCAGCTGGAAGACGACACTCGGTGGCTACGCCTGTGTCTGCTCGGGCTATTTTCTCTCTCTTGGTGAAGAGTCCACGATCGCAATCTCGCCCACCTGCGTCACCGCCCCCCCGGCGAGGGGCTCTTATCAACAACGCACGGTTGTTGACTCGACCACCCACGCAACCACATGCGCCTCGGCGACGGGCTATCCTACGCATACGGCAGCTTGTCTAGCACTTCTGCTTGATTTTATCTGGATCTTCATTCCTTCTGTTGTCCGGTCATCTTCGTTGCGGCCCGCCCGGTGCCTAACGCAGGAAGATGCCGGCCGCCGACGACTCGCCCCCCGAACACAAACACGGCAGCAGCTTCTACAGAGATGAGGTCGCGCACTACAAGGCTCAATATGAGCAGCTAGAGTCGGAGCTGGCCGACTTCCAAACCTCCAGCCGGGAGCTGGAGGCGGAGTTGGAAAAGGACATCGAGGCTTCAGAGAAGCGGGAGCGACAGCTGCAAGAAAAGGTCGATGGCTTTCGCTATGAGGTCGATGAGTGGAAGGTATGATTTTGGACACATTGCATGGATTTGGACCGGGGGCTAACTGTCGCCAGGCCAAGTACAAGCAGTCCAAGTCCGAGGGCAACTCGGCCCTAAACAACCTGCAAAAGGAGATCACCACGCTGCGAGACACCAACCGTACGATGCAACTGAAGCTGCGTGACATCGAGGTTGCCAACGATGATTTTGAACGCCAAGCCCGGAACACGACCTCGTCCCTGGAGGACATGGAGTCCAAATACAATGTGGCTATCGAGCGCGGAGTGATGCTCGAGGAGGAAATCAAGACTGGAGAGCAAGAGCGTGAGAGCCTACGCATTGAAAACCAGCGTCTCCGCGACGAACTCTCCGACCTCAAAATCGAAGCCGAGATTGTACAGGACAGGCTTCGACATGCCGAATCCAACGGCGTACGGCGTCGGAAGCCGGCCCCCTTGTACCGCAGCCCGTCCACTTCACACACCCTGGAAATCTTTGATCGCTCGCCTGCTGGTACGACGTCCTCTTCACCTGTCTTCGCTACCCCACCGGCCAAACCATCACTGGCATCGACCGCCGCAACCCCTCCGTCGCCGCCTATCTCAGAGTCATCTGCCAGCCTGCGCAAGTCGATTAACGCCACCCCAAGCTTCCCTCGTTCCAGAGCGGCAGGAGCAGAGCCGATCAATTCTAGATCCCTCTACAATTCCCGGACTGCGCCGCGCACATCCCACTCCCGTACCCCATCTTTCGCCCTCAGCAACGGCCGCTCTACGCCAACCTTCAATCCTCGCAGCAGCCTGTCGAGGTCGAGCATTGCACGCCCATCCGGACTTCCCAACTCTGGGTCTTTGTATCAGATTCGTGGTCTGATCGGCAAGATGCAGAAGCTCGAGGAACGAGTGCAATCGGCCAAGTCACGACTTCCGGCGCCTTCAGAGACTTCTTCTCGCGGATCACCTCGTGCCGGATCTCGTGCAGGATCTGTTGTTGGAGATAGTCCAGTTCCATCCACCGTGACCATTCGGAGAACCTCTCGTAAACGGATAAGCGGCAGTAGCTATGGCTCATCGATTCGAGACACCGAAAGCACGCCTTCGTACATCCCTCACAGTCGCCAGTCATTTGGGGCTCGTACCCAAGGCGACAGCCGCCCCAGCAGCCGAACCAGTTTCTCCAGTCGCAGTTCCTTCGGTCACAGTACCTCTGGAATCCCGTCCGCTCCACCCGCTCGGCCCGAGAGTCGATCGAGCCGACCTGGAGCCCGCACGCCCTTGGGTCATTACTCAACGAACCCAACCACGGAGAGTCGACGACCTCGATCATCACTCAGCAACCATGCGGCTCTTGGAGGCATGACTCACATCGAGGAGGACAACGACATTTCTACTCCTACATCTCACCCGCCCCAAGAAACTCGCAGGCCGTCCATCCCTGCCACCCCGAAAGGCCTGAAGAAGCGAACTACCAGCGGTGCGTCCGGGATTCCCACTCCACGAAGCTTCAAGACCAGTATCGGACCCGGGGCCATGCCGCCCCCAAAAGCAAAGACTCAGGTTGAAGAATTGGGCGAAACCTATTAAATTGGTGTGACATCTTCGTTTCAAGAGGCGTTGGGCTTGGACATTCAGAAATTCTGGTCAACTGCAAATCCCGCGGAAGGTTTTTCGTTCATCGTCATCTTATTTCCTTGTTTTTTCGTTCTCTAGTCATGTTCTCCCCTTTCTGATTGACGGGAAGCGTATCTTTGTTTCGGGTGCGTTTAGATACCTGGTCTTGAGCATTTCCCCATTATTCCCCCACTATTCCCCCACTATTCCCCCATCATTTCCCCGTTCATACATTATCCTGTACAGTTATCCAGCTTCGACTGGTGTTGGGCATGTTTTCTCGCCTTTGATTCTGTTCATGATGTGGCTCCGGGTCGATTCTGGAGCCGTCCTAAGCTGTGTCTCAGCGTCTTACATTTCGTTTTTATTTCGCCTTGCGGGGCGTACGACAATAATACCCATGATGTTATGATTATATTCATCTCGTACTCTCGTACTTCTCTGATTGACCATCCATAGAACAAATCAGAAAAGCCTCACTAGCAGTCTTCTATATCTGAAGCGGATGTATCTAATGTATAAACATCTATGACATTTTACTTCTTCTCACTTTCCAATCTGATTGCCCAAGTAAATTCGTAAGTCTTCGTCGCATCTTCAAAGGAAGATAAGATTCGGTTCGGAAGAAGCGCATCTGCCTTGATTCCTTCAATGACAGACGTTGTTTGATTATTTGCCTTTTGATCCTGGGCATTGCAAATTGCGGCAAGCTCATTGTAGAAGGGGTCATCTCCAGGATAGTAATGCTCGACTTCTTTTTCGTCGTCCGGATACCTTTCAGACATAATTAGCATGATGTGGTTCGAGCAAAAGATTAACCAAACAAAGCCAAACTTACCTCACGAAAAGCTTTGGAAGGCCGTACAAGTCAACAAGTCGCATCTGATACCCGTCGGCGATCACAACAACCTCGTTGGAGTACACAACCCCGTGTAAAGCAATTATATGATTCAGAGTCCCAATGGCTCCAGTTTGATATTTCCTATAACCATATATTAGTCTACTATCCGAGGGGATTGAAACGGAATATAAACTCACCAGATAGCAGTCGTGGCTCTGGGAATTCTCTTCTCGACAGAGATCTTGCTCTCTTCAACAGCATCCGTAAAGTGGCTCAGCTTGCCGGCTGGCTCATTGTGCTCCAATGCTGTCGCCTGGACAGAATCCATAATAACCTCGCCGCCAAGGTAGCGACACAAATCGCAAAAGTGCGTGGCCTGCTCAACAATTGGCCCGCCTTGTTTTGATTTGTCCCACCAATCCGCTTTGCGCATTTTCGAGTACGCTGTCACATAGCGCGCAGACACGCTCATAACAGTGAGGTTGTTGTCGCGGATGATCTGGACGACCTTCTGGACGACTTTAAGGTATCGTAGCATATAGCCTACGCCCACAAGGTTGCCAGATTTGCTCAGATGATCGGCTACAGCGTATGCACCATCTGCAGACCCAATAGTTACCGGCTTCTCAGCAAAGATAGCCGGTCCACTGCCAAATGCGGCTACGAGCTGAGCCTCGAGGTCGCGCCCCGGCGACATGGACCCGCGGAACTCCGGCGGCGACGCCAGCATGATGAGATGAACGGAGCATTTCTTTGTGTCCTCATCAACGGCATTTATGTGATATGCTGCTTGCTCGATGCTGGTATAATGACGTGTATCTGCATAACAACCTTTGGCGGATGTAGTCCGCTTACGGTTCATCACCCACTCGAAGCGATCAGAGCTGGGGTCAACAATGCCCACGACGCGTAAGCGATCACCCAGGATGCGCTCCAGATGGGAGCTGTGGTTCCAGCGCACCCAGTCGTTGCCAAAAACAATCCCACCGGCGCCAACGAAAAGGACATTGAAAGCCGGCATGGTCATATCCGGTTTGCCGTCTGGTGACATGAACCTTTCAACCTACAATAAACCCAAACACGATATCGGGGGTTTTATTGATAAATGCGAGAGATCAGGGCTGTGGCTAGAAGGATCGGATTTCTCGGTCCTTGGGGCCCACGAAAACACATGATCTATCCGTATAACAAGGGATAGCTCCTCGGCCACGGGCTCCGGGCTCCGGGCGTGGAAAACTTATCTGGGGCCCCGCAATGAGGATCCACCAACTGCGGTCGTCCTATGGATACCCCAAACCTAGCTCCCCCGCGGCATAATTGCCGAAGGATTTTACTAGGGTAACAGGAAACATACGTTCGGAGCCTGAAGGCCGTGGACCGTCGAGACCCGATAATCAATCCGTTTATCTTGCTGCGTCGAGCCTTGCTCCTTTTACTTTTCTTGTATCCTACTTCTCTCACTCCGAAGTACTGATTTTCTTTATGGACTCAGAGCATGAGCCGAAGATGGCTGTCGGCCACATGGAACAAACCGACCGACATCCTGCTCTGGAGAATGATCTCAAGGGGGAGGAGCATGTCGACCTGAATAACAACGTCTCAGCAAAGTGAGAAGATCCTACAGACCCGCAGTGCCCGGTCCGACCTGGGAACTGACACAGTTGAACAGAATTCAAAACCCCTTGGCTCATTTGAGCAAGGTACAGCTCCTTGAAGAAGTTGAACTATTTGCACGCGAAAACGATCTTGAGGCTTCACTTCCATTGCTTAAAAGGGGGGCTCTTGTCGCCCAAAGTGATGATTTTGAAACACTCAATGAGCTGGACGAAGAAGACCGTCAGGCCTTGCGCCGTGAAAAGACACACAAATGGTCCCAGACAAAACAACTTTATCTGACCATCATCCTGTGTTCAATCGGGGCTGCCGTGCAGTAAGCTAGCCATCTTCTTCCGCGCGATCCCCGGCTTGTCATAAGTACTTATCCTTCTAGGGGCTGGGACCAGACAGGCGCCAACGGTGCCAATCTCTCATTCCCGCAAGAGTTTGGTATCAACCCAAAAACAGGCACACCCAACTATCAAAAAAACGAATGGCTCCTCGGCCTCGTCAACGGCGCACCACACATTGGCGCGTCCTTTTGCGGGTGTTGGTTGTCCGATCCCATCAATCACTACGTCGGGCGACGCGGCACCATCCTCTTTTCTGCGATATTCTGCATGATCCCAGTTCTGTGTCAGGCCTTTACTCAAAGCTGGCCAGAATTGTTTATCTGCCGTCTCTTGCTGGGCGTTGGTTGGGGTTGCAAGGCATCTATTATCCCCGTTTTCGCCGCTGAAAACTCACCTGCCTACATTCGTGGCGGCTTGGTCATGTCGTGGCAGCTATACACAGCCTTGGGTATTATGCTCGGGTTTGCTGCCAACCTCGTTTTTTACCATGTTGGTACAATCGCCTGGAGACTCCAGCTGGCCTCGGCTTTTCTTCCAGCGGTTCCGTTGGCTTTGTTTGTAGGTTTCTTGCATCAAACGATGGGATCTTTGGAACTAACCACGCCTCAATGGAATAGATATATCTTTGCCCCGAGTCACCTCGCTGGTACATGAAAAAGGGCCGCGCAAAAGATGCGTATACTTCGCTCTGCAAACTGCGGAAGACACCGTTGCAAGCCGCGCGTGACCTTTACTATATGCACTCCCAGTTGCAAATGGAGGCTTCACTCGTCAACCGGACAAGTAACTACGTCAAGCGATTCACTGAGCTATTCACAATACCGCGCAACCGCCGGGCAGTAGTAGCCTCTTTTGTTGTCATGATGTCCCAGCAGGTGGGGTTGCCTTTAACAACTATTAAATGTACGCAAGCAGCCAACTAATCCAAATTCTACTGAGCAGATGTGTGGTGTCAATATCATCAGCTACTATAGCTCCTCCATTTTCAGCTCAGCCGGCGCCAGTAATTTAGCTGCGCTACTGTTTTCCTTCGGATTTGGGGCAGTAAATTTCGTGTTTGCTTTCCCAGCAGTGAAATTAATCGACCAATTCGGTCGGCGAAGCCTCCTGCTAGTGACATTTCCTCTGATGACCCTGACCCTAATTGGAACAGCCATGTGCTTTTTCACCCCTGAAAACAGCAAGGCGCACCTGGGTCTAATTGCTCTATTCATCTATCTGTTTGCTATTTGCTACTCCCCCGGAGCGGGACCTGTGCCTTTCACGTATAGTGCTGAGGTTTTCCCCTTGTCGCATCGTGAAGTGGGCATGAGCTGGGCCGTCGCCAGCATCAATTTTTGGGGGTTAGTCTTGTCACTGACTTTCTTCCGCATAGAGGCCGCCTTTACCATCGAGGGAGCTTTCGGCTTCTATGCTGGTCTGAACGTCCTCTGCTTCTGTCTCATTTTCTGCTTACTCCCTGAGACCAAGAAGCGCACCCTGGAGGAGCTTGATTATGTTTTCGGTGTTCCCACTGGAACTTTTATACGCTACCAATTTACCAAGGTGGTGCCTTACTTTGTGCGCCGTTACTGTCTTTTTGACAAGTCCGCTCATCTGGAACCACTGTATCAGCTGGACCACAATACAACAAATTAGGAGCAAAGAGCAAATTTTCTATGTGATGCGATTTTTGATGTGAAAGCTTTGTAAAGAATGACCAAGGTCTTCCATTGAAGGCAAGAATTTGAAATCTTTTCTACTTTACACTTCGTTCCAGGACATTTTTCTCAATGCTATTAAATATCCTTCTACAAGCTCTTGTCCCCAATGAACTGACTGCTGTCCTCATATGTTGGCGTTATCCCATGCTGAGAGCCAAAGACATCTTCACCGTCGCCCCAAAAGAGCTCCTCGTCGAGAAAGGGTAGGGAGCCAGCCTGGGGCCAGCCGGGGAACATGTCTTGCAACCCATTGCCACCAAATGAACTATAGCTCATGCTGGCAAAGTCTGTTGCGTCTGCAGAGTTCGAAAGGTCTAGCCCGTCCGGTCGATAACTCTGAGCCGGAAGGCTCGGAGCCTGTTCGGCATGAACATCGCCGAACCACGCCGCAGGGCTAGCTTTGCGTTTCCTCTGTAGATTACTATGTGTCTCCAGCGGACGATTTGGCGAGGTCGAGTCTTGGTGCCGTAGACATTGCTGGACAAACTCATCCGTAATTTCAATGCATCCTCCTGCTATGCGAAGGAGCTTGCCACAGTACGAAGACGGATCATCTGCTGAAGTCACGAATCGCAACATACTGACTAGCTCTTTTAGGCGTTCAAGATCATCTAAATTTTGGCCGGTAAGTGGATATGTGAATATAGTTGGAAGGATTTCAAAAAATGCCGCAAAAGGGCGCCATTGGAATGGACTGTTTTCGAGTCAGAATATGGAAAATCCAAAAAAAAAGCCCGAATATGGTTTCTTACCGTCGCAGAACCATGAAACCACCAACAGTAGTTCGAGCAGCACGGATTTTAGCAATCGTTCGAATGCACTGTCTTGCTTCCAGTAGGCGTCGCGCGTATTTAGGAGGCTGGCTGCTCCGCCGTAACACCATGAGCCGGGCATGATGGACAAAATGTTTTTGTTCCAGTCGCAAAAATTGCCAGGCACGATGATGCATGGATTCCGTCTCTTTCGGGGAGAAATTGTCTATAGCACGTTGAAAGTTGTCAATGTCTCCAAGAAGATTATCCACGTTGTACTCTAATTTTTCAAGAGAAACACGTGTGGCTGCTGGAGAGTAAAGTTTGCTGTATACTTTGCCGACAATGAGACCGGAATCAAGGCGGAGCCGATAATCATAGGTTGAGTGTAGTGGATAGGTCACGTCGCAGTCGTGGTAATGAAGATTGGGTGGTGTTCCAAATAGCATTGACACGTCCTTGTCGACGATGAACAAGCAGCTGAACACCCGGCGCCGGTCGTCAATATCTTCCGCCGTCAAATCAGTAATGCCATATCTCTCCTCATGTAACCCCACTGCTTTAGCTACGAAGCATGTTTGGTTCAGCAAATATTGCGTGACGTGTTCCGAGAAATACTTCTGCGAGATCAATGTCTGGTCACCTAGTCAGTAGGGAAGGCAAACTATACTTGCTAAGATATTGTAAACTTACCAAGGCCAATAGCGCTTGAACATTCACCAGCTTTGGAGTAAGTAGCTGGTGTATAATAGAGAATGACCGTCGGATATTGACAACGAACGGCTTCTCAAAATGTGTGATGGACACGACGTCGACGTCACTACTCGGCCGATCTAGAGGCATATATCGTCCCACGAAGCAAAACAAAATCATGTAGTTGAACAATATCACCCATGCAGGCTCGAAATTTTCAGCTGTAACTTCTGGTGAGTATTGTTCCTCAATTGCATTGAGGCACGGCTGTCTTCCCATGATTGGTACGACAGAAGAGATATGTCGAAAATAGGGCTCGAAAATGGGGTCCAACAATCTCTTTGGAGGAAGAAGTAGGGAATCACCATCATTGGAAAGATCCACTTGAGATGTGTACGTTGAAAGCGAAAGTCCATGATAAATATCAGACTTGAAAGCCAAAAAGGCATCCAACGGAGGTTGTGGTGATGATTTTTCCTGCCGCTTATTGGAGCCAAGAATGTCTCGCAGAGAGGCTTTTGGCCTCATTGCATCTAGTTGATAATTGATCTTATCGTCCCCATCTTCAAAGAGAGACATCAAAGAACTGGTCCCCTTAAGACGATTGGTGCCTTTGCCATGGGGAGTACTTTGATCCGGCCCAACAACATCCTGGCTACCAGACGGACTTGATGGAATGACCTCAGATGGTAATGGTATCAGTGTACCCAGATAGGGGTGATTATGATCACTATCTGTTGGGTTATTGTGCTGCTGGGGAGGCGGACCTCGGAAGAATTCGTCCAGTCGGTGATGAATGAGGCTGACATTCCTTTCTAAGTCACCGAGGCGGTTGCCAACTTGTTCGAGGTCATTGACCCTTTCCATACCGGTCAATCTTCCACGGCCTTAAGTATTACACAAGGGGTTAAACGTACAGTTTGTTGGTTTGGTTAGGCTTTTTCCCTTTGTTCGACCTTTCACACTTGATCTTTGCTTTGACACAGTTAAAGCAAGACGGCAGTTCTCGACCGCAACCAATCTTCTTGACCCTACACTTTGGAGATTATTAGGTATACAAAAGCATTCTTAGAGCACCAGCATGAACATACCTGGTCACATGCTGGATCATGCGAGGTAAAGAACTGGAGGAGTTAGACTCAATAACAGCCGAAAGCACGGGGTCTCCCTCACCTTAGCCTCCTTGGGCTCTAGCTCCGGGCTGTCAGGTTGAGATGCCATGCCTACACCTCGATTTCACATGGTGCTGTCTCGCAACGGGGGGACGGACGGTGTTTCCGGGATAAAAAGGCCGTCGAAGGGAATGCTCCACTGTGCTGCGGGGTCCGGGCTCCGACACCCGGCTTCATGAATCGCTAACCCAAACTTTAATCATTATTGGTTGTTTTTTTTTTTTGCCTACCAATTACCCCTACTTCGACAACAGAAGCATTTTAAATAATACAGTATACAGTACGTCCCGAAACTAGTGTCACCACCTACACTCTTCGATTGTTTCTCGAACCCTAATGCCAAGACCTACCATACTATATTGAGAATAGTCTCGGAATAGCTATTTTCCAGTATCGTTACCTGGACAGTATTTTACTGCTATAATTACTCATTCAGATCTACGAGGACCAAGATCCCGATTTCTTCGCCAAGCGTGGTGTGAAATTAGGTGCCGCCCGGCGGTTCGTACGCGACATCGGCCTTTTGGTGAAGCGACCGAGAGAAATCACTTAATCCGGTCTAGACGCGATCCAGTGAATAGAGAACAGCCCGCATCGGCAAACTGATTTTTATATATCTGCATAACTCTCAAAATTATATAGAAGTTTTCGAATTCAGCTTTATAGTGAGGTTCGCAATCAGCTCTACCTCTAATCTACGTATCTCTCTTTGTTTCCTGCGGGCCCACTAGAAACTCACTAGTCCGTAGTAGGATATCTCTCCGCTAGCGCCGAACCTTTCCCATGCATCTTCAATGAGTCAGTGTAAATTATAGTAATTTCATTATCAAGAGTGTTTGTCTTTATGATTTTACTTTGTATTATTCATAACGGTAAATGGGGGGCCTTTACGAAGCCTAGTCTCGTGATGTGTGGTATGGAGAGTATAACGAGACTGCGGCTGGATCTCGCACCCTTCCTAAATCTTTTCTGTCCCGAACCTAGGATAGCCCCTTATGTAAGAAGAGAGGTGCCCGAGGGTGGTACTATACGTCTATTATAGCTACGAGTTAAAATACAACGTTGTCTCATTAAAAACAAGGAAGTGGTCTAGAAAGCGAAGGGGCTAGCCTTTCCGTATTAGGATTAGCGCGCCTTCGATTCTTCCTGGTCAGTTATCACACGCCGCCTCGTATTTTTGCATCTTTGTCTAGACTCTTTCGTCCTTCGACCACTTTAGCCGTCACTACGAACGCACTGTGTGTGCTTGTTTGATGGCGTCGTCGGAGCCAGCGCAAGTTGAATCGCCAAAGTTCAAAATAGCACAGGAGAGAGAACTCTTCAAGTACGTGAACAGTTACACTTTCCCTGACTGCCTGATTGCAAACTGAAACCCCGCTTTGATGAAAAGATATCTTAAAGTCGACATCGCGGGTCTCCAACCAGGCCCAAGAGTTTCCACAACACCTACGAATGTTCAAAGTCAATATCCTGCCTTCGTTCCTCGCTTGTCGCCAGATACCGCTTTGACGGCTTTCGCTCAGTTGGGAGTTTTGAGATTGAAGGCTCAACGTGCCTTGATTTCGCTATTTGGACGGGATCAAAATTATGTCCTTGCAGAGGCCACTGAAAGCCTCAGTCTTCAGGATCACACAGTGGAGGATGATCGAGATGCCTTATGGTTGGGGTGCTGCGTTGTCCCCAAGGAGGATGGGATATGTCGCCAAGTCGCTTCACTGCCGCAAATGACACCAGAGGACGACAAACATGTTTTAGGGGGAAGTATATATCTGGTACCTGATTTGCGCAGGGATGAGCGGTTCAACGAATTGAATATGGTCACCGGCTCTCCCAAAGCAAGGTTCTATGCAGGTGCCCCCATAATCAGCCCTAAAGGCATCACAATTGGATCCTATTGCATAATCGATGATGAGCCACGATCCGGATTGGATGCCCTTTCGATCAAGTTCCTACAAGACATGGCATCAACCGTCATGACCCACCTGGACATGGCCCGCTACAAAGCGGAGCATCACCGTGCAGAGAGAATGGTTGTGGGCTTCGGAAGTTTCGTGGAAGGTAAGGCGACGCTCCGCAATGAGTGGGTACAGGCCACTGGACTACGCCTGAATGAACAACGAAACGACGAAGGCCACTTGAATGTACAGCAGCAAAATGCACAAATTAAGTCTGGTCTGCTCACAGCCGTCAACACCCGCCTGTCATCCCCGCCGCCGGAGTTACAAGCAAGTTCACAAAGTATTTCTGAGCAATTCGCATCTTCCAATTTGTATGGTGGGCCATCGCCGACCTTTCCCTCAAGACCGTCTCCCTCGCCGTTAACGATCCAGTCCGACAAGAGCTCAGAATCCAGTGTCGATCAGATGTCCAATTCCAACAAGGCCGAAACAGAGACTAGTTTCTCCGTCCGAAGCACGGCATCGACTGAGAATCTACAAGAAGACATGTTGTCTGCTGGAGTTCGACAGGTTTTTTCCCGAGCGGCTAACATTATTCGGGAGTCGATAGAGGTCGAAGGCGTGACTTTTTTCGATGCGAGCATCGGGTCTTATGGTGGTCTTGTCAGCGATACGAAAAGAAAGGGGCCAGGCTCAAATAGTGGTAGTTCGGAAAGCTCCCCGGGCAGCAGCGACGACAGCACCGGACCTGATTCCCAGGGAAGCTCTACTGCATCAGCCGGGAAAGACACCAGGCCAGAGAACACGACCGTATGTGAAATCCTAGGCTTCTCGACTTCGGCTACATCCAGTATCAACCATGAATCGAAAGGAAAACTTGTTCTTCGGGAACTATTGTTGAAAGCTCTTCTGCGGCGTTACCCAAAAGGCAAGATCTTCAATTTCAGCGAAGAGGGGTCGCTGTCCTCGGACGAAAGCAGTGACGGACCCTGGAAAAACAGGATGAAAGATGATGGTCCAAACGCGATCGCCACTGACCTCCCCGGTGGAAGAGGAAGAAAATCCCGGAAAAAGACGTGCAGGGCTATGCTCAAAGAGGATGGAGATGCCCTTATTCAACTCGTTCCGGGCGCTCGCAGCATCGCTCTCCTGCCAATGTGGGACTCACACCGAGCTCGATGGTTCTCCGGCGCTCTGGTATGGACGAACACGCCTCGGCGCGTCTTCACATCGGAGACTGAGCTCACGTATCTGTTGGCCTTTGGAAATAACATTATGGCGGAGGTGCATCGTTTGGATGTCGAGATGTCGGAGAACGCAAAAACAAACCTCGTTAGCAGCATCTCGCATGAGTTACGAAGTCCTCTCCATGGTATTCTTGGCACGTCAGAAATACTTCGGGACACGGCGATGAGTGCACTTCAGCACGGATTGGTGCACACCATTGAATCATGTGGGCGAACATTGTTGGATACGATCAACCATTTGCTGGACTTTTCGAAGATAAACAATTTCCGGAAGGTAGGAAGCAACAACGCCATCCACAAACGAAAAAGCCCATCAAGACGATCCAAAATTACCGACCCATCATCTCACAGTGTGGATCCTTCCCGGCGGACTCGGCATAGAGGAATGATTAGTCTGAAGTCTAATATTCACTTGGATGCTGTTCTGGAAGAGGTAATAGAAAGTATCTTTGCTGGCCACAGTTTCTATCAAAGTCCACAAAGATCAATCGCCGTACACCATCCGAACGACATGGCAGTCGGTATCTTGGGGTCCTTCCAGAAAGCGGATCAAGTCAGCATCATCCTGGATATCGACGAAGCAGCCGAATGGCAGTTTTTCACCCAAATAGGCGCCTGGCGTCGCATCATGATGAACATATTTGGCAACGCCTTGAAGTACACCAAAACTGGCTTTATATTTGTGAAGCTAGCGGCATCGCCCGTTACTCCTTCCAAAAATGCCGTGCCTGGAGGGCCTAGTGATTTCAAAGTGTCCCTAACGGTCAAGGACACGGGTCAGGGTATGAGCATGGAGTATTTGCAAAATGGTTTATTCACTCCGTTCACGCAAGAAAACTCGCTTGCCCCTGGCAATGGGCTCGGGTTGAGCATTGTTCACCAGGCGGTCCGTTCTATGGGCGGTAATATCGAAGTCAGTTCGCTCCCGGGCCGTGGTACTGAAGTTTCAATTGGGGTTACTCTAAGTCATGTGCCCACTCCAAACGCCAAATTCAATTCCTCCGAACCCGAGCCCATTTTGAAAGTCAAACACGTTATCCGTGGCGCCACTGTGGGACTCCTGGAGCTAGGATCACCTGACGTGTCCGAGCGTGATACAATCCTCCGCACTTCTTTGGAGAAATTGTGCAAGAATTGGTTTGAGATGAGTGTCCATGTAGTGTCTACATCGGACGACGCTATCCCTTCGTACGATTTTTTCATTGCAGTGCAGACGGATACCAATCCCGTGAATACGTGGGAATCGTGGTTGTCAAAGACCCAGAACTATCCACATAGCAATGGTGAAAGCCAGAGAATACCGATTGTAGTGATTTGTGGGTCGCCCGAGGCAGCACATCTCATGTTTGTTGCAGCAAACCGATCGAATCACAAGGCTATTGTCGAATTCATCAGCCAGCCCTGTGGTCCGCGCAAGTTAGCCAAGGCATTAAACATATGCATTAGGCGACAACAATGTGGGGACCCTCTGACTGGACGTGACTCGAGAGTGGATCAACTTTCAGGGATAGAAAACAACTCGTTGACGGATTCACCTCCAATTTTCCGAGAAGACATTGAAGTACAAAGCACAGAGGATAAGATCGTTTTACAGAAAGATAAGGCAGACGCAGGAAGCAAGGCGACAGATCACGGATATTTCAATTTGGACGAAACAGAAGCCTCGCGACAACCCAAAAACACTACTATTTCACGAAATGATAGTGATGCCCTTTCTCTGCCAAATCGAGAGAGCTTGCCAAAGATGGAAGAGGAATCGACGTTGGCTGTCTTGTTGGTTGAAGACAATGATATCAATTTACAAATATTGATTGCACATATGAAGAAAGAAGGGTATCAGTATACGACTGCTCGCAATGGTCTGGAAGCCTTGGACACCTTCAAAGCCCACCCTACACAATTCGGAGTGGTACTAATGGGTAAATTTTTTTTCTGAATGTCAAGCACTATACTAACAAGCACAGATATCTCCATGCCAATAATGGATGGATTTGAATCTACTCGGCTCATTCGCAAGTTTGAGAGTGAGTATGAAAGCACACTCGATGTGTCAACGACAGAACCATTCAAACCAGTGACTATTGTCGCCCTGACCGGCCTTGCAAGTGCCGGTGATCAACACGAAGCGTATGGGTCGGGAATGGACCTCTTTTTGACGAAACCGATCCGACGAAAAGATTTACTCACGGTATTGAATGAGAGAATTCCAAATACAAGGCCTCTTTTGGTAAGATGATAATAATAATAATGGCGATCATTTTGATGTCAAATATATACGAACTCACGCTTTTCTGTGTTGCTTTTTTTCCAATTCTATCTTCACCATAGATCAAAGGAAGCCAACTTTCATCATTTACGATCGATTCCGTTGGGTTTTCTGCTTTCAAATTTTGGCAAAAGTAATATTAGAGGTTGGGAAGGTAATTAGACGTTGATTGACGAGAGACATTGGGAACATCTCCCCCAGGTGCTGAGTAATTCGACACGCCATATCACGCGAATCGCATACTCCCAAGCGCCGCACAATACAGATAGCTCTCCACTGCGAATCATGTCATGAATAAGCTTGTGCTTCGAAGCGGCTAGGCTGGGCGCCATCCTAGTGTGGCTACTCATCGTTGATCAAAGATCTGCGCGTACCGAGAGAAGATGGTTGTCGAAGCGGGGTAACAAGGTATCAAGTGTATCGAAGGTACAAGTGAATACACCCCGCCATATGTCCTGAATACTCAATAAAAACAATACAGGCCCCATCGACAGAGGTAATCCGGAAAATCCCAATATGGTCTAGCAAGTCTTGGCAATTAGGGTTTACGAAAGAATGAAGAGTGTAGGTGGTGACCCAGTAATGGGGCGTACTGTACGAAGTCCCCGACATCATCCAGCAATTGCAATTGCATCCGCGTTCCCCTACCTACTTTGCCATGCAAGCACCACTCTTGCGGCTCCAATGTGGAGTGAACTCATATGCCTGGGGTAAGAAAGGAAACGACTCATGTGCAGCTAGATATGCTGCCGCTACTGCTCCGCCTGCTTTCTCGATCAAGCCTGATCAACCATACGCAGAGGTTTGTGAAGACCATGTTGCTGCTTTCATGAACTCGACGCTCATCCCAGTCTGAATCACTAGCTATGGATGGGCACTCACCCTTCAAACCCGTCTTTTGATGCTTCCACTTCTCAGACGCTTCTCCAAATTATCAACGACAAAGACAGTCTTCTGTCCCCATCTATCGTAGCTCAATATGGCCGCGAGCTTCCATTCTTATTCAAGATTTTGTCAATCCAGGACGCGCTTTCAATTCAAGCCCATCCCGACAAGACACTGGCCAAGCAGTTGCACGCCCGTGATCCAACCAATTATCCTGATGAAAATCACAAGCCCGAGATGGCGATTGCCGTGACCCCCTTTGAGGCCCTCTGTGGCTTCAGACCGTTGGATGAAATTGCCCACTTCCTCGAGCAAGTGCCGACACTCAGAACCCTTGTTGGGGAGGACGATTCAAGTTCTTTCCAACAAGCTGCCGCAGTTTACGACAAGAACATGAGCCATGGTGCTAGGGAGACTGGCAAAAAGGCCCTACAGATGATTTTCAGCAAGTTAATGAATTCATCAGAGTCATCTATTGAGTCCGCCTCAAGGGCTTTAGTTGAATCGGCCAAGATTGAAGGCGAAAGCTTTGCTGGAGGGGGAGTGCCTTCAACTTCAGGTGCCGTTCTATCTGAGTTGATTGCTCGACTTTACGGACAATTTGGGCCCGACCATGGCCTGTTCGTGCTGTTCTTCACCAACTTTGTCACCTTGCCTCCCGGCGGGGCATTGTACCTCCAGGCGGACGATATCCATGCTTATATTTCAGGAGATATTGTTGAGTGTATGGCGACATCGGACAATGTCGTCCGTGCAGGATTTACAGCGCGCTTCAAGGATGTGCCAACATTGGTTGATATGTTGACCTACAACTACGCACCAATTGAGGAACAAACTATGGAGCCCGCTGAATATCTCAAGGCTGCCCTGAATAAAAAGGCAGCCAGCAACGGTTCTTTTATCACCATCTATGATCCTCCTATTGACGAGTTTGCTGTTGCACGCTCCGTCCTTAAAGGTCAGGGTGCTGCAGTGACATACCCACAGATGGATGGTCCAAGCATCATGATATGCACCAGAGGAGAGGGCAGAATTACTGTTGGCTCCATAACTATGGATGTTCAAGAAGGCTATGTCTTTTTTGTTGGCGCTGCAGCGGAGTGTGCTCTTGAAGCTCAGAGCGACAACAAAGATTTCGAAATGTACAGGGCGTTCTGTGAGATCAAATAATGATGTGAGCGCGCAGATACTCTTTTCAGAGTAGACAAGCAAGAAATAGATGATGGGACTACCGCTATTTGGGTCATTGAGTTATTCTGTTTCCTTAGACTCTATATACATAGTCAAGGCCTTGTTCAAGATGATGCCAAATCTATCATTACTATATTTTTCTCTAGTTACACTTGATTTTCGCAGGTATACGAAAGAAATGGCCAAGTATTCGTGAGCCGGGAGGCCTGTCCGGAGCCCGGGCTCCGTAACCCGTCCTCCTTTGACCCGCTTCGTCCACCTCGTGCGGGGTGTGCCGCGTAGCGGTATCCCGTGTCTGTCGACTGCAACCATTGGCTTTAGTGGCAATTGGGGCGGCGGGATCTGGACTTGTCCCCTAATCATTACTCCACTGTAGTGGGCTGGTCGTAATCTCTCTCCTCGGGCAACATTTGTTCCGACCAAACCCACCTTAGCTATCAAATACAGCGCATATCCCGACCGACGCAAGGCGGGGGGCCTCGAAAATTCATCCTTTGCAGAAGTAACACTTCATTTTCCCCTTTCCTCGCGCTAAGCCTCTACTTTGATTTCGAGCCACTTGTCAGAATCTAGAGTTTGTCTACTTTCGCCAACATGGCATCATCGAAACGCCCCAACATCCTCTTCGTCATGGCGGACGACCATGCCGCCAAGGCCATCTCAGCATATGGCGCAGGAATTAACAACACGCCACACCTTGACCGATTGGCCAAGGAGGGCATGCTGTTTAACCACTGCTATGTGACTAACAGCATTTGCACCCCATCTCGAGCGGCGATTCTCACTGGCCAACATAACCATGTCAACGATGTGATGACGCTGGACAGTGCAATCAACAGCCGGCTTCCTAATGTGGCCAAATCAATGCGGACTGGCGGTTATGCTACAGCCATGTACGGAAAGTGGCACATGGGAGAGGGCAGAGCCCATGAGCCGTCTGGGTTTGACGACTGGGCGGTCATCCCTGGTCAGGGTGAATACTGGGACCCGGCTTTCATCACCAAAGCTGGTATGGCCAACCATCCGGGTTATGCCACCGATATCATTACCGACTTGAGCTTGGATTTCATTAAGAAAAACCGTCAGGAGAATCCTGACAAGCCCTTCTTCGTGATGTGCCAGCACAAGGCACCCCACCGCAGCTGGGAGTGTGACGACAAACACAAAGAGCTCTACAAGGACCCGATCCGCTTGCCCGACACTTTCACCGATGACTACAAGAACCGTGCCCGCGCGGCCAAGGTTGCGAAAATGCGTGTCAGCGACGACCTCACCTACTATGACTTGGGCTTGGTCCAGCCTGACGGCGGCTCTAAGCATGGCCTCGGAGAGAAAATGACAAACACTTGGTTCTTCACGGACCGCAAGATCAAAGCCCCCGAAGACATCACCAAATTCAAGCTCATAGATAAGGAAGACGGGACTGTGTTCACCTTCCAGAGTCACACCGAACTTACCGAGTTCAAATTCCAGCGCTACATGCAGCGGTATCTTCGCACCATTCAAAGCATCGATGACAACATGGGCCGCATGCTTCAGTACCTTGAAGATGAAGGTCTTGCCGATAATACCGTTGTGATATATACTAGCGACCAGGGTTTCTTCCTCGGTGAGCATGGCTGGTTTGACAAGCGCTTTATGTATGAAGAGAGCTTTCAGATGCCATTCCTGATCAAGTACCCCAACTTGATCAAGCCGGGCTCTGTTTGCAACGACATTGTTTGCAATGTGGACTTTGCACCTACATTCCTCGACCTCGCTGGGCTGAGAGTTCCTAGTTACATGCAGGGAGTTACCTTCAAGAGTCTGCTTCAAGGAACAACCCCTGAGGGGTGGCAGCAGGTTGCGTACCATCGATACTGGATGCATAATGATATGGTCCACGGCTGCTATGCCCACTACGGAATCCGGAACAAGCGATACAAGCTGATCTACTGGTATAACGACGGCTTAGGCATTGAGGGCACAGGGCCTGCCGATGATCACAAAGAGTGGGAGTTATTCGATTGTCAGGAAGACCCGCTCGAGCTATTCAACTGCCACAGCGAGCCCAAGTATGCCGACGTCGTCAAAGAAATGACTGAACTGCTTGAAGACAAGATGGCGGATATTGGAGACGTTCCTGTGCACTTTGGACATTGGGCAGCGTCGGAAGGTGTCGGGCCTCAGATTGGGGCCGGATCTGGTGAAGTTAAATATTAGATTTTTTCTTCTCTATCACTATGTTCTCATGGGCAAGGGCAACTGCGGAATCGATTCGCGGCTAAATTGTATATCAAGAGAAGAAACCCACGGATGTGAATACACTCAGCCGTAAAGTCACACTTCATTAATGAGAGATTTTGATTATTTATTGCTTCAAACCGGGCACCGCCTCATATTAGTTATGAACCTAGCTCGAGACCGTAGTGACGTACACTAACAAATTAGCCAGGCTGGTACAGTGGCAAGCCGTCGTTGTCCGACGGAGGGAGGTGAAAGGAAATTATCTCGTCGCTCTTCGGGACCTTTTTAGAAATATGAAATTTCCGCTATCCTTTCCAGCCGCTGGGTGTCTTCATGTTTTGCTAGTAGAGTTTCTCTTCAAAGTAGATAAAGATATTGGGATTCGTCTGTTAAATGAACTTGATGATCTTTTGTTTTAAATTTCACATGCTTGGCTACTCAATTCCTCGTGCTGACTTCAAACCAGAGAGATTTGTGGATGACACTTTCCAAAAGAGAGTTATTGACGCTATTCGGAGTTGTGCAGCGGGCGCTCGGACACTGACACCTCGGGCACCTGTGCCCTGTACACCAGCAATGTACTATTTTTACAAGCAATAACAACTTGGATAGATGTCCACGGATATGTAGATTGTTTCGAGCTAAAATACCACGCATCGACCTCTCGGTGCGGGCGATGTGGATCTGAGCCGAGGGACCTAAGCTCTAGCTCAATGGTTCGGGGGGGCCACGTTCTCAGAGCAGCTTCGCTTTGGAGTTTGCCGTGTTGGTTGCACTCAGGATCATTGTCTATTAGGGGCCATGATACGGCCAATCTTGTTGTGGATCGGCATTCAACACTCACCAGGTGGTATCCAGGGGAGCGAGATGTATTGAGCATCAAAATAGTTGCTCAGCCTATTGTATCACTCAAATAGAGACCAAAAAAATTGTCATGTGCCTGACTATATATAGAAGTCGGCGTATAGATGACCTTCGACAGAATTTTGAACGATGATGGCGATGAAATGAAATTAGGGGTCAAGGTCATCTGATGATTTTCGTCGTGTCTAAATTTAAAATCTTTCAGCCCCAACCCTAACTGGCCCTAAATCCGACTACATAAACTGACGGGCCGGAGGCGGCGGGCTAAGGGGGCTGTTGGTGGCTAGTAATCCTGTGGGATCCGGACGTAGTTCCTGCACTATCCCCCGTTCACACATTAGCCCGGTCACCATGTGCGAAGTACCGGCATCAATGGTTCTTTTTAAATCACACATACTCCCTCTCGAATAACTAGAAAAATTAATTTCATTAGTTGCAATTGCGGTTTCCTATTATTTTTTTTCTCTTTTCTTTTTGACGCGGGAGTTTTCACGACTAGTTTTGCTTGCAACCACGACGGCGCGTTTCTCATGTGATTGCAGTCCTACCTGGGTTCGCTTTGGGCATTTCTCAAAATTTTTGATATTGCAGTCAGGAGGTAACACTGTCAATAAATTGCCTTTAGCCCGGCACTATACATTCAACTCATTTTGATTGTTTTATTTTTTGGGCTGAACAGCAAGCCATCAAAATGAAATTCTCTGCTTTGGTTGCGGTGGCGTCGTTTTTGACAGCTATCCAGGGAAGCAATGCCGTATGTCCTGCATGGTTCTGTTTCAGAAAGTATAGATTTACTCACGGTTTTAGTCCTGGAGTTCTGTTGAAAAAATCTCTTGGAAGGGTGCTGAAACACTCTCTTGGAATGGTGTTGAAACACTGAAGGACTCTGCACCCATTGTCTCAATTTCAACTGACTCGCTGCCACCTCCATCCGTCGTCTCAAATCTAACACCCTCGATGTCCTCTTCGTGCAGTAATTCGCTATCCACGCCGAGTGTGAGCCCTGCATGGACGCCCTCGGAATCTGTCTCGCTCGCGACTTCCTCGACTAGCCCGTCTTATTCAGTGTTTACTACATCCGCACCAACTGGACTTCCCAGATCATCTATTACTTCAGTTCCAGCCTCCTCTGCAGGCCAAAGGTCGGCTGCCACTGTAGTGACTTATACCACCACCACGATCTGTCCGATGACTTCCACCATCACCTCGGGTTCAAGCACAATCACCACAACATACAGCTCACTCTCCACTATCACCATTACCTCAACCGTGGGGGTTCCCATTCCCCAGCAGATCAGTAGTAGCCCTACTGCCTCTTTTTCCGAGACTACGCCTGCTTCTGAGCCTATTGTTACCTCGGTTCCACAGGAGACTACTCCTGCTCCTGAGACTATTGTTGCCTCGGTTACACAGGAAATTACATCTATTCCTGAGTCTATAGTAACCTCTGTCTCCCAGAGGACTACGCCTGCTCCCGGGCCTATTGTCACCTCGGTGCCCCGGGAATCTACGACTACTGTTGTGACATACGAGACGCTTACCACAAGCACTGTTACTGCCACTATCACCTCCGACTTAACCACAGTCACTTCAACATACACCACTGTCTTTAAGGCTCCCGTGACTTCAACTTTGACAATTTGCAAGGGATGCGAATATTCGACTTCTCCTGTGACCCATTCTTCGGATAGACCTTTTACTGATATACTCGTCGCTGGCACTTCATCACTTTTCACTGAGCAGGCTTGGACTGGCACTCCATCTATAGCGTCTACCATGACGAGTATAAGCCGGCCGAACCCCACCATTGACGGGTTACCAGTTAACCCACCAAGTCACACTAATATGGCTTCATCTGTGAGAATGTCGATTAGCCTCTGGTTGATCTCGATCATATCACTGTTTTCCCTCATGCTGTGAATGTACTTTCACGAAGACTCGACTACGTGTTTTATGTTTCACGTTTTGTGGTTTACTTTTTTCGAACTTTGAATAGACTATTAAGAATTTCTTTTGGGTTGGGCGTCATTTCTGCCTTCGCTGCGGTGATTCCGCTCATTTTGTAGTATATAGACAAGTATCTTTGCCTGTGGATTGAGTATAGCCCCTTATCAAAGGTGGAAATTTGTCTCTTACCTCTTCACGCTGTGTATGTCAATTCTTTGAATAACCGGTTATAAGCTTCAAGGTTCTATATTATCCTTTGCATAAAGGCGATTGTGTAGTGTAGCCCCAGAATTCACCACCGTCATGGTATCTCGCGGACCAGATGTAGTCTAATCATTGAACAGAGCAAACTTTAGAAAATTTGATGCCTCCCACAACAAGGACAAGGAAACTCATAAACAACTTCTAAATGTTCAAATGTATTCATGGAACTTAAACCCCTTCGTCGTGCTCTACCCTTCCCTTTCATCTGCATTCTTCCAGGTGACGTTTCCAGCCAAAGTCTCCGCTATGGCCTGCTTCCTAGCAACTTTCAGCGAGATACTTCCCCCACTCTCATAATTGATCTCAAAAACACGATCAATCTGTTCAAGTGTGAGTCCTGCCGTTTCCAGATAGAAAAACCATACAGCAGGCAGAAAAGCGGCGTTGAAAAAGCCGAAAATGAGATAAAATCGCCATCCAAGGTTCTGAATTCCAATGGGCGTGATAAGAACGACCACGTAAACAAACAGCCAGTTCGTGCATGTCGAGATGGAGGTACCAGTGTTGCGCATTCGTTGGGAGTTGATTTCAGCAGGATATAGCCAAGGAATCGAGAGATAAGAGAGGCCATAGAAAGCGTAATAGACAAAGATAAACACAACTGCAAAGACTGACATGCTGTTGGTGCCTACACGTATCCCAATAGCGACAAGAAAGAAGGAGATGCTCTGGGAGATTGCGCCAAGAAGCATGAGCTTCTTGCGACCAAGCTTATCAATAAAAAGCATGGCCAAGGCTCCAAAAAACATTAGGGAAATATTATTGCAAGCAGCCAAAATTAGAGATAGACGCTGAGGTAGGCCAACCGAGCGTGTCAGGACAACGGGAAGATAATTGGCCATGACATTCGTCCCACACAATTGCTGCATGAATCCAGTACCGGCGCCGAGAGCAACACGGCGAAGGGTTTGGGTTGGTCCGCCATGAATGACTTCGTCAAAGAATTTTCCTTGATTTTGAGCTTCGTGTGCAACTGTATCAGCCATGGCATTGAAGTCAGACACAACATCCGGGTGGTCTCTTGGTTTATTTCGCAGTAGGGCAACGACGGTCTGTGCCTCATGATGCCGATCACGCAAAATCAGCCACCGCGGGGACTCCGGCATCAATAGAACGAGGCAAAAAGTAAGAAGAGCAAAGAAACACTGCATTGCGAGAGGAAAGCGCCAAGAGATGCTGTTGTGCGGCACATAAGTGAAGCCATAGTTCATCCAGCAAGTGATAACAATGCCGAAGATATTTAGAACCAATTCGAGAATGACCAGTCTGCCACGATGTGCTGCTTTTGACGTTTCGACCTGCCACATAGGAATAGCAGTTGTATTCAGACCAGTCCCGAATCCGCCAACAACTCGGCCGACGATCATATGGGCCAACTGGAAAGCAGAAGCTTGCAGTGCACCACCGATAATTAGCAAAGTGCATCCCGCCAGAATGGCCCGACGACGACCGATCTTGTCACCAACGAAATGGGACACTGCAGCTCCAAACACGGCCCCTAAATAATAGCTTGATGTGATTTGGCCCTGGATTGTTGCATCAGGATTGTTGAACTGTTTCAAGAATTCATTGTTGGTAAGAATTCCACCAAAGACTCCCTGGTCAAAGCCAAAAAGGAGAAAGCCACAGCCGCAGGCGACAGTGATGCCCGCTGTGACCCACCTTCCTTGTAAACAGGTGCGTGACATAATATAAGAATGAGCAGTGTGACAATATAAGGGAAATATGACAAGTAATAATTTTTGTCAAGCAAGCGCCACAGAGTCTTGAAGCATCCGAGGATTCTTTAGGCGAGGAAGCTAGGGTAAGTCTTAACAACTTCCGGCATCTATGTCCCCGCATTCTCCAGATTGGCCCCCAAAGTGGAAGTGGGGGTAGTAACAGCCACATACGATGCGGTAGCCGCGTCGGGTGCCGTTATCCGAAGCAGGGGAAAATTATCCGGTGATTGAATTGCAGCGCATCTGGGCAACATGGTGATCTGATCGAAGCTTGCTAAGAAACAGCTGGCTGAAAAGCTTTCATGAGTTCCTCCTAAAGACCGAGGCTGAAGAGTATGTCTGACTACATGCCAGGAGACTATTGAATATCATCTAAAACGTTAGGCAGAAATCTATCTTCATTGAAACCTTCCTGGACTACTCATCTAGTTTAGCCTCCCCATCACTTTAAGCAAGTCAGCCATCACAGCCATAGCCGTGATCTCGCCGCCTCCACCACCACCCTTCAAAATCAGTGGCATATCACCGTAGCGCTTAGTATACATGCTGATAATCTGGCTCCCCTTAAGATTGGCGATAGGGCTATCCTCGTCAAAGTGCTGTAGGCCCACCTTGATGGCCTTGGTGGGTACATCAATGCTGCCAACGTACCGCACAACTTTACCCTGATTCCGAGCCTTATCTTTCAGACTGTTCATTTGAGCATCGAACCTAGGGAGCTGGTCCATAAACTCTGCAGCAGATGGCAGCGACGACAGCTCAGCTGGGATCAGTGACTCAACAGGGAAGGAATCCGGGTTGGCAACGTCAAGACCAATGACCCGCGCGAGGATCGTCAGCTTCCGTGCAAAATCCATGCCGTTCAAATCATCACGCGGATCCGGCTCCGTATGTCCTATTTCCCTGGCGTGTGCTACAAGAGTACTCCACTGCTCATCTGAGCTACCATGCGCAGGCATGAATTGGTCAAATAAAAGCGACAGTGAACCTGATAGCACTCCTTCGATCCGAATGATTTCATCGCCCGTTGCGACTAGATCCCGGAGTGTTGACAACACTGGGAGACTTCCACCCACCGTCGCCTGGTGGTATACAAGCGCATTTCCTTGTGCCGCCGAAGCGAAAATGGCGTGCCATAGCGAAAGATCCGAGGAGAATCCTTTTTTATTAGGTGTCACCACGGATATACCCTTCTGCAAGAATAAGGGGTATGCCTGTGCCAGGGTGAGGTCAGTTGTAGTATCCACGAGGATAGCACGTCCTGGAGCAGACGCGAGGTACTCGGCCATTTCTTTTGGCGAGAGAGCATGGCCTGTCTTGATGAGCAAAGGTGTTGCCGCGGCAATTGCCCAGTCAGCGGCAGGGATACGTGGCGAATAATCTTGCTTCGGAGATAGTAGGGTTTGCGATGAGCGAGAGAGCAGAATGAGCTCGGGGGCATTAGGAAGTCGTCCAAGCTGTTCGATGAAGGCACTGCCGACGCCGCCGACACCTTCATGTGCTGTTAGCCATAGCATTATAATTTCGAAATATGAGGACCATCGTACCGACAACGCCGAGATACATGGCCATGAAAGGTATAGAGAAGTGGAAACGGGATGGAATACGTTGGAGCTAAATTTTGTAGCGAGAAATCCCGGTTGATGGTTTGGCTTTAATCCAGATGTGATCCACCGTTAGCGTGTACATGACGGTTACCATAGCACACAAGATGCATACAATCTAAGGACGTGAAAAGTCTGATGAATCATAATAATAATAATACTTAAGTCAATAGTAGGAATAGTAATAATAACAACAATAATAATAATACACACACACTTGCTGGTCCGTGCTGACAGACGCAAACGGCCACAAAACACTGTCATGTGACCCAGATGGTCACATGACCATCCCTACTGCATTTAATTGTTCACTCAAAACAACACTTGCTTCATCTTGCACACGCATTCTTATTGATTGAAGGCGCCTTTTGATTGAAATCGGCTCTTGGCCAGGGGCCACATGCCAGGAAATAAATTTTGCCACGTTAGAGGTGGTTCCGCGACTTGGAATAACTGATTTGGTGCGTAAGATCCCACGTAAACAAAATGCCGACTCTGAGAAACCACTTTCCTTGACAAAAAAATATTTTTCACAATGTTGATGAAGTTGAAGCTGCAGTTTTTCAGTGAGAAACCAGACTGTATTCGAGATGTAGGAAGCATCTTTGGTATGTAAGTCGACATTGCGACGAAACCAGATACCGCATTCGTCCTGAAATCGTGACGAAAATGTTCCCGTCAAATGACCATTGCCGGTGGTGAAATGGGATTTAATACTTTACTTGGCCTTAAACATAGAATATTTGCATTATTTTGAACGGGAAGTTTGGTCTCCCATGATTTTGGCATCTCAAACATGTCTTCCATTCAAAACCCTACGCCCGAGAACGATAGAGCAGAATGGCCTCACGTTCCGCAAATCAACTTTGCTGTCGATCCAGCATCTAGCGACATTAAAAGCGAGCTTCTGAATGATCGAGATTCTCTGGATCTTGAATCCCTTGACAATCGACCATCGACAGCTGTTTCAAATGCTCCGGAGTTGAAAACTGTCATGTGGGTGGTCGTGAATGTGATTTCGACTATATTGATAGTAAGTCGCTGATTACATCAAGAAGAGTCTATGCTAATCCGTAATTCTACTTACAGATCTTCGTGAACAAGTCGATATTCTCCACCGAATCCCTGCGAAATTGTCCAATGCTATTCACATCCTATCATTTCTTTGTCACTTCTGTTACTCTGTGGATCATGTCTCGCCCGTTCTGTGGTGGGTTTGTCGCCAAACCACTCTCGATTTCCCGAACCCTTCTCCCCGCTGGCTTGATGTGTCTCCAGATTGTTTTCCAGAACATTTCTCTGGCATACTCATCAGTCATCTTTCATCAACTAGTGCGACTGCTACTAACTCCTGTAACTGCATTGAGCAACTTCATGCTATACCGATCGACAATCCCGACGGCATCCGTTCCCCCTCTGGCGATAACGTGTATTGGTGTCGGAATTGTGCTCTTCTATGATACACGCTCTCAAGCCAACGACAGCAAGATGACTACCCCTACAGGTGTTTTCGCCGCACTCGTCGGGCTATGTTCGAGCGCAATCTATACAACACTTGTCGGAAGCTACCATAAGAAATTCGAAGTGACGAGCATGCAATTGTTATTAAACCAAGCAGCTCTCGGTACTGGTCTGCTGATTTGCTTCGCCCCAATGTTTGATACTTTACCGGTCTTGGATGCTATTCCCAAGTCACTGTATGGCTCTGTTCTACTGGTACGTCACATAACATCTTCATCGGATAACATTCCCTTTCCCATTGTCGAATCTTTGTCTAACGCTTTATTAAACAGAGCGGTGTCTGTGCTTTCCTGGTCAACTTATCTCAGTTCTATGTGATCGATGCCACAGGACCTGTCAGCAGCACAGTTATCGGACACTTGAAAAGCGCTATGGTGGTTAGCCTAGGCTGGATACTCAACAATCAAGCAATCTCGAAGCAAAGCATTGCTGGTATCTGCATAGCCCTAACCGGCATGATATTGTAAGTATTGCCTCCCCCTCTTTTTGGCCTCTGATAAAGTCTAAACAACCATGTTTTTAGGTATATGATGGTTGTGCTCAGATCGAAGATAAAGTGATTCGACAACTTGAAATATTCATTTGGAAGCAACAATGGCTAGCGAACTTATAAATGCATTTACCGTCGTTTAATAGCGTATATATTTGTCAAAACAAGAGAAAAAATCCTCCATCATTACGATTCAATGTAGTCTGTAAATTTTGGTCTTTACGCCAGCGACGACATCTACTTGAGCTGCAACCAACGTTACCCAATGCAGTTTTCCGATAGATCCGGAGTAAATGTGCCAAATTCCAATACAAGTAGTGCCAGACTCGGAAGTTTGATCGACACTGGCAATGTGGCCGAATGCGGAAGGAGATATGGATTGCTTGGAACCAAATCTCCTATTAGAGCTTGCATTTTATCTCTTCGCCCGTTTTCTTCACTGTGCTTCTGTTCATCATTTTCATCTGCCAAAGATCGTCAGGCGCCCGTGGCAGAATTGCTCCTTGCAATCCAGTCCCTGTCGATGAGATGAGCGCAACCTTGTTCCCAGCGCACTTGAATAAGAGGTCGCTTTCACGTACTTTGATATTCAGTGCTACCTTCCTCTGCTTTGTAGTGAGTCAATTGGTTCTGCCAGCTGTGATGATCTCTACTAACGAGTGGTTGCTCAGTGGCTATGGATCTCTCATTTTCCTAAGAAGAACTGGCATGGTGGGTTGATGCCAGAAAGAACCACCAGTCCAAACAAGAAAATCGTCATGGTCACTGCAACCTCTGGCTCAGGTCGAATCTTGACATTGCCGAACATCAAGGAGCAAGCGTACGAAAACCGAATGACATACGCCAAAAAGCATGGTCTCGAGTTCATGTGGGCAAACATGACAAGTTACAATTTGCCCCATGGTGAAGGGCTGGTTTGGAATAAAATACCTATTATCAAAGAAGCTTTTGATCGCTTCCCTGACGCCGAATGGGTCTGGTGGGTAGACATCGACATGATCATCATGAACATGACGACCAATGTCTACGACCATGTGTTAAGTCGAGACGGAATGGCACGCAACGTTCTTCTCGATAAGATGATCAGCGGTGCAGGGGGAGGGGATCTCGGGTATCGTACTCCTGCTACGTACAACTACGAGGACATCAACTTCGTTATATCCGAGGATCGATGGGGCATGGTTGCAGGAACATTTTTCATGCGCCGCAGCTACTGGACCACTTGGCTACTCGATATGTGGCTTGAGCCACTTTTCGTCGAAAAGAACTGGGTATTTGCCGAAAACGATGCATGGACACACATGTGGATGTACCATGACATTGTACGGAATCACTCGGTCTGCGTCAATCAGCGATCTCTGAATTCCTATCCGTCAACAAATGGGCTTGGTCAAAGCTGGCAGCCAGGTGATTTTCTCATTCACTTTGCAGGTTGTAACGGGGGTGGGGAGTGTCCGAACGACTGGAAGAGATACTGGAATATGCGCGAACGGGTAGAGGTGCCTATGTCCGTGCAAAACAAGTTGGCAGATGGCACAGCGGAAATTGAAAATGTCCAGCAGGGGGTAGATATGCCTTTCTAACCTGGTTGGTTATGCAGAGCAAGGTTCTATGTCTCTTTCTAAATGTTCTTACTCTCTTAGTTGAAATATATATTCACAATAAAAAATGGCGGGGTTGACGGCGAGCCTTGTTTGAGAAACTTTTATCGGTTGCTGGATCAAGCTAAGCCCGCGCCGTGGGCCCCCATAGTGTCACTTGTCTGCCTACTTCATCTTTCTTCCAGTTCGTAAGGTGCCTAAGATGATGCAGTCTTCGAGCCTGCATAGTTGGCATTCATACCTCAGGCCACAAGGCATTCACTCAACATGACTCGGGGTCCTAATCAGGTTTAGCTCAGCTAGTATGTATTCATTATCCAGACTTGAAGGCACATTTCGGCATCATTTCTTGTCTCACGGTGATATAAAACATGAAAGCTCTCATAGTCAAAGAGCCTCTCTGCACGCGCCAGAGCCTAGCCAACGACCTACGCACTCTCGGCATCAAAGAAGGCGAAATTATTCTCCTCCACTCCTCCCTAAGCTCCTTGGGCTGGGTCAGCGGCGGCGCCGAGACCGTTGTCCACGCCCTACTCGACACGCTCAGCGGCACAGGCACATTGGTAGTCCCCTCACATACAGGAGACAATTCAGACCCTGGGACCTGGCAGAGCCCCGCCGTGCCAGAAGAATGGCACGCCAAGATCCGCGACACAATGCCTGGCTACGACGCACGGACTACGCGCACGTTCAGAATGGGTGCTATTGTAGAGACGGTCCGGACTTGGCCTGGTGCTGCTCGGAGTGCGCATCCGCAGACTTCGTTCGCGGCTGTGGGGTGCAAAGCTGCTGAGCTAGTAGCTGATCATTCGGTTGGTTGTCGTTTTGGGGAAGAAAGTCCCATCGCTCGATTGGAGGCAGCTAATGCGCGGATTTTGCTGTTGGGCGTGGGCTTTCAACGGTGTACGGCGTTTCATTTGGCGGAATGTCGTGTCTCGACTACACAAGAGGATGTTTCGTTTGCGGTTTGTACTCCTCATGGTCGAGAGTGGATGACTGTTCAGGATACGGCCCACTCAGATGATAAATTTGACCAACTGGGGTTAGACTTTGGGCGAGATAGACCAGTCATCCAAGGGATCGTGGGTGGTGCCTCGGCGCGGTTGTTCTCCTTGCCCAGTGCGGTTGATTA
Organism: Penicillium psychrofluorescens; assembly: GCF_964197705.1. NCBI lineage: Eukaryota > Fungi > Ascomycota > Eurotiomycetes > Eurotiales > Aspergillaceae > Penicillium > Penicillium psychrofluorescens. The sequence continues at coordinate 2,610,027 of NC_133444.1, read as the reverse complement.
TGCTCAGTCATGGTTGCCAAAGCATCGCTCTGGGATGCCAAAGGTATGAGCATCCTAGGCAGTTTTCTCAATGTATAGTTCCATTTTCATGCATCAAAGTATTCAGTGGTAGCTACATAGTCTACTACATAGTCTACTACATAGTGGGTGGCCAAAAAGCTCCCGACGCTGGCAACCAATAGGAGGCCGAAAAATTCTGTAGAAAGCGATCCCCACCGGATTCGGGAATCTCAACATGTTGGACAAACCGCCTCAGAAGCAAATGAACAACCGAGTGGGTCATAGAAGATTATTCTTATTGTGAAAAGAGCTAGCTGTCTCATTTTAGCCCCTAATAGCCCTAATAATTATCGAGGCTTTCCCAGGTTGCCGGGTTCCCGAGCACGTCATGAGCCAAGAGAGTGAGGCTATATTGTTCACTGCGTAACTAGGGTCAGCCTAGAAACCCGATGGGCGATAGAGAGATTGGAAATCATATTGAATATCTGCTCGTGTGAGACGTTGATGCCGCTCCGAATGACCACAGTTCTCGGGCCGCTTGTCAAAACGGCCAGGCCGATCCGCAAGCAGATCGGAGGACGATCGGGGGATCGTAAGATCAAGTGAGAAAGAGTCCACCGCAATAAACAAAGGTCCGGAGTTGTAGCAGAAGCAACGTCGCTCTACACCGACGACACGCCATCATATCCTCCAAAACCCCATCGTCATAACGGTCCCTAGGACCTTCTCGGGAACAAGTGAAAATGGTGGGACAGAGCTAGTGGGGCCCAACAAAGGGAGTTGGGGAAAAGCGTGCCTGTCGCAGGGACCAGGTACCGCCCCTTACAATTAACTATGCATCGGTACTTCCACTCCAGTTGGGACTGCTCCACTCGGTGAAAATCATCCTCATCAATTTTCGCTCTCTTTTTCTTCGGGTCTTCCTGTCCACGCTGTAATTCTACCATTATCCTTCCCCTTTCTTCGGTGAGTGGCCCAGCCGTTGCAACCCTTTGCCCGTTTGCGATCGAATCTGGACGCATTCCGCTTTTGGCCCGCGCTTTTTTTTCTCCGCTCAACACTCACCGTGTGCTTTTTCGCGCGCTAATCATCATTCCGGTGTTCCCAGAATCTCACCCTCTCTAATTCTTGTCCGTGAGAGACCGGCATCAGTCCGCCACTTCTCTCTTTGTACATTACTGCGGACACACCTCTCCCCATTTCCTCCTCAACAACAGCGCGGTCAAACTCCCATTGCGGCGAAGCTTCGGGGGATCCTGATCCTACATGGGAAGTGAGCATTGAAGCTTAGTCGTGCATCATGGGCGCCACAAACGGCAACACGCCAGCAAATGGCCACGCCGACATCCCCTCACATTTCATCGGCGGTAACAGTCTCGAGGTTGCGCCTCCGAGCAGTGTCAAGGACTTTGTCGCCAGCAACGATGGCCACTCCGTCATCACTTCCGTGAGTAGCAAGCTCTGTCTCCAACGAAGCGCATGGACTAATGCTCTTGCCTCGGACAGGTCCTGATCGCCAATAACGGTATCGCCGCTGTCAAGGAGATCCGATCAGTGCGAAAATGGGCTTACGAAACCTTCGGCAACGAGCGCGCCATCCAGTTCACTGTGATGGCCACTCCCGAGGATCTGCACGCCAACGCCGACTACATTCGCATGGCGGACCAATACGTGGAAGTTCCCGGTGGAACGAATAATAATAACTATGCCAACGTCGAGCTGATCGTCGATGTGGCGGAGCGGATGGACGTCCACGCCGTGTGGGCTGGATGGTAAGCATATGAATTGCGAGAGAAGAAAGAAGCTAGGCTGATTCAATTCGCAGGGGTCACGCTTCGGAAAACCCACGGTTACCGGAATCTTTGGCGGCGTCGCCCAAGAAGATTATCTTCATCGGCCCACCAGCTTCCGCTATGCGCTCGCTGGGAGACAAGATCTCCTCTACCATTGTCGCACAGCACGCCGGTGTGCCCTGTATTCCCTGGTCCGGGACGGGTGTCGACGCGGTCAAGGTCGACAGCCACGGTATCGTGACGGTGGAAGACGACGTGTACAGCAAGGGCTGCACCTATTCCCCCGAGGAGGGTCTCGAGAAGGCCAAACAGATCGGCTTCCCTGTTATGGTCAAGGCCTCTGAAGGTGGTGGTGGCAAGGGTATTCGCAAGGTCGAAAATGAGGCAGAATTCATCTCCCTGTACAACGCCGCTGCGAACGAGATTCCCGGATCGCCCATCTTCATCATGAAGCTCGCTGGTAACGCTCGCCATTTGGAGGTTCAGCTGCTGGCTGATCAGTATGGCAACAACATCTCTCTTTTCGGCCGTGACTGCTCCGTTCAGCGCCGTCACCAAAAGATTATCGAAGAGGCTCCGGTCACCATCGCCAAGCCTATCACTTTCCAGGCTATGGAGCGCGCCGCCGTCAGCCTGGGCAGGCTGGTCGGCTATGTCTCTGCCGGTACTGTCGAGTACCTGTACTCGCACGCCGACGACAAGTTCTACTTCCTTGAGCTGAACCCCCGTCTCCAGGTCGAGCATCCTACCACCGAGATGGTGTCTGGTGTCAACCTGCCCGCTGCCCAGCTCCAGATTGCCATGGGTATTCCCCTGCACCGCATTCGCGACATCCGTCTCCTTTACGGCGTTGACCCCAACACGTCCTCCAACATTGACTTCGACTTCTCCAGCGAAGAGAGTTTCAAGGTCCAGCGCCGCCCACAGCCGAAGGGCCACACCACCGCCTGCCGTATCACCTCTGAAGATCCCGGCGAGGGCTTCAAGCCGTCTAGCGGCACCATGCACGAGCTGAACTTCCGCAGTTCGTCCAATGTTTGGGGTTACTTCTCTGTCGGTACCGCCGGTGGTATCCATAGTTTCTCTGACAGTCAGTTCGGTCACATTTTCGCCTACGGTGAGAATCGGTCTGCCTCGCGCAAGCACATGGTTGTTGCCTTGAAGGAGCTGAGCATTCGTGGTGACTTCCGCACAACCGTCGAATACCTGATCAAGCTTCTGGAGACCCCTGCATTCGAGGAAAACACCATCACCACCGGATGGCTCGACCAGCTGATCTCCAACAAGCTGACGGCCGAGCGACCCGATCCGATTGTGGCGGTCGTTTGCGGTGCTGTGACCAAGGCACACCTTGCCAGCGAGGCCGGCGTAGAGGAGTACCGCAAAGGTCTTGAGAAGGGCCAGGTTTCTTCCAAGGACGTCCTGAAGACCGTTTTCCCCGTTGATTTCATCTACGAAGGTGCTCGCTACAAGTTCACCGCGACCCGCGCCAGCTTGGACAGCTATCACCTGTTCATCAACGGTTCCAAGTGCTCGGTCGGTGTCCGTGCTCTAGCTGACGGTGGTCTATTGGTACTTTTGAACGGCCGCAGCCACAACGTTTACTGGAAGGAAGAGCCCGCGGCTACTCGCCTGAGCGTGGATGGGAAGACTTGCTTGCTGGAGCAGGAGAATGATCCGACCCAGCTCCGCTCTCCCTCGCCTGGTAAGCTGGTCAAGTTCACCGTGGAAAACGGAGAGCATGTCCGTGCTGGCCAGCCTTACGCCGAGGTCGAAGTCATGAAGATGTACATGCCGCTTATCGCCCAGGAGGATGGCATGGTTCAGCTCATCAAGCAGCCTGGTGCCACCCTGGAGGCCGGTGACATTCTCGGTATTCTTGCCCTGGACGATCCGTCGCGTGTCAAGCACGCTCACCCCTTCACCGGTCAGCTTCCTGATATCGGCCCGCCTCAGGTGGTCGGTAACAAGCCTCCTCAGCGCTTCTTCCTTCTGCACAGCATTCTGGAGAACATTCTTCGTGGGTTTGATAACCAGGTAATCATGGGCAGCACTCTGAAACAGTTGGTGGAGGTGCTCCGCAACCCCGAGCTTCCCTACGGAGAGTGGAATGCGCAGTCTTCGGCACTGCACTCGCGCATGCCCCAGAAGCTGGATACCCAGCTGCAGAACGTGGTCGACCGTGCCAAGGTTCGCAAAGCCGAGTTTCCCGCCAAGCAGCTCCAGAAGACCATTGTCCGCTTCATTGAGGAAAATGTGAATCCGGCCGACGCAGACATCCTCAAGGCCACTCTTCTGCCTCTGGTGCAGGTCATTAACAAGTACCTGGATGGCCTCAAGACTAACGAGTACAATGTCTTCATTGGCTTGCTGGAGCAGTACTACGAGGTGGAGAAGCTGTTCTGCACGCGTAACCTTCGGGATGAGGATGTCATTCTGAAGCTCCGTGAGGAGAACAAGGACGACATCACCAGCGTTACCCACACCGTTCTTTCTCACAGCCGCATCGGATCGAAGAACAACCTTGTCCTTGCCATCTTAGACATGTACCGCCCGAACCAGCCCAACGTTGGCAATGTTGGCAAGCACTTCAAGCAGATTCTGCAGAAGCTGACAGAGCTGGACTCGCGCTCCGCCGCTAAAGTCACCCTCAAGGCCCGTGAGGTCCTCATCCAGTGTGCACTGCCATCCTTGGAGGAACGCCTGTCCCAGATGGAGCACATTCTGCGGTCGTCGGTCATCGAGTCCCGCTACGGTGAGACTGGCTGGGACCACCGTGAACCCGATTTCCAGGTTCTGAAGGAGGTCGTCGACTCCAAGTACACCGTCTTCGACGTTCTTCCGCGCTTCTTCGTTCACCAAGATCCTTGGGTCACTATCGCTGCCTTGGAGGTCTACGTGCGCCGTGCCTACCGTGCCTACACTCTCAAGGGCATTGACTACAGCGCCTCGGCTGAGCCACCTTTCTTGACGTGGGAGTTCACTCTCAGCAGGGTGGGTCAGCCCGAGTTCGGCCCTGTCTCGTCGACCCAGCCTTCGGCCCCTGGTACACCCACCGCCGAATCGAACCCCTACAAGCGCATCGGCTCATTCAGTGATATGTCCAGCCTTCATGACCCAGCCACTGATCCCGTCCGCAAGGGTTGCATCATCCCTGTGCAGTACCTCGAGGATGCGGAGGAGTATCTTTCCAAGGCATTGGAAGCTTTCCCTCGCGCCGGCTCTAAGGTCAAACGCCCCAGTGACCATGGCCTACTGGCCAACCTTGAGGGCAAGCGTCGCCCCGCTCCCAAGGCGGAGTCTGACAGCGATCTCACTGGCGTCCTCAACATCGCCATCCGTGATGTCGAAGACCAGGATGACTCGCAGATCGTTGCCCAAATTCAGAAACTGCTGGCTGACACCAAGGAGGAGCTGATCGCTCGCTGCATCCGCCGTGTAACCTTCATCTGTGGACGCAACGGTTTCTACCCTGGTTACTTCACCTTCCGTGGCCCCCACTACGAGGAAGATGAGAGCATTCGCCACAATGAGCCCGCCACGGCCTTCCAACTGGAGCTTACTCGCCTGTCCAAGTTCAATATTAAGCCCGTTTTCACCGAGAACCGCAATCTTCACGTCTACGAGGCGATTGGCAAGGGTCCCGAGAATGACAAGGCCGTTGACAAGCGCTACTTCGTGCGTGCGGTGGTGCGCCCCGGTCGCCTGCGTGATGACATCCCTACTGCAGAGTACCTGATCTCGGAGGCCGATCGGTTGATGAACGATATTTTGGCTGCATTGGAGATTATCGGCAACAACAACTCCGATCTAAACCATATCTTCATTAACTTCTCGCCTGTGTTCAATCTGCAGCCCATCGATGTTGAGCAAGCGCTGGCTGGATTCCTTGAGCGCTTCGGCCGCCGTCTGTGGCGTCTTCGCATCACCGGTGCTGAGATCCGCATCCTTTGCACTGACCCGTCCACAGGCATGCCCTACCCGCTGCGTGTGATCATCACCAACACCTATGGATTCATCATTCAGGTTGAGCTGTACATCGAGCGCAAGTCCGAGAAGGGCGAGTGGGTCTTCCAGAGCATCGGTGGCACCAACAAGCTCGGCTCCATGCACATGCGGCCCGTCACCACTCCCTACCCAACCAAGGAGTGGCTGCAGCCCAAGCGATACAAGGCTCACATCATGGGAACGCAGTACGTGTACGATTTCCCCGAGCTTTTCCGCCAGGCTTTCCAGAACAGCTGGACCAAGGTCGCCGACAAGATCCCGTCGCTTGCCGACAAGCGGCCTGCCATTGGCGAGTGCATTGACTACAATGAGCTCGTCCTGGATGACACGGATAATCTGGTTGAGGTGTCCCGTGAGCCCGGTACCAACGCCCACGGTATGGTCGGATGGCTCGTCACGGCCCGGACTCCCGAGTACCCCCGTGGCCGGCGGTTCATCATCGTTGCCAACGACATCACCTTCCAGACTGGTACATTCGGTCCCCAGGAAGACAAATTCTTCCACAAGTGCACAGAATTGGCTCGCAAGCTTGGCATCCCGCGCATCTATCTGTCTGCCAACTCCGGTGCTCGCATTGGCCTTGCCGACGAACTGATCCCCTACTTCTCCGTTGCCTGGAACGACCCAGCGAAGCCAGAGGCTGGATTCAAGTACCTGTACCTCACCCCCGAGGTCAAGAAGCGCTTCGATGCCAGCAAGAAGAAGGAGGTCATCACTGAGCTTATCAACGAGAATGGCGAGGAGCGCCACAAGATCACTACCATCATTGGTGCTCGCGAAGGCCTGGGTGTTGAGTGTCTGAAGGGATCTGGTCTGATTGCCGGCGCCACCTCCAAGGCCTACGAGGACATTTTCACCATTACTCTGGTGACTTGCCGCTCCGTCGGTATTGGTGCGTACCTGGTCCGTCTGGGCCAGAGAGCCATCCAGGTCGAGGGCCAGCCGATCATTTTGACCGGTGCCCCGGCCATCAACAAGCTTTTGGGTCGCGAGGTGTACACCTCCAACCTGCAGCTCGGTGGCACGCAGATTATGTACAAGAACGGTGTGTCGCACATGACTGCCAACGATGACTTCGAGGGTGTGCAGAAGATTGTCGAGTGGATGTCCTTCGTTCCCGACAAGAAGAACTCTCCGATCCCCATCCGCCCCTGGGCCGATGACTGGGACCGCGATGTGGCCTACTACCCTCCTGCCAAGCAGGCCTACGATGTGCGCTGGCTCATCAACGGCAAGGAAGACGTCGATGGATTCCTTCCGGGTCTGTTCGACCGAGACTCCTTCGAGGAGGCTCTCGGTGGCTGGGCCCGGACTGTGGTTGTCGGTCGCGCCCGCCTCGGTGGTATCCCCATCGGTGTGATTGCGGTCGAGACACGCTCGGTGGAGAACGTCACTCCGGCCGACCCTGCCAACCCCGACTCCATGGAGATGATCACCACGGAGGCCGGTGGTGTCTGGTACCCCAACTCGGCGTACAAGACCGCTCAGGCTCTGCGCGATTTCAACAACGGCGAGCAGCTTCCTGTTATGATCCTTGCCAACTGGAGAGGTTTCTCTGGTGGTCAGCGCGACATGTACAACGAGGTGCTCAAGTACGGTTCCTACATTGTCGACGCACTGGTCAAATACGAGCAGCCCATCTTCGTCTACATCCCTCCATTCGGCGAACTCCGTGGTGGATCATGGGTAAGTTCTTCTCAGCAATTTTTTTTTACTTGACTTTACTGACGTTACTCTCTAGGTCGTGATCGATCCCACCATCAACCCGGACCAGATGGAAATGTACGCCGACGAAGACGCCCGCGGTGGTGTCCTCGAGCCCGAGGGTATTGTGGGTCTTAAGTACCGTCGCGACAAGCAGCTCGACACGATGGCCCGTCTGGACCCTACCTACGGTGAACTGCGCCGGTCCCTGGAAGACTCATCTCTCAGCAAAGACCAGCTGTCAGTCATCAAGACCAAGATGGCCCAACGCGAAGAGCAGCTTCTGCCGGTGTACCTCCAGATCGCACTCCAATTCGCCGACCTGCACGACCGCGCCGGCCGCATGCAAGCCAAGAACACGATCCGCCAACCCCTCCGCTGGCAAAACGCCCGTCGCTTCTTCTACTGGCGTCTGCGCCGCCGTCTGAGCGAGGAGCTCATCGTCAAGCGCATGGTGGCGGCATCATCCTCACCCGTCGCTACCCGCAACGGTGCCTCCGGCGCTATTCCCTCCTCCGGTAGCAGCGCCCCCACCGGACCCCAGGACGTATCTACTGCTCGCGCGACTCATCTGCGCACCCTACACGCCTGGACTGGTCTGCTCGACAAGGAACTCGAGCACGACGACCACAAGGTCGCGCTGTGGTACGAGGAGAACAAGAAGGTCGTCCAGACGAAGGTTGAGGCTCTGCGCATGGAGGGCGTCGCGTCTGACGTGGCGCAGCTGTTGATCGGCAACAAGGAGGGCGGTCTGCGTGGTGTGCAGCAAGTGCTGAGCATGTTGCCCGTTGAGGAGCGCGAGGCCGTTCTGAAGTACCTCGGCTCTGGGTAAAGGATGGATGAGACAGAGCATATTTCTGCTCTCTTCTCTTCCCTTTTCTCTTTTCTTTGTTTACTCTTTGTCTTATGAATTATGTTGTTTGTGTATCCAGAGTGCATGGTGTTCTTGAGTTGTTTCTTTTCTGTTGTGTCTGTCTGTTGGGAAATCAGTGTCATATATTCTTTCTCTAAGAGTTGTTAATAATCACAATTGATACAAGAATGCATTGCACTGCTAACGGACAGTATATTAATAGGCGAGAATGGTTACTTTTGCTGTCCTAGTATTTCGGAGGATAGTAATATAGGCTAATCCCGACAAGACTGCATACAGATAGATGTGTTGAACTAGCGACAACGTAGGTATTGATCGTAGCACAAAGGAACGAGTCAAGAGTCCAAACTTAGGCAGAAGCTAACTGTGGTGTGGAAAATTACTATATAAACACTGGTGGGACCTTCTTGGATGTTTAAAGGAAGACCAAAAAGTGTTTATATTGTTTGAACAGAATTTAGCGCCTGGCGGCTCATGGGGGCCAGAATCAAAAATAGCTTGTTTCCCGATCTATTTCCCTATAAGGATGAGACCCCTATCCGACCCGGGTGCATGGGGCACTGGGGCACCAAAGAAGTACAAAATGTGGCCGTGCGGATGTTGCGTATGCACTGGTAAATCTACCAGGTACAGTAGTCTGATTTGACAATGATGAGAACGATGGTATTCAGGCTATCTATCATGTCTGTAATTATGGTAGGAGCAGAAAGCGGGAAAAACTGCAGGGATGTGGAAATTGCTCCTCGTTGCCACGTTCTATAATGGCAGTTTAGGTGATTGGGATGGACCAACTAATAATATGCTAGTAGGTAGTATCAGGACGTACATCAACAACATGACTCGCCCCCAAATCTTATATCCAACAGCGCCAACTGTTGGGTGACTACTAGTGGTTAGGGGTCCGCTTGGCGGCGAGAATGTTCGACAATCCGTTGCTTTCGTTTACCACATCCCCGCTTTTTCCACCAATCCCCCACAGTCTTTCTCTCGTCTATCGCAGTAGATCGACTCAGCCACGACCCTATATCATGTTTCGTATATCTATTCTTGCTCCTTGACTGTCATGAGGTGGCCGGTTACGCGAGAAGGGGGTGTTCGTGTGATGTACAAATCTACACTGGCCAACTTTTCATCCGAACGCAAACAGTAGACATTATTTGAAATATTACCCAAAATTGCATCAATAAAGGAGAAGACAGACACGACAAACACAAATTGCATCAATAACAAGTCCTGCCACGCCCAATCCGGGTATATGTATATGTGTATTTATCGCACAGCATCGCATCGCATTGCATCGCAGTCAAATCAGTCATAATCCACGCACATCATATCATATCATATCATATCAAATCCAAACCAATGGCAAAACAAACAACAGATACTCATATTCGTAACAACTCCCCTCATAACAAGCCTAGCCTAGCCTAAGCAAGCTGTCGTTCAATATTCCTCGGCCCAGTAAGCAACGGTGGCATAGGCACGGGACGACGATACACGGGGCCGTGCGGATTCGGTTGAGGAGGTGGTGGGGGAGGCGGAGGGCGGGCATAGCTTATACCCGGATGGTGGTGAGGCGAGGGAGAAGGCATGGGATAGCCCTGGCCTTGAGCTGGGTGGTGTGACAGAGCCAGTCGACCAAAATCATCAGGTAGATGCTGGGCTTGGTAGCGGGTGTGCTGCTGGTGCTGAGCTGCTGACTGCGGCGGCTGCGAGCCGGCGAACGCGGTAGAGCGGATGGGAGCGCCGGGGAGGGAGATAGCCGAGGCCTTTAACGTGCGCACGATGTCGTCGAAGGTCACCTCCATCGGCGTGATGTAGGTGGTGTTGCTCTTTTCGGACCAAGCGAGGACGTGACCGCAGACTCGGCCAGTTGATCTGTCGAAGACCCATGCGCCGGAGTCGCCGGGGGCTGGTGCGTAGATAGTATGTTAGCATTTCCGTTTACTCGATACGAGCGAGCGATAGATTTAACAGATGGGTTTCAAGTGGGTGTGTTTTCTTTTAAGCAGTTATCGCGTTAAAGAAAGAAAGGAAGGAAGGGAGGAGGAAGGACATGATCGGGAATCAATCATGACTGCAAAGAAAAAGAAACAAGAATGGGTATCTAATTGATGATCGTGGCGACATTAACAAGTGCCTGTCTCGGTGCGCGTCTTACCTCCAAAGTTCCCATTGACGCAAAAGCTCGTCGAGAAAGAATGTCGGCCATGCAGTTTCACCAGGGTCATAGCCTTAGATATCTGGCCCGTCTGCAGCCCACTGGTCCGTCCGCAGCAATGCACGTACAGGCCGCCTAGATCCTCCATGCGGGCTACTTGGTCGAGAAATATAGGCTGGGAATGCATCATCGAGCCCGAACGGTTGTCGAGGATGATGTTGCGGGGGTCCATGCGTGCATCGTCGACTTTGATCAGAGCCCAGTCGATTTCGTGCTTGAGGCCTTTCCGCGTCCAGCGTCGAACGCCAGAGGAGGCGTGTACATGGCCCAACGAATGGGATGCGAGATGCTCATCGTCGCGGTCTTCGATCGACGGGAAGAAGTCTTCGTGCACGTCGTCGATGGCGGGTTGTGTAACAAGGAGCCGAGGTTCTTCGCCGGGTTCAATGCCGGCCGTGTCGCCAATCGACGCCGTGTCATCATCGTCGTTGTCCTCGCCTTCGACCGACTCTTCGTCTGATGAATCCTCGTCCGAAAGCCAGAACTCGTCGTAGCTGGCATCTAGACTTTGCGACAAAGATGCGTCATCATCGTCTTCAAAGTCCGAGATTTCAAGGTCCAGGTTTGTCTCCGGCGGATTGTGTTCAACATAAGCATGTGTAAAATCCGGATGCGGAATATCAGAGGTATCGCGAGGCCCGTTACCAGATGATCGAGATGGATCGTCGGCACTATTATCGCATTCATCCTCACTGGGGGCCTCGAGCATGTGATGGACAGTCAGGCCGTATGGCAGGCCATCCACAAGGACAGCACCGCCGTAAGAGACCGGGGGCAGGTGCTCCTCATTTTGAAAGGCGCCGATCGATGCACCACAGAGAGGCCGCTGCTGGTAGCAGGGATTGAGTTCCCGCTGACGAAAGGGCGTTTCGTTCGACCCATTGGGGCGGGTCTTGGCCGGCCTGCGGCGCTTCTTGAGGACTTTGGATCGTTCAATGTCACCCCGCAGAACGATCAAGTCCCAATCATCCCGTTCCAGAGGGAAATGTTTCTTCAACGCAGACCGAACTTTCTTCACACTGGCGCAAGTTACGCAGATGGTTGTTCGGGCCGTCTCGGGGGACTCGCCAGTCACCATCAAGGTCGCGCCACACGATTCATTAGACTCCTTCAAGATCTTCTGTAGAAGCCGGCTCAATCGGGGCATCATTTGGAAGTTCCATTCCTGGAGATGGTCGTCGGGGATCTCGAGGTCAGGGAGTCGCTTGACGGTACGCTTCTTCTTGAGCGCGTCGGCCGGAGTCTTCTCGACCGTGACCGGGCTGCTCCAGTCATCTGTGGGGAGAGTGGGAAGCTGCTTGTCCAAATGCGCAGAAGGTTGGTACAGGCTCGTCTTTTCGGGCACAGCAGGCTCGGGAGTTGGGACGAGCGCAAGCGGGAGATAGTCATTTAATTCCTCGGGTCGAGGCGCTGAGAAGATATCAATCTGGGAGCATGACCACATGATCTTGCAGATAGTATATAGGAAGTTCATTGAGAAGGCAAATGTCCCGTCGGGCTCGGACAAGTCGAGAACTGGGTAGTGATAGATTTGAGGGATTCGGAGTTGGAGATCGCTCATGCCTTGGGTGGAAAGATGGAAGTTGGGCGCATCAAGACACAGCTGCACAGCCTGGAGATAGGCGCTGCCGCACTTGGGGCCAAGCTTTTTGACATAGAGGTCCTCAACGCGATGTTTGAACCAAGAGCGATCGTACTTCATCTTCCAAAGGCGGCCAATGGGCGCCCACAGTCCAATTTCCAACAGAACCAAGCCGAGGGAATACAGATCGTAGGCCCAAGCGCCATCATCTTCCAGCGACCTCTTGTCCTCGGGATGGCGGTACATGGCCGAAGCCAGAGGCTCAGGGGTCGGTCCATCGCCAGAGAAGCGTGCCGGAGTGGTGAGGTACGGTCGACGAAGATCAGGGGCGAGACCGCTCTCATCGTTGTTGGCATCAATACGGCCAGGGAAAAAAATCACATTGCTGCTGTTGATGTTTCCATGCACGGCATTCTGGCTTCTCATATGCAAAGCTGACATCAAAAGATCATACGCCAGGCGGAACCGAGTCTCCAGGTTAGGCACTCGTTTTTCACGATAATCCTCTGCAGACGGCAGAAGCGCCACGAGAGGCGCTGGTTTCAGTTCTTTCAGCAAATCGCTTGGATTTTGAAGAAATGGGAAATAGTCGACAGGCATCTGATAGAGAAACGCATAGCGAGCGTTGGGCCGGTCAATGGTGTACCCCAAAAACCGCAGCAGTCCCAAGTGGGCCACGCGAGCATTCTGCAGCAGCTGTTCCACAGACTGCTGCAGCTTTTCTATCCGAGAGCTCTTGGTATCTGTCTGGTTTTGCACCATCATAGGCATGAACTCAACCAACACGGAGACATGCGATTCCTTGCTAAATTGAAGAGACGACACTGCCGAAGCCTTCAGGCGACCAATGGCACGCGAGTTCGATGATGCGGCAACGGCCTCATATGGCGGAGGGCTGGGGTCCTGGGCGGCACCGAAGAGTTGTAATGCGGATTGCTCGATGACGAGATCCTTCGACGGCACGAATGGGTTGGTGGCATCGCGCAGAGGGGCTGTTGTGGGGGGATATGTGAAGGGATCGAGCATTTGGGCGGACTTTTCCTTTAATTCGGAGAACGAGCCGTGCGGAGAAGCGTAAGGCGAGGTCGGGTTCTGCGTCCGACGCGCGGCCGCGCTCACGCGACTTGAGGACATACTCGAGGCCATTGTGCGGCGCGAGCGAGAAAGGTCATAGAGGGTATCAATGCAGGCCGTCAAGTCGCTCAGGATCGTCTGAGAGCGGCTGATATCGTCGTCGGTCCACTGGGTTTTGAGGGGCAGGCGGCTGAGGACGTCTTTGGAATCGATCTTGCGTTCCTTCGAGGGCAGAATGACCGGCGCTGTATCGATGTGTTGCACCCGTTCTGCCTCGTTGAGCAGGTCCTGGATCGAAGACATGACGCTCTCCACCACATCACTAAAGCCCGCGGCTGTCAGCGACTCGTCGATGTCATTCGGCTGGGCGGCGCTGGCGTCGCTCCAGTCCAGACCCCAGGCCAGCAGCCGATCTCTTTGTTTCTGGAAACTCTGGTGTAAGGCAACGAGCTCCGGGTCGTCGAGGGCTTTGGAAGCAGTCGTGACGCTCTCGCAGGAGGTCTTGGTATCGGTGTACAGCTTGGTGAGGCGCCGCTGGAGGAAACCGCCTCCTCCTCCTACATGGCGAAGGACGGACATGATGGCGGGTGAGGCGGGAAGGGATTGGAAGTCGAGGAGGGAGGGAAGATTCAAGAAGAGGAATCAGCAACCCTTCGCGGGGAGGTGAAGAACGCCGTAGTCAAGGCGAGCAGATGTGGGTGCCTGATGGCGATAACGGCTACTCTAACGCTGTTGCCTAACCAATCACACCGGGTCCGTGGGGCGGCCGGGGGTCACGTGGCAGGCAGCCGCAATCCGGGCTTGGTAATCAGGGCCTCAGGCATTAACTAGGTGGAATTCTGGAGGACTATACATGCAGACCATGATGATAATGCCCGAAGGGAGGGGGGGAGATACACAAATAAGATACTAAAATGAACATGCGCTGCCATCCCTTCCCTCACTCTCACTCGGTGATCACCCGCCGCGATACACCGACATCCCGCGCCCGCTTCTCGCTGAAATTGTGCAGGCGCTCCCCGATCAGGTAGACATCGTCGCGGATGTCGATGCGCCAGAGAGCCACCTGTCGCCGGACCAGATGCGCGACCCACAGAGCGAGACCCAGGCACAGCGTGGCTGGGTACGCGTACCGGTAGATGTCCGACTGTAGCTCAGGGCGGGAGGCGAACACGGCCCACCGCATGCAGAAGCCAACCGATAGAGGCAGGGCGGTGGCCACCGCAGTGAAGAGGGTGACTGGGAGGATCAGGGCGCGGGTAGCCAAGGCGACATCCGGTCGGAACCACCCGTCATGGAAAATGCCGTTGAGGATGGCGGCCGCCCAGGAGTGGGGGTGCCAGAGAGTCAGCTTGATGGCCATTTGGACGTACAGCACGCCGAGGGTCCAGTCTTGGACGAGGTGGACGACATGGGATTGTCCACCGTCGAAGAACGTGTGCATCGGGATGAGAAGATACAGCTCGCTGAGGAGCGCAAACAGAGACGGGAGGAGAACGACGAACACGGCGGCGATGTAGAGGAGCCGCGCGGCATCGGTCGTCAGAGCGGCAAGGGCCTGCCCAACCTGCCGAGGGTTGTGTCGTAATGTCGCCGCCTGGTCGCGGAGCAGGCCAAGGACGGTGCGACAGTGGAAGGCGATGTAGGCAGCTCCTCCCGCCACACACAGGCCGCAGGAGAAGGCATACACGTCGTTCACGGGTACCGGGTTCGACACGCAGTACGAGATGATCTTGCGCCCAATGACCAACGGGATAATGGTGATGCCTACCCCGGAGCTGGCGGCGAACAGCCAGATCAAAAGGATGAAGGCAGCAACGCGAGTCCGGAAGAACGGCGGAATGTAGACTCGGGTGAACGAGTTGCTGGACCGGCCATGAAGCCCATCGTCCGGGTCGGGCTTGCCATCGACCCGTTCATTCTCTTCGGTCACATCCACAAACACCCGTGTCCCCTTGGGGATCCGGACCTGATCGGAAGCAGGAGCACGAACGTATCTGCCATCCCGCACAAAGTAAACGTCGCGGTTTTCCTGTGCGGCCGCAGCTCGCTGATCCTCGCCGATGACGGGGTGTTCCCAGTCGCCCTTGCGTCCTACCAACACACCCCACCATGACCGCCGGACATGGTGGCCCTCTTCTTCCAGGTGCCTCTCGGGGAAAAAGAAATTGCTGAGACGCAGGAAATGGGCGCACTTGTGGAACCACCAATCATACAGATCGTGCAGTCCGTCGGACGGCTTGAGGGACTGGACTGCCAGTGGCAGGACAAAATTGTAGAACAGGAGATCGACCGGGAATTCAAGCATCGGAGCACTAGAAGACCAATTGAGGGGAAGGACGCCATCGGCAGTGAAATGCAGGCCCCATACAACCCCCCCGAGGAAAACGATCACCAAAGCACCGTAAACCAAGGCACTAAACCCGATCTTGCGGAGTTGAGTAGTAATGCTGCGCTCGAGGACATCGCGAATGGGATGGAATGTTGGATCATCCGGATCGCGAATGAAATCTGTGGTCGAAACTGTCAGCGCAGCTTTGAAAAGATTGGGTCCTGTACTTACAGAGAACACCGCTCCGCAGAATCTTTCGGCACATGGAGACAAATAGCGCGAAGTGGAACATGTAGCAAGTTCCAATGAACCAGTGCACGAAAAGGGAAGTGAGCGGCGAGCGGGCGGTAAAGGCGATGCGGGATGCGATTGTGGCATTGGAGAACAGGGGCAGCAGAGCAACATCCAGAAGCGTGCCGCAGTAGAGAGGGAAGACAATCATCTCTATCCCGATGATGAGAATAACTTTCATGACGCCCCCTGCTTGCAGGAGAATCTCGGCGAAGATGCCTTCAATCCGCTGGCCGCGACCCACCCCGGACAAGAATCCTGTAATCCGAAGATAGAGAAGTCCCATGATGCTGGCAAGTAGATAGCCCATCAAGATGGCAATGATGCGGTCTTTGGTGTCCCATACAGCCAAGTCATAATCAACGGGTATGGTAGCTGCAGCTGGCTGGGCCACATTTCCGTTCATGAATCTTGTGCCAGATATTGAAGATTTTGTGAGATTGCTGAGCTGTTGCCATGCTAGTCCAATAACGTCCTTAGACTGAGATAGATTGGAGTTGAAGGAGAATGCCCCCGAAATCCCGCCAGTGGCAAGGCGAAGAGGCAGGTCATGCCCAATAAACTTGATGACGGTGAAAACTGACTGGAATACCGCAGACACGCGGGCTTGATGAAGCCTAAGCGCTTGGTGTGAAAGGATCGAAAACATGGGGATATCAGTCTGGTGGAACATGAGGAAGGACTTGGCGACCTTGTGCAAGCGGTTGCTGCTAGCATCGATCAGAGAAAGCGATGCACTCGAGATTGATTTGCCTCGAGGAATCCATTTGCCAATGGGGATAACGGCACCGAAAGGACTGAGCGCAAAACTCAGCCCGTACATCAGGTAGCCCAGGCTGCCAATCAGTGTGTCGAGGGCAATATCCGCGACCACGGTGACAGCAGTCATCGGAACGCCGATGACAAGCTCCACGGGATTGGCCAGGAGAACGAGAGCGATCTTACCCCACAGGTACGGCAGCCAGATTCCCAGGGCTACGGTGAAGGCAATCAAAAGTGCACAGAAGACACCGTTTTGCAACAGCCCAAAGATGGGACCTTGCATGCCAATAAGGTCCATGATGCCTTCGAAATCGTCGCCTTCGATGGCATCCATATCATTGCCATCCATACCAGCATCTCCAGCGGCCGCAATGTCACCATCGGCTTGTGCGTCTTCCGCGTGGGGGTGCAGGGGCACAAACGGGTCCTCCAAAGCTGGGTCTTGGACAATCTGTTCATCATCTTCCGGCACTGGTTCTAATGCATCATGATTGACCGGAGTGATATCCCCCCAGAACCAATCAAAGAGTCGCTCCACAACTCCCTGTGGAGGATGATGAGTATCGGTCTCATGGTTCTCGATAGCTGAGCTGTCTGTAGCGGCTGCTTCATTGTTCGTAACCGGTTGCTGGTCGTCGCGAGCATCGTTGGGCGGCTGCGTCGGGCCAGTATTGTCGGTATTGGAGCGACCAGACGACTCTGCGTGATCATTATCGACATTTTCAGGTGCACGAGTGCTAGGCTCTGCCGCAGGAAACGATGGCTGTGCAGCCAGCGGTGTTGCCTGGGCCAGTGGTGTTGGTGTCAACGCGTCCACGAGCCAGCCCAGCTCATCCTCCAGACCTTCCTCCCGAAGAATTCGAAACATTTCATCACGATTGCCGTTGGCTCGGGCATAGATCTCTCGGACGTGACTTACTCGCGCAGTGTGAGGACCCGGACGGAAGTCAGGAACCCGGGCCCCGAGCGGGTCACCTTCGGAACGAGCTGCAGACGTATCATCGGAATCACTCTCTGCATCACTCCAAGAGGGGGCTGGAGAATGCGCGCGAGCGTCATCATCTGGGTCATGGCCGTGAATGCCATGTTCTTGATTCACATGGTCTTCGGCGTGTTGACCAAACAGGGGTCGCGGAATCGCTTCTGCGTCTTGTTCGTCGTCAAGGCGGTTGTTGGCAATCAGGTTGACAGCGGCCTCGCGTTCGCCATCTGCAATGTTCGCCATGGGCTGCTGTTGGACAACCCACTCGCGGATGAGGAAGAGCAGGATGAACGCAACAACCACGAGCAGCGTGATCAATTGGCCTTCCAGGGTGTCGATGATCATGTTGTTGATGGTAGGGTAAGGGGTCAAAGAATACAGGAATTTCACGTCCGAGAGCCACGAGGGATGTCGGGATTTGACCATGCTTGTTGTTGCGTTGCTCGAGCTAGAACCGTCTTGGGCTCCGGTCGAGGTGAAACCAGGAATGAGTAGGGCGGGAATGACTTTTTTGATTATGGTGAGCATGAAAGGCTCGCCTGCGGCGACACTCGGCATGGATGACTGCGCTTGGGGGACTGCGCTAGCAGCAGATAATGCGGTATTGGTGATGGTCGACGTTCCCGAGTACTTGGTCGTGTATGTTGATCCCGCGGAGTCGGTCAGGATCTCATTCACGGCGTATGTGATCAATTGGGTAGCGCCATCCTGGGAGGTGCGCATCGCCTGGCGCTGAACAGTCTCAGTGCCTGACCAGCGGCCATCGGCAAGCCAGAACAGCGCTCGCCAGATCGCGCGCATCGACCACGGCAGCCACGCCAGCCACACGAATGCCACGAGGAGGAAGCGTAGCCACGTCCCCATGGTCCGAAAGCTCTGAATAAAGGCTTGTCGCAGAAAAAGAGGGGCCGGGAGGCTCTGGGGCATGTTTGGGTCGTAGAGCTTGGTGAAACGGAAGGGCGTTTTGCAGAGCTCGCAGTGTTTCTTTTGGGAGTGTGATAGCCATTCAACCAGGCACAGTTGGTGCACGAACTTGATGCTGCCACTGCACTTGCATGGGTAGAACAACGGCTCTTCCTCAGTGGCTTCTCCATGGCAGATGCGGCAGGTATCCGGGTCCTCCATGCCCTTGTCCCGTGGATCGTAGGCTGGGTCGTTCATCAGGTCAGGAAACCCAGCCGAAACCGCAGAGCGGCGGCCCTGGCTGTCGGCCGTGTCCATTGTGGTGGCGCCAATCCGACGGGTCCTCCTTCAGAGGATCAGCATAGTCCCAGCCAGGCGGGAAGTGAAATATTGACGAAGCCGTCGAGGGCGGGTGAAGGGAGGTGGTAGAGAATTCAGCCGTATGATCTGTGGAGTTGGGTCAATGTTCCATTGCAAGACGTGAGAGAGAAGTGCGCACTCACACCAGGCTGTTTGCTCGCAAGACGCAGGTTCCCAATCAGGTAGTGGCGCCAGATGCTGTAGGGCTGACTCAGCCACATGACCATCTCTGACAATATTACCACCATTGATAGAGGGAATAGATTGGTAATGGTGTAATTACCAGACTGCCCTTTGGCACCGCGCGATGACCTCACCGACTGGCTGCCTCCGGCCTACATGAACAACTGTTCTTTATCCAGTGTGAGGACCTAGTACCTGCCTAAGCGACTAGGGAGTAGAGCCTGCTGTTGGCTGAGTACTGGCCGATTCCTCTCTCTTTCCTCTACTTTTCACATCTGATCCTCCGACCGACCGCGGCCCGCGCGTGAAGACCAGTGCTAGCGCCCGAACCACGCGAGACATTCCCAATCCTTTCCTTCGACCACCGAAAAAGAAGGGTTCCAAGCTCCAGCTCTCGGTCACCACATTACCCATCCCAGCGGGACCATCGCGCTCTCTTCCCCCGGATGAAACAATAATCTCAGTTTCACCTGCTCCGACACTCACTGTGCCTGCTTGATCCTGAGAGGTCTGTCTCGGTCGTCATGTCAGTAGTAACAGAGAATGGCCATGCGCCAGAGGGCGGGACCAAACCCGCGCAAAGAGTTCGAAACAGCAAGAGTCCGTTACGGTGGATGGTCGGCCTGGCGGTTCGGTGAGTACCTGTCGGATCCAGTCCCTATCTGTCCTCTCCAAACTGACCGTCGAATTCGACTAGGCTCTGCATCTGGTACGCGCTGCTAACCCCGTTTCTACGATGCCCGTCCGATCTCTCGCAACTGGACGAGTCGTCGTCTCGAGTCTGCAAGCCCTACTTGATTGCGCGTTCGCATGTAGAGCCCTATGTCACGCCCTATTACAACACATATGCGGCGCCGTACGTGGACCAGGCATGGCCGTACGTGGAAGTGGTCCACGAACGGGTGTACGTGCCGGCGTCGGGAGTGGCCAAGCTGGGTTACGACCGCTACGGCGCTCCTGCACTGGGACATGTGCAGGCCTTTGGCGCGGAGCAATGGAGAGCCCAGGTGATGCCGATCGTGCAGACGGCTCAGGATAAGGCGAATGGGCTGTACATGGCTCAAGTGGACCCGTATGTCCAGCAGGGTCTGAATGTGGTGTCGCCATACTATCAGAAAGCAAACGCCGCGGCCTCCACCGTTTACTGGGACCACTTCGTGCCCTTCTACACCCAGTCCAAGCCCTTCATTGGGAAGACATACGCCACCGGCCAGGGTCTTCTGGCCACTCAAGTGATGCCTGGGGTGCAGTATACCTGGTCGTCGGTGGTCTATTTTGCCAACAGTTCGTTATGGCCTCACGTCACAGGCCTCTACTCCGAGCAGGTTGAGCCCCAACTTGTCAAGATCGGACAGCGTCTGGCGAGCTACCGAGAGGGCAAGAGAATTCGTTCTGTGGTGGAGGACGTGGACAACAGTTCCTCGGAGCAGCCCGTCTCAACAGCTCCCGTGTTGGAGGAAACGGAACGCACCTCGAGCACTGCCACCACGACTTCAACAGCGACCCTCGAAGTTCAACCAACGCCGCCCTCGGCCCCTACACTGTCGCCTACCGAGCAAACACAACAAGATCGCGAGCGAATCGACTCTGATCTTCGACGATGGCAAGAGAAGTTTGCCGCCGCAGCCGATAAAGGAATTGAGGACCTTGAAGAACGCATCGAGGCAATTGTTTCTGCCCTTGTTGCGAGCAGCGTGACAGGTCATGGTGAGAGTCTGTCAACAGCGCTCGAAACCGTCTCCCGCGAACGGGTCTCCTCGCTCAAACAGCACATCAATGAGATGGTCGAGTCCTTGCCGGAGGAGGAAGCGCCAGAAGCTGAAGAAGCTGTTCTTGAGCAGCTTCTTGGGGATATCCGGCAGTCAGCCATCTCCGTTAGAGACCGCGCCCATGCGGTCCGTCAATGGTACCTGGGCTTCGATGATGAGCTTATGCGGCGCGTTTCCGCCGCGGTCAATACGACCCTGGATGTTCTGGACAGCATTCGTGATCTCGGATTGCAGGAAGTCGGAACCCGCTGGGCATGGATGGACAGCGTGACCTACGCGGATTGGACAAAGTACCATGCGCTCAAGGCACAACTGGAGGACTGGCGCAATGAAATTCGCGAGGTTAGCGTCAACCACAAGTCGGTGGCTGAGGCTAAGTCGGTGGCACACGAGATTCTGGACCATGCTATGGAAGTCGCGGAACAGACGGCCAAGGAACTGGTCAGACTCAAGGATGTCGGTCAGTGGAAGATGGCTGCTCGCGAAGTCAGTGACAACTTTGACACGAGAACTGAACCCCCACCACCGCGGCCACAGCCTGTTGAGGAGTCCGAAGAAGAGTCTGAAGGGAATGCCGAGGGCGACCACGACGAGACTTCGAAGTCTCACTCGGATAATGCTGCGACTGCTTCTGAAGATGAGGATACTGTGCTCGAGTCAGATAGCCCTGAACCTGACGTCGACGAAGAAACTGTTTCCGACAACACGGATAAAGCGTCTGACTTCGACATCGAGGACGAGACTCCACATGAGTCCGTCCTGTCTGACGAGGCTGGCGAGCACCACAAAACCTTCTCCAGTGCGCCTTCTTGGGGAGTTGCGGCCGCCGATGTGGGGGCTCAACAAGACCCCATTTTGGATGACGACGACCAAGACCGATGGGAAAGTTGGGCCAGCCAGGTCGACGACAAAGCGAGCTCGGTGATCGCACCTTTGGCTCACATCTCGTCCATTGCGTCGTCGCGGCTGAGTGAGGGTCTTAGCTCAGCTTCTGTGCATTTGGCTCAGGTCCGACAGCCGGCGTCTACCACGGAGGCCGCCGGTATT
This sequence comes from Penicillium psychrofluorescens, assembly GCF_964197705.1. Taxonomy (NCBI): domain Eukaryota; kingdom Fungi; phylum Ascomycota; class Eurotiomycetes; order Eurotiales; family Aspergillaceae; genus Penicillium; species Penicillium psychrofluorescens. Next base: position 2,588,142 of record NC_133444.1, on the reverse strand, counting down.
TTCCCCCATGTGCTTGACGCCCAGCGCCGCTACTACGAGGCAGTCGGGCTAGCTCATGATCACTACAGCGTTTTCATTTCTACTGCCTCTCAGGCGGTTTATGGCACTCCTACGCCCACTCCTGCCCCCAAAGTTCAATCCATCATTGATGAAGCCGGATCTCAATATGAGCACGCATTTTCGCTGGCCTCTGCCAGTCTCTCCGCTGCCTTGGCGTCCGCAAGCTCTCTCATGTCCGGGACAGATGATAGCAAAGCACGGAGTCTCGTCGACGATGGAACATCCCGGTACAAGGCTGCCCTCTCTGCCGCTTCGACCACGCTGTTCGTGGCTTCTGCATCTGCCAGCTCCGCCCTCTACGGAACTCCGACCGGCACCATGGAGGCGCTTGCCAGCCAAGCGTCTGAGAACTGGGAAAATCTGGTTTCCAAGGCCAGCGAACAAATCTACGGCACTCCCCCGCCGTATCTCCAGCAGGTGGTGAATGACCGCCTTGTGCAGTTCGAAGCTGTACAGGGGCTGGTGTCGGAGTTGGTCATTGGCAAGCAACCTTCTTTCACCGAGAGTGTGATGAGCAGGCTGCACGCTGCCTACGAAACACCTTACCCAGCCGCCGCCGTGTCCTCTGCCTCGAGCTACATTTCAGAAGCTTATGACTCTGTGTCTTCGGCCGCTGCTTCTATCGCGAGCGAGGTGCCTACCGTCGAGGATGTCGTTGACAACGTGAATGAGCAAGCCCATGCGGCTGCAGAAGCCGTTAGTGCTGGTATCTACGGCACCCCCAAGGGTTCATTCGAGCAGGCCACAGAAGCGGTAGCTGAAGCCGTTAGTACCGGTATCTACGGCACCTCCAAGGGTTCATTCGAGCAGGCCACAGAAGCGGTAGCTGAAGCCGTTAGTACCGGTATCTACGGCACCCCCAAGGGTTCATTCGAGCAGGCCACAGAAGCGGCAGCTGAAGCCGTTAGTGCCGGTATCTACGGCACCCCCAAGGGTTCATTCGAGCAGGCCACGGAAGTGGCAGCTGATGCGTACGCCGCCGTATCTGCCAGCGCCAGCAGCGCCATCTACGGCCAAGAGCCTGAATACATGCAGATCGCCCGGGACGCGATCAAGAATATCCGACTCAAATACGAAGCCGCCGTCTCCGGCGATGAGTCCGGAGCAGTCGATGAACTTTCCTCCGCACTCCAAAAGGCCAAGCTCCGGCTGCACGAGCTCGCTTCCAGCGCAACCAGTGCTGTGACTGACGCAGCCGAAACGGCCTCGTCGCATGTGGACGACGCGACCAGTAGCCTCAAAGGCAAGGTTGCCGCCGAAACGGGCAAGGATGAATTGTAAATGGAAACATAACCTGGACAGATGGGCAAGCAGGCAGTGCACCTCTTTTTAAATTTTCTGTTTCTTCATTTATCATGTCACTCCACCTCACTTTGTGTTTTTATCATCACCACGCTGCCCTCCACCCATCTCCTCATCCTCCCACCGTCCCACGATGAGATCTCAGTCTTGCTACAGGAGTAGCTCGGTCGGTGGCTCCTCTCTCTCGGGAACGATTTCCCATATAGTTTGACACTATCGTGGCCGACTGTCATGATTTGCAAGATGCACAGTGATTGTGAATTTCGATTTCCTTTTGTTTTCCCAGTTTTGTTCTATTTATGTACGCTCCCCTGCTTCCTTGTCATTTTTCGTTTGTCTCACGGGAAGTGTGTATTTCGGTTTCGGGTTCTTTTGTCCGGTGGTGGTTGTTTCTATGTAGTATGGAGGGAGACATTGTCTGGGTACATAATGAGAATTGGTCCTGTTTGAATGTCGGAATGTGTTGGGAAGAAATGTGGTGTAGTCATGCAGGCTTTGCGCATCCAAAAGGTGATCTTGGTATAGTCACGGTTCCGCAACTGAAAGAAGTTCAAGGAGCTGGGGGAGCTGCGGAAGCCATCTCATACAAATTTTTGATCATCACATGTGGTACAGCATGCACTTCTATACTGAGCATGATATTCCCGGGCACCATCCACTACCGTGTCTTATACCGAGGCCCCCTCTTCTCCTTCTTCAGCTCCCGCTTGCTCTTCGCCTCCGCAGACCCCTCTTCCCCTTCAGCACCACCACCACCAGCCATCCCCGCAAAGCCCTTCTTCACACCCATGAAAGTGGTATACACCGCATACACCGAGTACAGCGGAATCACCATGGTAAACCACCACCCCCGATTCCCAAGAATCAGAACCGTGCACATGCAGATCCATGTCCAGTAGACCACATCCCACATGTACTCCGTCAGTCCAGTGGCACCGAGATCTGCACCCGCGGTGCGCAGAGAGCCATCTGCATGGTACCGGGGTCGGCCAATGTAGTCAAGGATAGCTTCAAGGGCCAGATTGGGGAGAATTCCCAGGATCAGGTATCGTTTCAGGGAATAGCGGTTGGAGAACCATAGCGCGAGCAGGAAGAACGTGTGCAGCACGGCAGAGATGAGGTGGGTTTGGAAGAGGCGCGCCGAATTGCGGGTGGCCAAGGTTTTGGCTGCTTTCTGCTAGAATTTAGCACGGTTATTTGTTCTGATTCAAAGCAAACCCATACCTGGGCCATGGTTGGTGACAGCAGTTCGGTTGTGGACAGACAGTCTGTAGTTCGAGTTGATCCGCTCGTTGCCCTCCACAACACTCACCGCCCGGCAGAACCACCCGCCCTGCCAGCTCCATCCGGAACGAGCGCAACCCATCATAATAATACCGACACGCAGTCTATCACCCGTGCCTTCTGCCCTCCAACACACTGGCAGAAATGTCTCTGGCTGGCTAGGCTAGGCTTGTGTTTTGCTGGAGGTCTCTCTTTGTTCATTTCCCTTTCTTTCTCTCACTCTGAACGCTGTGGGACCCTTTATTTCCGGTTCCAGTTGACTTACATTCCTCCGTGACTGTCCACAGCCCGATCAAGATCGGTGGATCCCCTCCCGTCTGCAGAGTCTTCAGACAAATTTCGAGGAGGTATCTCAGAGGTGTCTTGCAGGCGTTGATGGATTGCCTGCTTCCGCTGCCCCGATCTCCCCCATCGCGTCGTTGCTTCCTCCCCGCGTCTCGTAGCGCTTCCCAGAAACACAGGACCTGGAAGCGCCGTCTGGGCTGAGCCGTTTTGGACACAACCTCCTCTCAGCTTATTGTATCTTCTGGATCACTTTTGACCCGTTGTGGCCTCGTGTGTCTCCCCCCGCCCCCCGCCCCATCATGGCGCTCGCGACAGGGCACGTCGCCGGCCAGTTGCGACACCTCATCTACTACCACCTCGACAACAACCTGGTCCGAAATGCTCTCTTCCTTGCCGGACGTCTTCATGCCTACGAACCGCGATCCTTCGAAGCCCAGTACCTCCTGTCCCTCTGTCATCTTCTCGGTGGCGAAGTCAAGGCCGCCTTGGAGTGCAGCCAGAGCTCCGGCTCACGGGGCCTGCATGCAGGCTGTGCATATGTCTACGCTCAGGCGTGTCTGGATTTGGGGAAATATATTGACGGCATTACGGCACTGGAGCGCAGCAAAAGTCTCTGGGGCTCAAAAAACCACTGGAGTAGGCTTGTGACGTCTTTGTTGTGTTGGCCACTGCTAATACACTAGTGCAACTAGATAAACACAGTGAAACACACCGACAACATCTACCGGACGCGGCGGCGGTCTTCTGCTTACTTGGAAAGCTATGGCATGCTCATAAAGACTTGAACAAGGCGGTGGATTGCTATGTGGAAGCTCTGAAACTCAATCCGTTCATGTGGGATGCTTTCCTCGGGCTGTGCGAGACGGGTGCGTTGATCTCTTTCTATCAAGCCGATTTTCTGCTAACCTTGTGCCAGGCGTCAATATCCGCGTTCCTAATATCTACAACCTCAGCCCGGAGCTCCTTGCCATTATATCGTCGTCGTCCCCGGAGGAAAAGGATACTTCATCAGATCATCCCGCACCAGGAGAAGGACCCTTTTCCGTGCAAACAGCCAGTAATCCCAGTGCCGACCCTTTTATGGTTCCTACATCTCGGGTCGATTCCGAGACCACCTTCGGAAGCTCTGCTCTTTGGGAGAAACTGAATGGCAGCTCGGTCAGTGTTGCAGCTGTTACGCAACCTGTCATCCATGAGGGAGCTCAGACACCCCAGAGCAGTGGATCGGAGGAGTTCCGCATTGCCAATGGGGTCACCGACCCAGAGTCTGCATGGGAGCCCCCACTGGCTCCGGCCAGGAAGAACCGCACAATCCAAACTCTGAACATGGACCATCCCGTGAATCCTCCACCAAAAATGCGGCCAACCGGCATTCGACCACGGCCCAAAACTCGAATTGAATCAGACGACCAATCTACCGAACGTGAAATAAAGCCTGCTCCCAGAATTGCAGATCGTAAACGTACAATTTCTGGCCAGGTGGCTCACCCTCAAGTTCAACAACCAACGGAACCAGGAGCTCCGCAACGCCGGAGCGTGCGGCTGTTCAATCAAATCAAACCTACCACCAGCAAACTCTCCAACGCCACACTAACCGGAAGGGATGGACGGGAAATGAAAAAGATCCGGGGTATCAGCTCAAGGAACCGTCCTGGAACCACTTCGACTGTTGGCCGCGTCGTGAGCGGCAACCGGAAGCCCATGGAGTCCGCAGATGCCGATGGCAAGGACAATTACCTAACGTCGGTGCCACCCGTCCCACCCTTGCCCAAGAACTCCGAGAAGTCCAAGGATATTGAGGCCTTGAATTGGCTTCTGGGGCTTTTCAACAAACTCGCCTCGGGCTACTTCGCTTTGAGCAGATATAAATGCCCAGATGCGATCCAGCATTTTAGTTCGCTCTCCCAGGGTCAGCGTGAAACACCTTGGGTTTTGTCTCAACTTGGTCGAGCGTACTTTGAGCAGGCCATGTACGCAGAGTCTGCCAAGTATTTCTCTCGGGTCCAGATCGTGGCGCCCTCCCGGCACGAGGACATGGAGATCTATTCAACTGTGCTGTGGCATCTGAAAAGCGATGTCGAGCTGGCTTACTTGGCGCACCAGTTGCTTGAATCTGACCGGCTGTCACCACAAGCGTGGTGCGCCATCGGCAACTCATTCTCCCACCAACGGGATCACGATCAGGCTCTGAAATGTTTCAAGCGGGCAACGATGCTAGACCCGGAGTTCGCCTACGCGTTCACTCTCCAGGGACACGAGTATGTTGCCAATGAAGAATACGACAAGGCTCTTGATGCCTACCGGCGCGGAATCAACGTGGATAGCCGGCACTACAACGCATGGTACGGACTTGGCACGGTGTACGACAAGATGGGCAAGCTTGACTTTGCCGAGCAACATTTCCGCAACGCTGCCAGCATCAACCCCACAAACGCAGTGCTCATCTGCTGCATCGGGTTGGTTCTCGAGAAGATGAGTAACTCGCAGGGCGCCCTGATCCACTACAGTCGGGCGTGCTCACTTGCACCGCAGTCGGTGTTGGCGCGATTCCGCAAAGCCCGCGTACTCATGAAGCTGCAAGAGTACAAGTATGCTCTGCAGGAGCTGACGATCCTCAAGGATATCGCGCCCGACGAGGCGAACGTGCACTACCTGCTCGGCAAATTGTACAAAATGCTCAAGGACAAGGCCAATGCAATCAAGCACTTCACGACGGCCATGAATTTGGATCCAAAGGTATTTTTCTTTTTCCTCGGTTGTTTCCTTCTCGCTAACTCCTCTTCTCCACAGGCTCAACAGTATATCAAAGACGCAATGGAATCCTTGGATGATGAAGAGATGGAAGATGACGACATGGCTTAGACCCCGTGTCTCTGTCCTTTTTGTTCTTTCTGTTTTGGTCCCCCGGCTCACCATACCCTGGCGTTTCGGTTGCACATCAGCATTGCTGGGAGTTGTTTTTGTTTTTGTTTTTCCTTTTTTGCCTTTTTTCTTAGAAAATCCGGTCTGCATCGGCACCGAGGGTGTTGAGCTTTGTACATTAGCGTGGGCGTGTTTACACATGACGATGGACTGCCTTGGGCATATAGCATAATCGGTCATTCTTCCTATCCTTGTTTCTTTGTGTATACTTCTGATGCCGTCACCTGCCAGGATCAGCTGATGGCGGTGGGTCGGGGCAGAAAAAAAGCCACCGGCATTCATGCCCGAACATCTCCCACTTTTGCCTCGAACTCCATATCCCCGCTACTCCTGGTAATAGCCGTGTCTTCTTGAGTGGTTTACACTCTGTGGTTTCCGCTTATCTTGTTTTTGTCTGCTGCGTTGCTCCATAGACTCGGCAACAATCCTCTTTTTCCCCGGTGAATTCGAGTATGAACCCCACACCCTACCAGGATATGTTTCCTAGACTGACCACCGACTTTGAGCACAGTACGGTTGCAAGTCTCCCACCACCATGTCAATCTCATCGTATATCCTAGGAGGCATCGGCTTGTTCATAGCCGTGACCCTTTTCCTCTTCTCACTGGGTCAAAAAGTGCCCAAAGCCGCCTTCTTTGCCCGCTGTCTGGCTGCCTATGGCTCTCTCCTCCTTTGCGCCGTCTACGGCGTACTCGCCTCAATTGTCCTCCGTCTGTTCGGCTATGGCCGCATCTCGCAATGGGCTACAGCGCGCAGCTTCAAGTTCGTCATGCGTTACACGACCGGCGTGAAGTTCGATATCGTTGAGGGACAGGAACACCTCTCTACGCGCCCGGCCGTCTTCCTCGGAAATCACCAGTCAGAGCTGGATGTGCTGATGCTCGGATATATCTTCCCGCCGTATTGCAGCGTCACGGCCAAGAAATCGCTGAAGAATATCCCCTTTCTCGGCTGGTTCATGACTCTCTCACGGACGGTGTTTATTGATCGCGCGAACCGCGAAACGGCCATGAAGGCTTTTGATGGCGCCGTCGAGGAGATGAACACGCATCGACAGAGCGTGTTTATTTTCCCCGAAGGGACGAGGAGCTATTCCGACGAGCCGACGCTGCTGCCCTTTAAGAAGGGCGCGTTCCATCTGGCTGTCAAGGCGGGCGTTCCCATCGTGCCGATTGTCACGGAGCAGTACTCGCATGTGCTGTCAGCCCGGGCAGGACGGTTCCAGCCAGGGACGATCAAGATCAAAGGTGAGGCGTGTTTGAGTATGCCTTCCAGAATTTACCGCTAATCAGACTTATATTAGTTCTGCCTCCTATCCAGACCAAGGATCTCACCGCGGCCGATGTCGATAGTTTGACCACGTCGACGCGCGAGTCCATGCTCAACACCCTGGTGGAGATGTCTAACGCCAACAAGGAGAAGACCAATGCTGCTGGCGGCGCAGCCCTCTCTACCGCTGTCGAAATCTAACCCGCGAGGGCAGCACTATCGCGATCCACACTTAACAAAAGAGAGGAAATACCACTGTCCTGTCTTCAACGGAACAGCAGTATTCGTCTACCTGCTGGACTCTATATCTGCAAAGCGCTCTCTCGTACAGCAGCTGCAGAACCGAGGTTGCATTCCACTTTTCAACCAGGAAAACAACACGCCGTCCCCCTTCCTTCCATCTCGGTATATATATTCTCTCTATCCTTTCCTGCCACTGGTCTGAACGGTCCAGTATTATTCCATATTCCCTTGCCTGCCTTATACTACTGGAAAAGGCACACACTACCTCGCTCTTGTCTTCCCTACTTTCCTCAGGATTCCCAGTTCTCAATGCTCTAATTCGCTCCTCCGAATTGCATATAATTTAGCCTGAAAATACGATGACGTGGTTACACCACAACGCTAGATGCCTTCTTTGGTGCTCTTTTTCCCCCAAGATCTTAGTGAGAGGGACATGTATTAGATTGAGAGGGGGGCTAGTTAACTAGTGTCCCAACACTTGCTGCGAGTATAACGGAGGATGGTTAGCAGAGCGTGGTGGATTGAGGGTGGTGAATTGATAGAGAACGATTTAAATCCCCAAATATACGTCAAAAAGGCAATAAGCTCGTGACAGTTTAATTTCCTCTTGTATGGTATACAAAAACATTCATGGACGTTACAATAAGGCAAGTGACCCATTGTCTCAATCGCCGGTCCTCTGACTCTTAATTGGCCATCAGCGAAAGCAAGGAATAACGAATGACCGTCGAAAATACCTTGTGGATGCATTCTCCTAATACTGGTCGCATATGGATAACGAATGCTAGGGTTCAGCCGGCGGAACAGGTGAACCAGTCGAGCCTGGGTGCGCAGAGCCACTCGGCTGTGTTTGCATTAATTGGCTTTCGTCAAAGGCATTCGACGACGACGACTGAGACTTTTTGTTTCGACGACCGGAGGACGAGTGTTCTCGATTATGAGCGGCGAAAGCTGTGAGAGCAGGCAGACAGGCGCAGATCAGCCCGATGCCCAACTCCGCGTTTCTGTGAAGAGCTTAGCTTCCACTTCCAGTCACCAGGAAGCAAATTGCCTCGCTTACCCTGTCAGTATGGATCGCGTAAAGACCACCGTATTATGGCGGTTTCCTCTCTCGTGAATCCCAATCGCGAGCCGCAAGAGACTGAACGCAACGGCCACGCCTCCAAGCCCAAGAACGCATATCACTCGGATCTTTTTCCGGGTTGGCATTTGCAGTTTCCAGGTCAACGCGATTGGAAACGCGAGAATTGCAGCGTCGGTCACGAAGCTGACGGTCGAGTCTGCGATGATAATGCTGGACTGTCGCAGGCAGGTCGCACGGTATCTTTCGGATAGATGCCAGTAGGCTGGGACTGGGATGCAAATGAAGATCTTGACAAACATAATGACAAAGTAGTAGGTGACAACCACACCGAGGAGACAGTATAGGGCAATCATGCCAGTGTGGATGGGATGGAAGACCCTTATTAAGATGTAGATCAGGCTGGTTTTAACAAAGATCGCCGTGGGTGAATATACGGCTGTGGCAACATAGGCAAGCTGTAGATACGTTAGTGATGCCAATGTCTTATAAATTCCATGGTTCAAGACTGATTTTCCGTGCCTTCAGGCTTTGTTCGAAGTCATGGGTATTTAGTTTATCGGGTGGCTTGGTTCCCCCGGCGAACCCATCTGCAAGTTAGAGAAGATTAGCCCAACTCTAAATTAGAGTAAAACCCCAAGTTAGGTCAGACGTACATAATAAAGCGGTAGCGCAATATCCCATGAATACGACCTGATCATGTGTGCTGTTAGTCGGTCATATTTGGTCCTGGGCATATTGCGGCATACCCATCCAAGAAAACATGCAGCTAGAAAATTTAGTACATATTTAAATTGATTTTTCAGACGCTTTTCATACCATCATCGATTCCCAGCAGCCGTATTAGTCTCCATCGAATGAAAATGCGAAGAAACACCAAGGGTGTCACGATAACGAAGCAAAGGATCTGGGTCGCATAGTTGACCAAGAACAGAGGATTACCACTGCTGATGGTCACTGACATAGGCACTAGTGCACATGAGCGTGTTGCAAATTTGAAGATCCTGGAGTTCGTTTCTGACCTGAATCGACTCGAGGTCTCGCGACCTGTAGTTAACTGATTGTCTCTGGGCGAGCTTAGTCATTGCCACCGTGACGTCGACATGGTGAGTGTACCGCGGGTTTCCGCGCCCTATTTGAACATTTACGAAGAGGAGTAGAGTATAATATAAATATGTTGGCTTTTAATGAAGGGCTTTCTTGGTATTAGCGACTCCGGGGAACATGGTCCCATCTCCGTTCTTCTTGAATGGTATGCGTATAGTTCAATCCACCGCATGACTGTTGATAACTATAGTATATTCGGCTATAAAGCAAATGAACCAGAATGCCCACAGCGCCCCTCCGCACAGGACCGGATATCACGCTCAATATCCACCTCCTGCACAGGCAGCCATGAATCCCCGAGCACACGTCCCTCATGCCATGGGTCAGCATCACCAATCTTCCTCGTCGCAGACACCTCAATCGGATCGAGTCTCACGCCCTCTTCCTTTGGTAGAAGGGGGTGCTCATTTTCGGATTCGTCTTTGGTTTCTGCGAATGCAGGTATAGGTCCGACGTGGGCGCCGCGACCTATTGTTGCGACGATATAATCATCTTCAAACGCGAGTAGTTGGATGCGGACATTGGTGACTGGTTTGCCGTGCAAGGAGACCTTGGTGTTTTTGTAGGGCTGGCTCCAACGGTTACCCGATGACTTTGTAGTTGAGGGTGAGACTGGATCTGGAGGAATAACATCACAAAACTCCAACTCGCGCAAATGCGGATATAAAAGCGCATCGCCAGTCATTTTGACGTAAGCCTCCTTCAAAGCCCAAAAGGAGTAGAAGAGCCGCAGGCCGTATTGAGCGAGGCTCTGCTCCGACGACGGATCAATTGTCAGGCCGCGGTTGAGAGAGTTCGCTTTTACGAGTGTCAGGCCGGGGGTTTTCATCGTTTGCACTTCGCTGGGGGTGAAGACTTCTGCGAAGATGTCTACGAATTCGGACAGGTCGCGCATGGTTTTGGGGGTGTTATCTCGGCGGCGCCGTTCGTTGGTGCATGTTATGTCGATTCCAATCTGGGGTTTGGGTTGCGGGTGAGGGGGAGGTTGATGAGATGAGGCGGGTGATAGATGCAGCTGTGGGGGGTCATTATCATTGTTGTAAACTATAGTCCCCGCCAGCATAGTCAACGAAGCCTGATGGCTGACATTGAACTCGACCTCCGGAATACGCGGACCGAGAAGTTTCGCATGGAAACAAGGACGATTCTCAGGAAGAGGTGTTCTATGAATGACGACTTTGTTCCAGGGAATGTGAGTTGCTCGGTGGATGAGATAGTACTTGAGGAGCTGAGAGGCCAGCGACATGTGTTTGTCGGGCCATTGGATGTACTTGGTCACAGAGTCTTGGTCGTCCTGGCGGAGAGTTTCGAGGAGCGGCAGGGTTTGGTGGGGGAGGGGGCGTGTGTCGATGTACCACCGGACTAGAGTGGGATATCCCAGTAGAGAGGGATGCGGCTCTTCCTGGCTATCGGTCTCCGGTGTGTCCATGTTTTGCATTCTTATACTGGAACACAACAAGTCATCCAGTCCGTCAACCGGTGAATGTCTTATCGCGCGGCTTATCTACACGTGCCTTGTTCTGCCGAGCGGTGAGGGTCTCCTCGGAAAGTTAAGCATCACATGATCTATAGATAAAAAAGAGTCATCGCGCACTGAACATCGTTCTTGCTACGCAGGGCAATGAGCATCACAGTCGGAGTCCTCGCCTTGCAGGGCGCATTCTACGAGCATGTCCAGCTGCTGAAAAGGGCAGCCGAGCAGCTCCCCTCGTCCACATGGGAGTTCATTGAAGTGCGCACGCCACCCGAGCTGCAAAGATGCGAGGCGCTGGTGCTCCCCGGAGGTGAGAGCACCACCATGTCTCTGGTGGCGGCGCGGTCGAATCTCTTGGAGCCATTGAGAGACTTTGTCAAGTGAGTCGCTTTCCCTGCTGGGCGTCGGAGTAGTGTCTAATGTGTGCTTGCAGGGTGCATCGCAAGCCCACCTGGGGGACCTGCGCTGGGCTGATCCTCCTAGCTGAGTCGGCCAACCGCACCAAGAAAGGTGGCCAAGAATTGATCGGAGGGCTAGATGTTCGAGTGAACCGCAATCACTTCGGCCGACAGACTGAAAGCTTCCAGGCGCCGCTGGACCTACCCTTCCTGGGCGCGGACGCTGCGCCGTTCCCCGCAGTGTTTATTCGTGCCCCCGTGGTGGAAAGGATTCTGCCCAGCCATGAAGGCATCCAGGTTGAAGAAGAGAAGCGGGAAGAGACTGTCGTGGCTCCGTCCAGACAGGCCAAGGACTCGGTCGCTCAAGCAGCAACGGACGAACACGTCGAGGTGCTCGCTACCTTGTCTGGACAAGCAGCCCGCATCGCCACACAGGATCGAGATGTCAACCCAGAGACAGAAATCGGCGATGTCGTGGCAGTGCGCCAGGGCAATGTGTTGGGCACCAGCTTCCACCCTGAGTTGACCGGCGACGCCCGAATCCATGCGTGGTGGCTGCGCCAGGTGCAAGCAGCCGTGCAAAAGAGACAATAGAACTCGGTAGATCATTGTACATAGAGAAATTTTGGGTAAATAGAAGAATTGCCTGTTTGATTTTCGCAATTATAAGTTCACAACAAAACGCCGTGTCTGCGCCAAGCCCCAAACCAGCTAACCTACCTCCCCAAGCCGTACTCGTCCTCCTCGCGCTGGCGCTGCTCATCATAGGCTCGACCGTATCCACCACGGCCGGGGTCGTATTCCTCGCGATACTCGTCGCGAACCTGGCCGCCCGACTTGCCGCGACTGCCATCGAGTCAGATAATGAGACGTGGAAGACTGAAAGCAAACTCACCCGTATTGCCGCCCTTCCTCAAAACCAGGATCCAAATCTGCGCGGATGATCCGCTCATCCAGCTTAGTCCCGCCAACGTACTTTAGACAATCCAGCGCATCCTGGTGGGTGTAGTATTCGACGAAGCAGAAGCCGCAGGGTGTCTTGTTGAACCGATCGAGTCCCATTACCAACCGCTTGATCTCACCGCATCTAAAGAACTGGTTAGAACAGCGCCGGTTGGGAATGGCACAATCCTTACTTGGCAAAGAGCTCGTGGATCTGTTCCTCGGTGGTGTAGAATGACCTAGCTCCGTTAGTCTCTGACTGTTTAGGCGTGCAATCATCAGACATACAGGTTGCCGACGTAGAGGGTAGTCGCATTCCTCAGCTTGTCCACCGGGTCGTGCTGGCGCTGTTCCTCTTCGTGTCGGCGTCTCTTGTTCTGTCGCGGCAATTACATTAGCGCAAGTCAATCAATCGATGTTCGCATATCGACGCACCTTTCCAACATAGTAGGCACTCGGCCGATCCAGCCGATCGACTGTGTTGACCGCCAGCAAGCTCATGGTGGACGTGGTGGTGGTTGACAAAGTCAGGCGGCAGAACGGAAGGGAGCTTTCTTTTCGGTGTTAGCGCGCCAATCCACTTTGTTACTTTCTTCCGCTTGGCTTCTTTCCACCCAACAACAACTCCTACTACAACAACTATGCGCTGAGCCCGACTTGGGACAATAGTACATTCTTCTCATCGGTGTTCCTTGCTCCTGCTTCATGCCCAAGGTCACGAGTTACGCGCCAGCCTGGCTGTGTCGGCCGTCGCCTGGCGCCAGCCTGTTCACCAGCAGCTCGGTCAAGAGCCCGGCTCAGGCTCTGCAGGTGGTCAAGCCTGCGGTGGCAGATGGCCCGACACGAACGATCGCGAAACGAGGTAACGAAGTGTTTGTGGTGGTCGACAATGAGATCCGCTGGGCAAACCTGGCGCGGTTGAAGGATCAATGGCAGCACCAGACGCGACAGAAGAAGAGCGCAGCAGAGGAGAATGCGGAGGCCTCCTCCTACAGGGTGAGTATTCTAACTATTGAGAAATAATGCGACGCACTGGCTGACAACAAGGTACAGGTTCTAGCAGTGCCTGTCTACGGCCACATCAAGCAGCTTATTCCTTCTCCGAACGGCGCCTTTCTCGCCGTGGTCACCGAGCATACCGTCCATATCTCCGTCCTTCCCGACTCCTCGCATCTCTCCTCAACAGATACTGCGCCGATCCGGTTGAAGACGTACCAACTGGGTCCTACCACTCATGTCATCCCCGAAGCTCCCGTGGTGTCGGCAATCTGGCACCCCCTCGGATTACACAGCAATGTTGGAGGATGCATCATCACGGTGACAGCAGATGCTGCCGTGCGCGTGTGGGAGCTGGACCGCAACAACCACTGGTCTTTCGATCAACCTACCCTGGCAGTTGACTTGCGCAAACTGGTGGATGGGACCTCATCTGATCAGGACTTTGCGCCTTCTGGGTTTGGCAAGAACAAAGGGTTCTCTGCTGACATTATTGATATGGAGGCTGCGTCCGCTTCTTTTGCGGGCAATGGGAACGACAAAGAGGATGCTTGGGCGCCTATGACTCTCTGGGTGGCCATGCGGCCGGGCGATCTCTACGCACTGTGCCCGCTGCTGCCGTCTAAATGGCAAGCTCCGTCCGCCACTATCCCATCCCTCTCCGCTGCCATTATACCGAAACTGGCTGCCCTCGAGGAGAAGGGCCCCGAGGATGTGGAGGAGCAATTGATTGCATGTCGGCAACAATATGAATGGCTACAGGAGATCGATGATCAAGAATCTTTGGATCCATCTTCCGCTGGGTCGGGAACTATCCAAGGGGCGGATGTCTTCAGTCGTCCGATGAATCCAAGTGCCATCCCACGGTTGCAAGGGCCTTTCCGTTTTGATACAGGGGACGAGGTTGACGACCTCGATCTCTGTGATATTCTTGTCATTGCTGCCAGGCTGAATGTCGATGACCTTATGATGGGTGAGGATGAGGAGTTGGCTGTCGAAGCAAATGATCAGGACAAGCTCTCGGCGACGACTATTTGTCTTTCCAGTGGGAGTGGGCGTGTCCATATCTGTCTGGAACTTGACGGTGTTGAAGGCCAGTGGCTTCCCAAGGCCAAGAAGAACGCATTCCGAGCGCCTCTGTCTGAACCTTCCGATCTGGTCTTGGTGGAATCTTTGGATACGGTCCAAGGGAATGTCAACACCTGGCCCACTTTCACCCGCGACGCTCACTCTCGCTACTCTTTCTTCGTCACGACCGCGACCAATGTTGTGTCTTTCTCTCTGTCCTCTTGGGTGCAGAGGCTTGAAACCGAGTTGCAGGCAGAGGACCCGGCGGGCTCAGCGTTCCGGCTGCAGGTTCTTTGTGATGGAACTGTGGCCCAACGGCAACGGATCCTGCGCGTCTTGGAAACCGACATCGTCTCTCCTCAGGACCATCTTGCGGCATCCCTTGTCTTCTACGATTTCGATCTCGGCTATCTACTGATCACCCACCATCCATCGCAGCCGTATGCTGCTGCCATGGATGCCCCAGCGGATTCTTTGGTCGTGGAAAACCGCCTTTACGACCACAAGCCCCCGCTACCGCACTCACCAGCTGTAGCTCCGCAGCGGCCACCGTACCAAGTGCCTGCCGTTTTGTACGCACAGTCTCCGCTGGAAGCCTTCATCGATAAAAACGTCCCGCACCGCCAGCGTCATACTCTCAAAGAACAAGTTCGTCTCTCTCCGGCGACACTGGACCTTGTCGCGGCCGCGCATCGGTTACTGTCAGCCCACACCAACGCCCTGGAACGAGCTGCGTCAGATCTATTTCGTCGTTGCGAGCGACTACAGGGAGAAATGCACGACCAACTGAAGCAATTGTCAGATGTTGCCGAGCGTATCAAGGGTGTCACGAGCGAGGTCGGCGAAGATGGGCGACACAAGGAGGGAACCCGGAACGGAGAGGCGCTTGATAGACGTTTGCAGGCTGCGAAGGACAAGCAGAGCGACCTGATACAACGCTACGATCGGCTGCGGAAGAAGGTGCTGAATTCTGGTGGCCGTCCACTAAGCGAGAAGGAGAAGTCGTGGATTGCAGAAGTGGAAACTTTGTCTCAATCGTTCGCCGACGAAGAGCCAGAAGCCGAGGAAGACCAAGAGCAACACCTGGCACATCGCCTGCAAACTGTATGTCCCCTTCCTCCTTTCGATTTCGTGCCCAGACTAATCTTATGAACAGGTTAAACAACTTGCCGTCGACCTTGTGTCTACAACAAAGGCCGTCTTAGTCAAGGCACCCTCTCCTGCTGAGCCCGGGAGCCCATCTTCCCCCGGCAGCACGCAACCCAAGGTTCCGCAGCGGCTTCAACGGGCCAGAGTTGCGGATGCGATGAGAATGGTTGAGCGAGAGTGAGTTGTAGTCGTGCCTCCCCAGATCAGTCCGTGTTCTAACTGGATTCCCAGGTCTGCTGTTATTGACGCCATCACGTCGCGCTTGGAACGACTCAACACGAGTTTGTAACGCGCATTGGAATAAAACTGGTCGACTGTGCTCGAAACACGGCCGCGAAGGACAGGGGATGGATCTGAAGCCGGATACCGTCGCCCTGAGAAGAGATCGCGCCACCGTTCCGAATTTCTCCATCTCCTCAGGGACGAATCGGACACCGAGAAGATGGCGCATTTGGACCTTCCGACTATTGGAGTATGATTTCATGGGTTGGGTGCAGTGTGTACAATTATGTGGCTTTCAGATAGTTAGCTACAGAGGAATGAATACTCAGGAGAACAAGACATATCAACCAGGATACCATTCAATCATTAGTTATTGCACCCCACCAAAACAACCAGAAGTTCTCCCCACCCTCTCTTCGGCCTCACTTTGAGACTCTTCTTCTTTTTCCACCATAGATTCTGATCCCTGCTCCCTGGGACCAAGATACTCCCCAGTCATCTCTACAGTTCGAAAAAATTGCATTAGTATTCCTCAAAATATAAGTATCTGTGTCAAAGCCAAAGAAAAAGGGGGACGGTCCACTCACCCTCAAGCAAATACCAATCCGTCCGCCGCCTCCTCGCGCGATAATCCCGCTTCATAGCGCGCATATCCACGGCATCACACACCCGCGATAGATCGCAGTTATACTGACTTGAAAGCAGAAATGCAGGCGCGGGGTGTAATTCCACATCTGAAGTGGCTGGGTCTGGATCGAGGTTAAAGTTGAAAGGTGGTGTTAAGGGTCTTGGTGGGATGAGTAGTTCTTGTGAAGAGGATGATGATGATGATGTGTGTTCTGGGTATATTCTCTTATCACCTCGTCTCCAACACTCCTTGCATGTGTGCAGTGTATCTTGGAGTTGGATTATTCGACGACCCCAGCAATACAAGTCTTTGGGGCAGATGAAGCATTCTGTGTCCCAGATGCAGCCGCACAGGGTGTATTTGCGGGTCCAGAAGATGCACATTTTGATGAGTGGTTAGCTTTTTAGCCATGAGAAATGGAAATGTAGAATTTGGGGATATGGGTCAATTATTGGAGACTTTTTATTATATTGGGGAATATGAGCTTTGTTCAGTCAGTCAGTCTCAGCTCCAATTTTGTTTATCTCCCCATTCTGAATTTCAGTCAAATGGACAAAAGAGTTCAAGAAGTAGATGGTGAAAAAATATTCTAGAATGCCCGATCTGTTTCTTGCTTTGTAAGTTGTGCTCAATCAAAGACAATGCCAATCCATCTTTATTGTTCTTTTCTTTGACAAACTAGGGTTGTAGATACACGTGACCTTTTGCAGCCTCAAGATCTGACAATAATGTTGAGGATAGACTCATTCTGGACTGGTTCTACTTTGGTTCCAGTGAGACAAACAAAGGAAGAAGGTCTATAGGTTTGAAGAAAGAACTTGAACTGTGCAGCGTGTGTACGAGTCAAGCGCAATCTGTAGGCTAGTGTTGCCATCATACTAGCCAAGTCTAAAGAGTCATGCTGTAGATACTTGAGTGAAGAGCACCTTGGAGGATTATGTGAATTGCATATCAGCAAATATTGTCGCATCTCAATAGTGTCCATGAGCTCCTATCCTCCCATTTATCCTCCCTCGACGCCCTGAATTCGCTCAAGTCTGAAATCGCGTTCACCACCCAGAAGAAACGTGTGATGTGCAAGGTTGTCGCAGGGCACACCCATCGTCACAGCGGAGTAACTGACTTCGGGCTACTAACATAGAACGAACTGGCCAACTCATCCGCATCCTCCACCCGATCCACAATCAGCAGATAGACCTCATCAATAATCTCCTCCCACGTCGGAATAACCAGTCCCTCAATACACATCTCCCACTTGCACATCTCCACCACAAAAGTCGACTTCCACCAGCGGTGCCACTCCATGTAGTAGGTATTATTGCTCATAAGGCGGGCCGCCAGATACTCGATCTGGGTCTTCTTCTCACGGTAGAGGTGATAAGGGCCGCGAATAAACTCCTGCACGGCATTGACGTAGTTGGCGGTGAACCCGGAGTAGCTCATTGCGTCGACGCAGAACTTGACGGCGTCGCGCGGGATCTTGGGCGAGGGCGCGAGGGTGCAGTCAACCGGGTTCCAGTCTTCTTTCCACTCGAGGAGGCGTTTCATCGAGTTGGCGTGCACGTGGTAGATGAGGCCCATTGTCTCCGGGCACATGGCGGAGTAGCGCTGCTCACGCAAGGCCATTAGGGAGTGCAT
Organism: Penicillium psychrofluorescens; assembly: GCF_964197705.1. Taxonomy (NCBI): domain Eukaryota; kingdom Fungi; phylum Ascomycota; class Eurotiomycetes; order Eurotiales; family Aspergillaceae; genus Penicillium; species Penicillium psychrofluorescens. Next base: position 2,570,074 of record NC_133444.1, on the reverse strand, counting down.
GCCAGCGAGGGCGCCGATGGCGGCTTTGTGCAGCTTGTCGTGGGAGTCTTGCAGCTCGGGGGGAACTTGGAGCCAGGTTGGCAGTTTGAAGGCGCCTGCTTCATAGGTGTAGTTGAGGATGGACGAGCCCGAGTACTGGAGTCGGATCAGGGAGCGTTTGCGCCGGAGGGCTTCGAGAGAGCCGCCCATGGTGAGGGAGATGATGAGAGAGGGCTGGGGGAAGAGGCAGGAGGGAGATGAAGGGGAGAGAGGAAGGAGGATTGGAGGAGCAGAAGAGAAGTGGTGGGCTTGAATTAATATCAACAGCAACCGGATATTCACTGCAACTCTCAAAGCTACTGTCAGTATCAGACACGGTCCCTCGCTTACCTGATTCTTTGTTGTCGACAGTCGATCTCCCGTGTGCTCTAAAGTGAGTCTATACCAACATCCACTCTTGTTTCGGGCCGAGACAATACATTGATAGATAGAATGATTGACATTTTTTTATCCACACTGGTTCAAGACAGAAACCAAGAGCATAACCAAGCTGGAAAAATTAAGTGCACCAACCACGACCCCTCTTGCCGGACATGGACCCAAGACTATTGGACACTGTATCCCGCTTATTAGTAACTAACACAGCAGGGGGGGGGGGAAAGGACCGGGCATACCGTTCGATGAGGTGGACTCCTGACGCAGTCTCCACGATCTCGCTAACCTGGCCCGGCTGCAGCGCAAAAGCGGCATTTTCAAACTCCTTCTGCATCTCGCCACGACCAAAAAAGCCGCTTCCAAGCAGTTAGCATTAAGGCCGAGAAGCCAGAGAGCAACAAACGTACAGATCACCCTTCTTCCGCGCACTACTGCAATCCGACTCCGAAACAGCAAGATCCCCCAAAGTAGTCTCGCCAGACTGAATGCGCTGCTCATGGCGCTTGAGAATCTCAATGGCCTCTTCCTTCGACCGGGTAATCTCCGCCTCGCGCCAGCTGCTGGGGCGTCTGCTGTCGCGGTGCTTGACGAGCAGGTGGCTGCAGCGGATCTTGCCCTCGCCTTGTCCCGACGCATCCGGGCGCGCGGCGGGGGTGTGGTGCTGCGCCATATATACCTTCAGCTTCTCGGTATCGGTTTCGGCGGGCGGTTCCCAGCGCGACTCCTTGGTGGCCGGGTTGAAGTAGTAAGGGAGGTTCTTGGAGTTCGAGTGCCGAACTTCCCATCCTGCTGGAAGACCCGAGTCGGCCTGCATTTCATTAGTGACTATATCAAGGGAGATGCCCAGATGAATCCTACCATGATGATTGTATAGAGAAGCAAGGTCGAGCGAATGCTATGTCAAGCACAGTTACCGGGGCAATAATGGATGTATGGAGTTGAGCTTTGTCTCTGCGGGGGATGATGCGCCCGACAAACCCTGCAAACAGCACAAACAGATCAAACACCCGAAGTCTGCCGCCTTCTTCCACGCCGCTTGCTTGACTCAACTTCTTGCCTTCGATTTGATTCTTCGTCCACATCCTTCTCAACCCTCGATATCCAGACTATTCGAGCCTCTCCAAAATATGTCTGCCAGCCCCTCCCCCTCCGCCGGTGGCGACACCAAGCAGTCCGACCAGATCCACTTCCGATTCTGTCGCGAATGGTAACAACGCCTCTCTCCCTCTGCCCTGCTCTTCATCTGCTAACGTGTGAAACCAGCTCCAACTTGCTCTACCCGAAAGAAGACCGCGCCACGAACCAGCTGATGTTCACCTGCCGCACCTGCCACGTTGGCGAGCCCGCCAGCTCCTACTGCGTCTACCAGAACAATCTGACCAGCCAAGTCGGCGACACGGCCGGTGTGACCCAGGATGTGGGATCTGATCCGACGGTTTGTCTCCCGGGCTTTTGTACCCTATGCGGTGACCAGATTACTTGTTTTATTTGCGGCGTGGTGGGAGAGGAAGAACCAAGCAGCGACGGCCTGGAATTCTAGAGGGAGATGAGATCTCCCGGAAAGCGCTGGATGAATTGCTTGCTTTTCATTTATTGCATTCTGTTCTCAGGAATTCCCTCTTGGCTAACGCATTACTTTTTCTTCGACGGCAGCTCCCTCGAGCCAACAAGCTCTGCCCGAGCTGCGGTGAAAACGAAGCGGTCTTTTTCCAGTCGCAGCAGCGGTCTGCGGAAACCGGAATGGTGAGTGATCATTGTATCTGGCCCAGAAGGACGAAATTTGCGCTAACTCTTGATTTGTCAAGAAACTCTACTATGTCTGCTGCGCATGCGGTAACGTCTTCGTCTGATGCTTTATTACTCACGACTTCCCTCGATACCCTTTGATTTTACTTTTTCCCGGCTAGTTCACAAAGCATGTACTTGGAGTTTGGCGGCTAGATTTTCTTCAAATATCCTTTGATAGAAATGGCGACATGGAAATGCTATTGATACATAATTCAAACAACCAACAAAAATAACTCCCGCTTCTGTAGATATTACACATGCATTGGCGCCAAAGACAAGATCTTCGACCACTGCTTGCCGCGTAGCTCCTGACCCACGATCCCTAGACCAAAAAAAATCAGACCTTTTCTCACACCGTGCCACCATCCAGGGGAGGTACTCACCGTTCATGCGCGTCCCAATAGGATCGCCCGCCTTATTCACCAGCACACAAGCATTATCCCCAAACTTAACCACACTCCCATCGGGCCGTTGGGATTCCTTGCGCACGCGCACGACAACCGCATGCCGAATATCACCTCGCCGGACCTTGTTCGCCAGCGCGGTGGTCGTGCTCGATTCGGATCCCGCGGCTCGTTGTTTCTGTACGACGACAACTATCCGGTCACCTGGACAACACAATCTGTATCAGTACTGCATGTCTTTGAGAGGGAATTGGAGATCATCTCATGTTCCTCCGGGAGGGGGTAGGACTCACCGATTGTTGCGGGCCGCTTCTTCTTCAGGACGTTCACGCATTCGACCACCGAGGCGCCGGAGTTGTCGATGCAATTTAGTAATGTCTGCGCGCAGTGTCAGCAGGTTCAAGGCTATGTGATTGTCGGGTTGCGCACCTTTAGTTGAATCATTGTGTGTGCTCGATCCTCCGGGGAAAGTTGAGGGTTCAATCGAGCATCACCATAATTTGCGGCCGGAGGGTAGGTTGTTCCGGGCCCGGTGCCAAGACGGAGTAAAAGAGACAGTGAAGAGTAGCTGTGCAGGTATCGAGGAGCGGATGGTGGATAGGATTAGTTAGTAATGACAAAGGAAATAACTAGTAATGATTTGGATTACAGATCAATTCTGTGGGAGTGACAAGAAGTTTGTGAGTAGGATGGGTGGAGTCATCTCATTATATATCTAGGAAGATGGTTTCACTCACCATCACTTTCCATACTTACTCAACATGTCAACCACCTATTCCTTTTCCCCTCTGTCCTTCTTTATTCAAACTAGACCCCAACAATTATCTCATAAAGAGAGCGCCTTGTTTCTCTCTACTGGCTAGAGTCAGATTGGTAGCCTTTTGTGAACGATGATTTAGGCAGCGTGTCCTGATAAATGTGATGATTTATGATCTGTCAGATTGCTCTTCGAGCAGGAGTGTGTAATGAAATCTCTCATGCGATATCGACGAGAAAAATCATTCCCAAAATTCATGTAGAAATATCCGAATTGATTCCAATTCTAAGCTGGTCATCCCCGGTGATTGTTCCCGGTGCACTCACCCGTACGTTCAACTATGACTTGCCTGTAATGTCCCGTCGAGTCTCATAGACTCTCCCAGATGAGACAATGGAGGCTTTGTTCCGGATAGTTGTCATTGTCAAGTGCGATTCTTTGTTTTATAGAGAGCCTCCCGACACAGCCTCGAGTCGGGGGCGGGACGTAACAGCCTCCTAGTCCAATTTCCGACACGGGGACTAACCGCCTCTTCCCTCTTCTTTCTCTCAGCCTACTTCTTGGGGGAGGGAGATACTTGATTGACGACTACTACCCTATTCTTGGCTCATACCTCCCATCCACTCATTCTCCACTCACCCCGACCCATTCTTGGCCCCTCTGCCCTCTCCCTCCCTGGCATCCCGGACTCCGCGCTCTTCCACCCTGGCACAGGACATTGGACCGCAATTCACTCCCTCCACTCATGATGCCTCCCAAGGCGCGATCCAGTCCTCCCGTGCCCAGCCGCGAACGTCTGACCCTGGCCAAGCTGGCCAGCTACGACGACGTCGCAACGGATGCCCTGGTCGATCGCGTAAGTGTCGCTCACTGACCCCTTCACCACTTGTCGCAAATGGCGCTGACCCCTTTCCTCTCTCTCCACAGGCCGCCTTTTGGACCAACACGCGCAAGAACCGCACCAAGTACAGCCCAGCCCGCGGCATTCACGACGATGAGGTCGCGCACATCCTCCTCCACGACGTGGTCGTCGCCAGGGACGTCCCGCAAGCCGAGCGCAAACTGCTCGACATGTCCGGCCTGAAGAAATACATGAACAGCCTGCCCACCCCACGCGAGAAGGAGTGGTTCCGTCGACACATCCGCAAATACATCCAGATCTACCACCCGGACTGTCCCTTCGAGGTCACCACCACCAATCGCTACACCATCACCGAGCACGAGGCGGCTATTGGAGCGCGCAAGCCGATCAAGAATAATGAGGAGATCAGATTCCTGGCTGGAACCTTGGTGCCCATGACCCGGGAGGAGGAGCTGGATCTCGGCTTGACGCGCAAGGATTTCAGCATTGTCATGTCGAGTCGGCGCAAAACCCCGTCTTTCTTTTTGGGCCCTGCGCGTTTTGCGAATCACGACTGCGATGCCAACGGCCGCCTGGTGACAAGGGGCAATGAAGGCATGTCGGTTGTGGCTACGCGGAATATTGATGTCGGAGAAGAGATTACGGTCTCCTATGGCGAAGATTACTTTGGAATTGACAATTGTGAATGTCTATGCTCTACATGCGAACACGCTTGTCGCAATGGTTGGTCAACAAACGTGGACTCGGACTGCACCAGCAAAGAATCCACACCGGCCTCCATCGATGAGGCAGTGGATGTTCCACTGACCGGAAGAAAGCGCAGACGCGGCTCGTTGGACTCGGATGTCTCATCCTCAGGCTGTTCGACCCCGCTCAAGAAGGCCAAGTTTCAGCGTCAAGTCTCCAAGCTCCGCGAAGAGGTCTCTGTTTCGGAGCTGGTCACGGAAGCAGACACCGCGGCGGCGACCGTGCTTACTCCAGAGATCTCTTTGGAGATGGCTACAGAGGCAGACACTACCCCGGCGACCGTGCTTACTCCAGATATCTCTGTGGAAATGGCTACGGAATCAGTCTCAACGCCAGTGACAGGGCCTACTTCCGTTTCTGTCGACGGTACTTCTGCCACACTGACCCAGGGCGAATACCAGGCCTCGAAGTTGTGCGAGGAGATCAAGCGTTCGGACCAAGCCATCTCTATTGAGCCCGCCTTGGAGGCTACAACCACTGATTACGATTCTTCCGGCTCCCCTGGACCTGCCGAGTATCACCGATCATCGACCTCCACCACGCCAACATCCGTTGACGAAACCTCCGCCGTCAAGACCGAGGAAGTGATCGAAACAACTGAGACTTCTGTCGACACCGGGAATGATAACTTGGAAACAACCGTTAAAAAGCGCGCCTACCGCAAGAGGCGCTTCATCATCTCCTCCGTCGAAACGGAGGTGCCAGTCGCCCGGGTACCGGGTGACTACACTAGGACATCCAAACTACTCGCACAGAAATATGACCGCTGGATCGACTGCTATACATGCAATGTCTGGTTCTTGCAGTCGAATTCATACCAGAGACGGCGCGAGTGCCCCCGCTGTGAACGGCATTCCAAACTGTACGGGTTCCAGTGGCCCAAGACCGAGAAGGAAGGCGCGTGGGATGATGAGGAGCGCATCATGGACCACCGCGAAGTCAACCGCTTCATCAGACACGATGACGAGAAGGGTGTGAGTCGTAGGGGCCGCGGCGTTAGCTTTGGGGTTACGCTTACCCCAGACGGCTCCGACGCTCGCACCGAGACAGACGCCAGTGATGCGAATGATGAGAGCCGCCGGCCTACTCGGGCTAGTCGGCAGCGAGCCCGGACACTCCGGATGACGATGTAATCCTGAGAAAGCAGGTTTTGCTGCGTGTGCAATGTTCGTTTGGATGGACATACATCATGTATTTTTTTTCGGGAGTGTTAGGATATGCATTGGGATGGGTGGATGATCTGGATCATGGGAGGTGTTTGGTTTTCTGGACTATGTATGATTTATGGAGTTTGGCTGTTAGCCGTAGAGTTAGCCAACTATCTTGTGCACATCTACAATGAATGAATCTTGGAGCATCTCATTCGAAGTACTATATCTCAACCGGGACAATGCCGCCCGAACATCTCCGTCTGTTCCTCCCCGCATTTCGCTCCAAGCAACAATAAAAACTGCACCAATGAACACCATCCTCGATCCTTTGCGAAGTTAAAATGGCTGCATCGATGACCCCGTGCAGATCGCCTGCGCAGATGTTTTTCCGTCCGCAGGACGTCGTAGGAGGTATAACTATAGCCCGTGCAGCGGAAGGTCACCCAGAACACAGTCTAACAGTCAACCATGAAGCTGCCCATCGCAACAATGGGCTTCTCGGAGCCTTCTGTGCTCTACCTGCTTCTATTACTTTTGATAGGAGTCCGCGCTAGCCCGGTATCCGACACTGACAACCTGCTCGTCCATCTGGACTACGGCTCCTTCCAAGGAAAATATGACTCGACCTATAACCTCTCATACTTCCGCAAGATCCCCTTCGCCTCGCCGCCAACGGGGATGAATCGTTTCCGGGCGCCGCAGCCGCCGCAGGATATCTCTGGCGTGTATAACACTGACCAGGACTTCAACATGTGTCCGCAGCGCACAGTTAATGGATCCGAAGACTGCCTGTACCTAGGCCTATTCTCGCGTCCCTATAACCCAGCAACGAATCCGCGCCGTCCAGTCCTGGTAGTATTTTACGGCGGGGCTTTCATCGAAGGCACCGCCTCATTCAATATGCCTCCCTCTTCATACCCAGTGCTGAACGTGAGCACGCTCAATGACTACATCGTCATATACCCTAACTACCGCCTGAATGCCTTTGGCTTCCTCCCGGGGAGATCAATCAAGAACTCACCAAACTCAGATCTAAACCCTGGACTCCTGGACCAGCAGTACGCCCTCAAATGGGTGCAGCAGCACATCACCCAGTTCGGCGGCGACCCGGGCAACGTAACGATATGGGGCCAGTCCGCAGGGGGAGGGTCAGTAGTTGCGCAAGTGCTGGCGAACGGACGGCATGGCCAGCCGAGACTCTTCTCCAAGGCGCTGGCCTCATCGCCCTTTTGGCCGAAGACGTACCGATATGACGCGCCGCAGGCGGAAGCGCTCTACGACCAGCTTGTTAATCTGACAGGGTGTGCGAGCTCAGATCGTGAGACTGAGACGCTGGAGTGTTTGAAGTCGATTGATGTGCAGGCTCTGCGTAATGCGAGCTTGATCATTGATGCGGATAATACATACACGACGAGCTCGTATACCTGGGCTCCTGTTGTCGACGGCGAGTTCTTGGCTGATACACTCTCCGAGGCTGTATCCAGCAACTCCCTGAATACGGAGTTTGTCTGGGGCATGTACAACACGCACGAGGGACAGAATTTTATTCCGGCGGGCCTGGAGAGTACCGTTTCAGAGGACGGGTATAATTCCTCCGTGGCTAGTTTCCGGGACTGGGTGGGTGGATTCTTGCCTGGGTTGTCTGCCCGGCAGATTCGGGCTGTCGAGTCTGTTTATTATCCGCCTTTTGGGAGCTCGGAGACTATCACGCAGTACAACTCGACGTATGTTCGTGCTGGCTTGGTTTATAGGGATGTCGTGCTCTCTTGCCCGGCGTATTGGGTTGCGTCCGCGGCGACGAGGAGGGGGTATGTGGGCGAATACACCATTCCGCCTGCTACGCATGGGAGTGATACTATCTGGGTTTGTATTGCTTCTTCTATCTTCTCTTTTTCCTCATTACATACTTTTATTTCTCGAGGCCGTGATTGACTAACGAAAATACAGTGGGACACCATCAACTCCGTCCAAGAAACAAACCCGCTGGTGTACGACGGCTATTCCGGTGCATTCGCCAGCTTCTTTCAAACAGGCGATCCTAACGCACATAAGTTGACGAATTCCTCTGAGCCCGGGGTACCGGAGCTGCAGGTGACGGGGAAGGAGTTTGTGATTGTTGAGGATGGGCTTGAGAATGTGGAGATCGTGCAGTTGAAGAAGAGGTGTGAGTTTTGGATGAGTGTTGCGAAGGACATCCCTATCTAGTTTAAGCAATACAGTACTCAGGAGAGAAGCAAGACGGATGTGGGATGGGAGTAGAATCAAGTATATGCATGCCAGCCCCTATATATCGTACACATCGCCTAGGGCATCGGGTATTTAGTTCGTTTTTCCAACCTGAAAATCAGCGCCGCTTATGATACAAATAAGTACGATAGTCGTTATACAAAATGCAGGATTAGATCGGATGCGATCAGATCAGCGCTTGACCGCGGAACATGCCCTCGCGGACTTCGCGGACCACGTCCTTGCGGTCCTTCTTGCCCACAAGCACAATACCACGACCACGCTTTCCCATGCGGCCGAGTCGGCCGAGTCGGTGGATGAAGTCGATGGTTGTGTGCGGCACATGATAAAGGACGACCGTCTTCACGGCCAAAGTGTCGATACCGCGCGAGGCGATATCGGTGGTCACCAGGACCTTGGTGTCGGGCAGACGGCGGGTGGGCCTGTCCTCTTTTTCCAGGACGAAGGGAATAGCCTTATCTTGCTTGCGGCGCTTGTTGTCCAGCAGGATCTCCTCGGAGGTTGGGGGGGTATCGACCTCGGTGAATTCGGCCAGGATTTCTTCATGTTTGCGAGAGCTGGAATCCCGGGATAATGACACCGCATCGATACCCTTGGACTGAAGGAACTGTGCTACTTCCTCGGCTTCCTCGCGCTCGTTGACAAACACGATGATCTTCTTCACTCGCGGCTCCATGTATCGCTCCAGCTGACCTGCAGACTCCTCGGGACCAGATTTACCGATCGACCAGATCACATCGGCGCAGGCGAGATTGCGATGTCCGCGGTACGGGTCCTTTTCGATATCCACCACGCCCAGCTGTACGCGGCGCGGGATGGCGTGTAGTTTGGGAGTTGTCAACCGCCTGATGTCCGGGTAGAGTTTGCGAAGTTGAGTGTCGAGACTGCGGGGGATGGTGGCCGAGCAAAAAATCAATTTCTTGAGAGACGGGGCGACCTTGTCGATGATCTCGGTGGTGGTGGGTCGGAATGATTTGTCCATCAGGGAATCCGCTTCGTCGAGGACCAGGTGGCTGACACGACTGAGGACGTACGGGTTCGTCTTGGCGATAGACGAGAGAAGATGCGGTGTCGAGACTAGAATGTCAATTCCACTCGGGTGGAAGAGCGTGTTCTTGATCCGACGCGGACTGAGGTTTGAAGCGATCATGCCAGACCGATATTTGACTGTATGGGCGAGGGCCTTGACCGTCGATCCAACCTGGGCCACCAGCTCCGACGTAGGGACCAAGATGATGACTCTCGGACGACCAGCATCAGTCATCGGTGCTTCCTCCGGCTCCAGATCGAATGTGCGGTTCTTCAGCCGTTCCTCTCGCTCCTTGGCCTTTTGTTCCTCAACCACCTTCTCCTCTTCCTGGTCGCGCACTTCGCCGCGCTTGGCCGCATCCACTACCGGAAGCAGGTAGGCCAACGTCTTTCCCGAGCCCGTTTCCGCCGCGAGAAGGTACTGGTCGTACTGGGGCTCGCCAGCCTCCTCCTTCTTTGCTTTCTTCTTGTTTCCAGATCCCTCGTCCAAGAGTTGTGGTATCGCAAGACGTTGGATCGGCGTCGGAGTGGCATTGGCGATACCCGGGAGCGCCTGGGAGAAAATCGACTGTCGCACGGCGGGCAATAAGGGGAAATTATCGAAGCTGGTGATGCTTGCAATCTTGGACTTGATTGCCGTCCGGCGGCCATATCCAATTGGCGCCAGCATTGTCTGCATTTTTAATGCCTTGTACAGTGGGCTTTCCTTCTTCTTGTCTGGTTGGTCGTCTTCTCCGGATCGCTTCTGCGCGGCTGCAGACCTGGCGCGCGGTGCAGCGCCTCCAACGCGTGGGGCCGTCGTTTGATTCATGCCAGAAAAGGGCCCCCTCCAATCTCTATCAGGCTTTGCACTTTTCAATGAGCTCCTTCCAGCATTCGGAGACAGGGCCATTCGAGATGCCTTGCGGCGCGTTCGGAGGGTGGCCATGGATCGCGTGGTCTGCCATGATGTCGGAAGCACGGAGGGCAGGGGGGGGGATTGTCGTGCGTGTCCGACATAAAAGACAGACGGAGGAACGAACGGGCAGAGGCATTATTCTGCCTGATCGTAGAGTGAAGAAGAAGTGAGTAACCACGAGATGATTCAACGAGAAAAAAAATAATGAGCCAGAATCCAATCCATTCCCTGACGCTAGTCTATTCTGGGTCTAGCCCCGATCAGCAGTCCAACGCCTACACGTGACCATCCTACACGTGATCCGCGCAGTCACCCCCCGCCTGCCGTTGCCCCAGCGACTCCCGGGCCCCCAAACAGTAACAAACCCACTCTCCGATCCATGGTATCTACCACAACAATATCCATAATCCAGATCCATCCCGATCTTCCTCTTGTCTCTCCCCTCCTCGTGTTGTCATCCCTTCCATCCCTTCGTCCCTGCGTCAGATTTCCATAAATTAGTGCGCTGTCTGACCCTCGGAAGGCGTGTTGACGCATTGGCATTCTTGCTTCGATCGACACTCCCTTGTACGCTTTTGCAGCGACTGTACAGCACCTCCTCTGCAAACAACTCCCACGCGGCTTGAACGAAAAGGTATGTTTGTTTTGACACGGATGGCATTACTCGACCTACTGTTGTCCCTGGTCGAAGTTTTGTATTGACGCAATGGCAGATATCCCTTTTCACCGTTTGTTTACTTGCTCAACACCTCCGCGCCCTGGGTTTCATACACACTCAGCATCAGCCATGGGTCTTGGAGCGGGCCAACGGCCACTCTCTGAAGTGAGCCCGATGGCGCAGCGACGCAATTCACCCAGCTGGAATCAGGTCTCAAAGGTAACGCGACACCCCCGCAACTTTCGCGCGATAAACAAACGGCTGACTTCGCAACCAGACACCCAGCGGTGACTCGGCTGCGTACGATGGGTCTCCCTTGAACAACTCCTCTTCCACGCTCCTTTTCTGGAAAGGTCGTGACTCTCCTTCTCCCTACAACAAGGGCAGCGAAAACCGAAACCCTTACGACCCGGAGGGCTCGTACTTTCCGTCCAAGCGACCCTCCCTGGAGGACCTCAAGCGTGTTTCACGGGTCAAGAACCACAACATGTTCCGCGAGAGCGGGCAAGAATACGATCCAACCCAAGTGTCGGTGCCACACCGGCCCTGGGCCGCCGAGCGCTCGCCCCAGCGCGAGAGTCTCGTCAACACGGCCAAGCCGCAACACGACGACAGTCCTGCGACTCAGACGCCTCGCCCCCCTTCTCCCAGTAAAGAACAACCTTCCCCGGGCAAGTCTTCCCTGTCCAAAGGAAGCCGGTACGGCAAGGCCTTTGACCCTCAGAGCGACATCTGGTCGGAGTTTGACAGCATCGGTCAACGTCATGCTAAGAGCGTGAAGTTTGACGTTGCACCTCCGCAGGTCAACGAGTACGAAATGACCACCCCAGATCCATCCTCTGTCGCGTCTGGTTCTCGTGAGAACAGCTACGATTCCGAGGACGATGAAGATATCAGCTTCGAGCACGAATCATCAGTCGAGCACGAGGATAGCTTCGACGCTTCTTTGGAGGACATCGAGAAGACCCCAGTTGTGCTTCCAGATGACTGGCGCTTCATGAGCCCCGCAAATGACGGGGAAAATGGAGATCCTTTCATTGAACACGTCGAGAGTCGCAGCACGAACGCCCATTCGGAAAGAGAGTCGGCTCAGCATGAACGAGTCGAGTCTTTTGACTCCAATGGCGATCCACGTCCTCTGCCGCCCTTGCCCTCTGTCAACCGCCTTTCTGGTTCTGGTCCCGCTTCGCCCAGCAGACTGGCTGCTGCTTTTGAATTGGGTAGTGGTTCCCAGCGCACCCTGCCGGCACCTCCTTCGCCGGCCTCTTACAGCAAGTCAGACTTCGGTGGCCGTGTGTCTCTTGAAGAACGCCTGCGTCTTATGATGCTCCAGGAGGATGAGACAGATGATGACGATAAAGAAAACGCTGCCCTCCGCGAATCGCGACTGAGGCCTTCCAGCCTGATGAAAGATTCCGACAACAAGGAAGCCGAGGAATCTCAGGACAACTTCTTCTCACCTCCCCGAATTTCTCGTGACTCCATTCTGAGAGACATCCGCAAAAGCGAGAGCTACGAGGAGGATGACAGTGAGGATGAGATCTCGCAGACGGCCTCTAGCCCTCACCATTACGATCATTACGACCCTGACGTCCCTATTCCCTCGCTGGAAAATGATGACGATGATGATAGCAGCAGTGTGATCGTCAAGGAGGAGGAGCACGAACACGATCTCTACGCGATTCCCGATTACTACAATCATCTTTCGGACAACAGTCTGTCTTCCAAGGATCCCCGAGCTCAATATGATCAAGACAGTAGCTACTCTCTTCACGACGCTGCGGGAAGTGACGGCACCGACTCTGGTCACACCACACCGGTGCGTGAGGAGCAGACTGAGCCTGCCGCACAGCCGAGCACGGGACTGAAAGACCTGTCGGAGAAGGGTGAAGCCAGGCCCTTGGATATGGTTTCTATTCGAGAGTCACTGGGACCGCGCCCCACTACCCCAGAGCAACAGGAGGAGCAGGTCTCCGAGCCTGGAACTCCTGACTCCGTCATTCGCCATCCCGTAGAGGATGAGGAAGACGAAGAGGAGGAGAAGGAAGAGAGTTCGTCTGATGAGGCGGTCCCTGAGCCGATTGCAACCGTCCGGGCTCCCGGTGCTGGTCTCAAGGTTCGGCCCTCGCTGACTCCGGCAGATTTGGTTTCAATGGCTGCCGCTCGTCGCAAGATTAGTGGCCAGCATGATGCCATGCCGCAGCTCACGAAGCAGATGTCGAATGAGTCAGGCAATTCGGACGAGACGGTTGTCGATTCTGGTCCCGCTGCGCCGCAGCTGGCCTTGCCAACTAGTTTGGCTCAGCGACAGCCGAGCTTGATGAAGCTGGACATCCCGTTCAGCATTCAGGAAGAAAGTCTTGGTTCCGGTCTCGACAAAGAATTTGACCGCGTTATTGAATCCCAAAAGGTGGCGTTTGAACTCGCTCTTTCCCAACTTTCTACCCATAAACCGCGACTCCCTCCCCCGGGAGACCCCCAGGATTCTTCTCAGCACAACAACTCACTCTTTCTCCCACAATTTGCTAACACTCGCCGTCCCAAACAGAGAGGTTATCTGATGCGCCAGAACACGAAAGTTATCATCGCGAGCAGTCGCAATGAAGAGCCAGCTGTCCCTGCTGAACCTGCGCCCGTCGACCCTCGCGGCACACGGTCTGCCGGCTCTTCCCCTCGCAAGGCCAGCCAGCAGACTTGGACCACGGAGCCTTGGAATGGACAAATGCGACGTCCTAGTGTGAAGACTCCAGCGGGTATTCCTAAGAAGAAGCCTGTTCCCTCGGGACCTGCACCGCCGCTCCCAGGCCAAAAGAGCAACGTTCAGGAGGCAACCGCCTCTACGGAAGAGACCGAGCCTCAGCTGGACGAAATTTTCGAGGAAGGTGAAGAGAGAGGCCGCCTCTTTGTCAAGGTTGTCGGTATCAAATACCTGGACCTCCCACTCCCGAGAGGTAAAAATATCCTTTTCTATTAATTAGACCAACCGCTGACATAGACGCAAGGCGAACGATCACACTTCGCATTGACTCTGGACAATGGCTTGCACTGTGTAACCACTGCGTGGTTGGAGCTGGGCAAGTCTGCTCCTATTGGACAAGAGTTTGAGCTCATGGTACAGAACGATCTCGAGTTCCAGTTGACCTTGCAAATGAAGCTCGACGAGAGCAAATTCCAGACTCAGGAGAACGCTGCATCATCGCCCTCTCGCCAGAAACCCTCAGCCCTCAGCCGTGTCTTTGCTTCCCCGCGCCGCCGCAAGGAGCAGCTTGACTTGAAGCAGCAGTCTCTGCAGAAGGCCAGGGATGTCAATGCTCCGGTTTACGAGCGACTTCGAAACCTCGTTTCCCGTGACGGAAGCTTCGGCCGCGCGTATGTCTCATTGAGCGACCATGAGCAGTATGCCTTTGGTCGGCCTTACACTGTGGACGTGGCTTGCTTCAACGAATGGGCTGTCGAGGAGACCCCCAGCAGCGTGAAGAGCAAGAAGAGTGCCACCAGCGTCAATTCCCAGCGTCGTCCGCCGTACAAAATTGGGAAGCTTGAGCTGCAGTTGCTATTTGTCCCCAAACCCAAGGGCAGCAAAGAGGACGAGATGCCCAAGAGCATGAATGCCTGCATCCGCGAGATGCGTGATGCTGAGAGTGTTGCAACGCGCACTTGGGAAGGCTTCCTTTCTCAGCAAGGTGGAGATTGTCCGTTCTGGCGTCGTCGCCTCTTCAAGCTTCAGGGCTCCAAATTGACGGCCTTCCACGAGACCACGCGTCAGCCACGCGCAACAATCAACCTCGCCAAGGCCGCCAAATTGATCGATGACCGATCTTCTCTTACCCAGAAGCAAACAAGCACCAAGGGTGGTGGTCGCCGCAAGTCCGCCTTTGCTGAAGAAGAAGAGGGTTACATGTTTGTTGAAGAAGGCTTCCGCATCCGCTTCGCTAACGGCGAGGTGATTGACTTCTACGCCGACAATGCCGCAGATAAGGAGGGATGGTTGCGAGTCATGTCTGAAGTTGTTGGCAAAGGCTCTTCTAGCAACGGAGCAGTCAAGGCTTGGGCAGATTTTGTCCTCAAGCGTGAGCGCAGCATGCTGAAGCCGAGACGTCAGACTACCACCGATCGACTGCCTGCCCCCCCTGGCCCGCCTTCACCCATTGCGAAGCGGCCTATGACAGCAGCTCCACCTCTCAAAGGACCGGCGGCGCAGGCGCCCCAGTCTCCTCGTCCACGACACAAGCACACCTTTTCTCAGCCTGAGGTTCGCGGCACGGACTCCCGACATCAGAAGACTCGCTCCTTGATCTTCTAATATGTGTCTGCGCTTCTAATGGCACTTCAACGCTCCCATTCGCTTCTTCTGTCCATGATGCCAAGTCGTTACCATACAATACCTGCTCTTTGATCCCCTTGTGGGATGTTCATCGCATTGATCCCCCCCCCCCAAACTTTGGATTTCTTGTTTCTGAAGGCGTTGGTGAATGATGCGCTCTGTTTCTTTTGTTCTACTTTCTTTTCTGTCGAGACTTGTCTTCTCTGTTTCAAGACCTGCTCAAAGCAGATGAGAGAATGTGTCTGCTCCATGGGTGATATGACAAGTGTATGACCCCGAACCCAGGACAGAAGATCTTCTCATGACCCTTGAGCTTCCTGTTGTACGTTAATGCTACATACGCCTTACTCTTCTTTCCTTCGTCAGTTGATAATTGAGTTATTTCTTTTTCCTTATCCTATGCTCTGCATTGATCGCTCTAGAAAAAGTATTTACATGTAGTATCTCATCATCGACTAACTCCACAAGATATTGATCTTCGACCACCGGGACTTGGGACCCTCTGGCGGATCAGGATCGTTCTCTGCAATCTCTACAAACCTCGCGACGGGCGATTCATCTAAGGAGACAATCTTGGTACGATACCAGATCTTATATCCAAAGTAGAGAGCGGCGAAGATACCAATGTCAAGATAAGCGGAGATGAATGTCTCGGTTGACCAGCTGTGACAAACCAGTTAGTTCCTCGTATTTCATCCGAAACCAGAAGAGTGAACTGAACTTACTGCCCATGAATAAAAGTGGTATAACCACCCGTCAACAAAATAATAGAAAGCGAAATCAGGGTCATCCACGCTGCATACGGCTGAAAGGGCGCTTTCCATGGGAGTCTCGTTCGAGGAATACCCTGCTTCTTCATGGCGTAGTAGAAGCGCAGATACGTAGTGCAGATGACCAACCAACTCATGATTTGCGCACACGCCACTAGATCTTGGAGCCACGTGAATACCGTCTCGGCCGTGGCGCTGACGGACATGTAGCCTAGGGCCATCCACATTCCGATTCCGAGGACGCCCAAGTACGGCACGCCCCAGCGGCTAGTGCGGGCTAGGAAGCGCGGAGCCTGGCCCTCCCGAGCTAGGCCGTAGAGAATGCGGGAGCCGCTGAGGAGAGCTGCATAATGTTAGTACGTCCTACCCGATAGTTGGATGGGGACACACTTGAGTTGCCTGAGCTCCATGCGCTGGTCAATACGATTGCATTGATAATGTGAGGCACTACCTTCACATGGGAGCGGCTTGCGGCGATGAGGAATGGCGATTGGGCGGCTGTGCCGGTGCTTCTCAATAGCATTTTGTCGTTGGAGGGAACGAGCAGGGTAACCATGAAGACAGATACGACTGGAGCATGTTAGATACTGGAATTTGGAAAGGGTGGAGGTAGGAAATACTATAAAATAGTGCGACTCGGACGAAGACTCTTTTAGCGGCTTTGGGAATATTTCGTCGCGGCGCATGTGTCTCTGCTGCGGCCATGGAGATTGTCTCGACCGAGGAATAGGCATACGCGGCGTTGGCGAAGACAGACCAGAACCCCATAAAACGGCCCAATGCTCCCGGAACGCCGAGATACTGAACAAAAGGCCCAGGGTCATTCCAGTATTTAAAGCCGATGGCTCGGTGATCGGGGCCGCCTCCTGCGGTGAGTACAATGCCCTGGGCATATTAGCATACCATAATCAAATGAATTTAGAGATGAGTCTAGTACCATTATATTCATGCCGACAACCAGACAGACCTTCAGAATGGCAAATGTGAACTCCACTTCTCCGTAGATACGAACAAGAAAGATGTTGCTTGCAAAGAGAATTGCGCTGAAAATTGTCACCCAAATGGCATTGTTGATAGTCACCCAGAACTGAACGATCACTGCCGCCGCAGAGATCTCAGCGGGGATGGAGATGAGATATTGATAAGTGACGTTCCAACCTTGCGCAAAGGAGAAAGCAGGGTCCACAAAGTAAGCAGCAGGTCGGATAACACCTCCACTAAGGGGAATAAGTGCGCTCAGTTCTCCGATGGAGAGCGTTACCCCCGAGATCAATATCCCCATTATTGTATATCCCATGCTGCGGGTAGATTAGGACTTGTCTGACATATATGAGATCAAAACATACAAAATACCTGCTGGCCCGGCATCGGCCAACGCTCGTCCGGAGCCAAGGAAAAGTCCTGTTCCAATTGTGCCTGCTAATGCGATCATCTGAATGTGGCGCTGCTGCAGACCCTTTCTGCATTGCCAGGTCAGAAATGAAAGATAAAACGACCTGAATACTCCGCGAACCTCAGATCTTTCACCTCCGCCATCTCAGGAGCATCTGCTCCTTTGCAGTCTTTGGCCTCTTCAACATCATAGGGCTGGGTGCCAGGCACTGGGGTATTGACAATATCGTCCGCCATCCCTCCAGTAAGCTGTGCTATTAAGGAGATTTTAGTATAATTGTGGAAAGAGCTTTTCAGAGTAATCAGGGCCCTGTAGCGTTCATATGTCTTAAAGGTCTAAGATAAATAACTGGGAAGATAAGATAACCCACGAATAGCGTGGGCAGCGCTGTAACCCCTGACCGAATATACGTGGGGGTGATATGGGAAAAAAGCCCGTGAACGCAACCATAAATGCCAGGCTTGCCTTCTTGGGGTATTTGCTAGCATTCGAACCGGACAGGTGGAGGGGGTTATCGGAGGGTTACCGAGTGCTCTGCGCCGACCCAGTCTTCTCTTTGCGGGGAAAAGGGCTCGACCACCGAGATTGTCCAGATCGGAGAAAATCTATTACTTGAGAGGATCCACTGCTTTTACGATAAGCAGAATAGAGGGGAATTGAGTTTGGACAGGCGTGGACTTTTGCTTGTTCTTTCGAACCAGATGGTATTCCATCTACTCAACACAATAATCGTAAATGGTTCCACGGATCCTAGCTATGAAGTGAGCTAGCAAGCATCCTTGTTGGAGTTGTGACCGCTTAATGTATTGAATTAACAACTATCGGGCACGGATATGGTAGCGTTTGCGATAATTGGTCTCCGGAAATTGTAATTTCTTACTTAGAAGGAGGCCACATAAGCATTATTCCGGGTGGCTACGTTAGATGACCATCCATGGTCTCGGCGTAACGCTGCCCAATCCTTGACGGGACCTAGTCATGTGACCATACAAGAATGTGGAAAAAGCCAATTCTGATGTCGAGGCAGCAGTCTGATATTCCCTAGATAGACAATGAGGTGCTCACAAATATAGAAATCAAGTCCAGATGTTATGAAGAGGCTGCTTTGAGTTTGTGTTCGTGTTGCTTCCTGCCTCTCGCCTGGTGGCGTCATCGACTCTGTGATACTTCCAAGATTTGTGATGCCATCTGGTTACATAGCGAGGGATTGTATTACAAAAGCCCTCCCAAATCTTCTTTCTCTCACTTCATCGTCGGCAGCCCTTCCTCAATTACTGCGTTCCGCCTACATTCACCATGCCAGTCAAAGAAATCACCTCGTACGTCCCTCCCGAACCCGAAGTATATCTCGGACCCACCCACTCACTGACAACCCACTACACAGACACCAAGACTTCAACGAGGCCTTATCCGCCGACGGCAGCGTAGTGGTTCTCGACAGCTGGGCGAAATCGTGCAAACCATGCGAAGCCATTGCCCCGGTGATGGAAAAGTTCAGTGAGGAGTTCGCCGACGTCAGATTCTACAAGATGGATGTGGACGCTGTCGACGATGTTGCGCAGGAGCTGGGCATTAGCGCCATCCCGACGATTCTTCTTTTCCGGGATGGGCTGAAGATCACGGAGGTTGTGGGGGCTCATACGAAGACTATCGAGAGTGCGATCCAAGAGGCGCTTTCTTTTGGGATTCATGGGGTTGGGGAGACATAGGCTGCCTAGTTTTGAGGGTGGGGTGGTCACTAGGGGGTCTGGTAGTAGGGGGGAAAGTGGACAGATAGGCTGAATGTGGAGATTGAATCTGGGATAGTAGGGTTGATCTTGCATGGCCATCGGACTGGAAGTTGTACCTGAAAATCTAAATAGCCATGATTTATAACCATATCAGGATTCTATTCTATTCTATGACATCTATTATATGACAGTTTAGTACATGTCCGCTCATCTCAAAATACGATGACGCTAATTGCGATGCACAAAATAGCCAGGTCCTAGGTAGCAAACTTAGGGCTTCCCAGCAATGACACTCCCCTTAATCCTCCGTCGGCACCGGCTTCTCCAATGGCCCCGGACGTGCAAAGAAAGTTGCAAAAAAGTTCCCAATATTAGTCGAGCGCAGACCCATGAACCAAAACAAAGTCAGCCCCGTAACAACAATCTCATCATGAGCAGCCTCATCGTTCGCCTTAGGACCCAGAAACTCAATCTTGCCGACCTTTTTCGTCGCCCAGATATTTATCGACCACCTTGCGACGGGATTCTGGCTCTCGTCGACACAGACAAAGTCCCAAGTCTTGAAGCCCGAGCTGCTCGTCCAGGTCATCGTCATTGGCACCTTGGGATTGTCGGAGTAAATGTATGAGTGGTACGTGTATTCTCTTTTCCACCGCTTCAGGGCTTTGAGCGTGCGCTTCTGTCCGTGGAGCTCGTACTCGGTGTCGATTTTTAAGGTGTGGAGAGTTCCCGTGCCAATGGTTGTAGTCTTCTGGTCATCACCGATGGATTTGTACTCTATCTGTGGCTTATTCATGTGATGGAACCCGACCACGTAGATCGGTTTGCTCTCCGGGTCGCTAGCTTTGGAGATAAAGGCTTTCCATTTCCTCCACTCGAATTCAACGTTCAGGGCGTGAGTCTCGGTCTCGGTGGAGACGATGGAAGAGGGATTATTTGCTGGTAAGGGCATGGTGTATGCCTGGGAGAGAAGACAGTGCAATTGAGCTTGATTTAATTGTGTAGAGAAGTGACGAGGAAGAAGTAAAAAAGCTCACTTTGTACTTAGGAGTCGCCGGGGGCCAAAGACGCGCAATGCTGTGGGCGGGTTCGCCTTGACCTCTCGGGTAACGATTACCGCTAGTCAATCGGGGAAATTATCGCTAGCCCTATAGCATCACCGGTGACCGTCTTTACTTCTACAGTAGAAAGTATGTATATCTGCGATCAGAAAGCCCCTTAATTCTAATCTAGACAGTGATAAATGAGTGTGAAATTGTACAGAGAAGACGGTCCCAAAATCCAGAGTTGATAACAGCTTGTCCTAGTCACTCCAGATCCCAAAAAATCAAAAGACTTAAGCCAGCATGGCGAGAGCGATGCCCGCAACGATCATGCCGAAGGCCGAGCCCGAGGCGCGGGTGGCCGCGTTGGCATTCACGGTAGGGGAGGGAGAGCCGGAGGCCTTGGCGGAGCCGGAGGCCTTGGTGGAGGTGGCACCGGCAGAGCTGGAGCCCTTGCCAGTGGAGCTCTTGCCACCGTTGGCGCTGGAGGAAGAGCCGGAGCTGCTGCCGGTGGAGGTGGCCGAGCCGGAGGTAGAGCCGTTGCTGGACGAGGTAGAGCCGCTGCCAGACGAGGTAGAGCCGCTGCCGGAAGAGGTAGAGCCGTTGCCGGACGAGGAAGAGCCGTTGCCGGACGAGGAAGAGCCGCTGCCAGACGAGGAGGAGGTGCTGGGGGAGCTGGAAGAAGAGCCGGCAGACGAGCTGGACTGCTTGGGGCAGGTCAGGTCGAACAGAGGCTTGGTGCTCAGGGTGGTGCCGACGATGCCGAAGCTGGGGTTGGGAGTAGCCGAGGAGTCGGCGTCCTGCAGGGTGTACCACCAGGTGTTGGTCTTGCCGAACAGGGGGCAGCCGACCTGGTCCCAGTACTGCTTGGCGTTGGCGATGGAAGCGACACCCTGGTTCTCGGTCGAGCCGCTGACGGGCCAGCCGGTCTCCGTAATCCAGACCTCCTTTCCACCAGCAGCGGACTTGGTCTTAGCGACGGCGTCGTTGAACAGCGACAGGCCATCGTCGATCGAGTTGGCCATGGTGTTCTGGAAGAACGGGTAGCCGTCGAAGCCGAGCCAGTCAACTGCGTCGTTCACGGCCGAGTTGGAGCTGTTGACCCAGGAAGTCCAGGTGTCGACGTGGCCGATGGGGGCGCCGCTCAGGCCGGTACCCTTGATCACGGAGCGAACCTGGTTGATGTAGTCGACCAGCTCCTCGGGCTGGACACCGGGGCCGGCGTCGGACTTCTCTCCCGTGGGCGAGTTGCGGTAGAGATCCTCACTGCCGACCGAGATACCAACCACCAGCTTGGCGAACTGGTCGTCGTACTGGCTGATGGCCGACTTCAGCGCAGCCAGCTCGTTGTCAATGTTGCCACCGGAGGCCCAGAGACCCAGGAGCAGGGTGGTCTCTGACGCGATGGCGGCGGGGATGGCCGAGATGGGGTCGTTGGTGGTGCCGCCCTGGATCATGGTGTACAGACGGGCGCTGTTGAATCCCGAGGCGCCGACGAGGCCCTGAGCGGTCTTGAAAAGTTCCTGGAACTGCGACTGGGAACGGCTGCTGCCATCGCCGTTGGTGCTACCGTAGTTGAACCCCTGGAGAGCGGCCTGAGACGTGCCCAGCGACAGGGCGAGGGCCAAAAGGTTGGTGAAATGCATGATGACTGTGAAAGAAAATACAGAGAAAGAAGGAGACAAAAGAGTGTCGTGAAAGGGGGTTTTTTTTTCAAAAAAAAAGAAGAAAAAAAGCGAGAGTGGTGAGAAAATGGGAGAGTTGGAAGGAGAGAAGAAAACAAGCCACAAGGACAGACACGTTTAAAAGGGCACCGCACCAAAATCTAGACTTACGCCACTGAGACAGGGGTACGGTGGGTCACGGTGGAGCAAGGCCGCGTTGCTGGGCCAGGAGTGAGGGCTTGTATTACTTAGGACAGCATGTAAGTAGTCACTAACCTATACTATTTTGGGAGTGAGGG
Source organism: Penicillium psychrofluorescens (assembly GCF_964197705.1). Taxonomy (NCBI): domain Eukaryota; kingdom Fungi; phylum Ascomycota; class Eurotiomycetes; order Eurotiales; family Aspergillaceae; genus Penicillium; species Penicillium psychrofluorescens. The sequence goes on along the minus strand of NC_133444.1, from coordinate 2,547,896 downwards.
TCTACCAATAGTTTATCCATTCAATCAATTATCTGTGGCGTGTGGTCTGATTTGCCCCTGGAATGAACAGAACAATTCTAGAAAGGATCACGTGAACCGACCAGCCCTCATCCATGGGTGTCACATGGCTGGTAGCCAAAAAAAGAACAGCAAAGAAGGGAAAAGAAAATTCTCACCACACAAACCGCTGGGGTCCCTGAGTGATCGGATTGGTGGAAACATACGTAGCAGCTGGTTCGACTCCATTGGGACCATTGTCCTGCGTCTGAAGCGAGCTGTCTGGAGCGATCGAGCCCGGGTCATCCGTAGCGGCGACATGGCTAGGCTTCGACACAATGACCAATGGGCCTCGGTAATTCGCTTTCCATTGCTGCCCAAGGCATCGGAACACCACCTCGCCGGAGATTCCACGTCTTGAAGGTCGAGGTAGCGAATTTCACCTGGTATCCGCTGTCCTCGTACGCCTTGCCATCGGCTGTCGGCTCGAAGACATGATTGACGGCCTGGGAATGTCCGCCCTCCGGGCCGGCGGGGAACTCGTTCTCGTTCTCGAACGAAACAAGCTCTTCGGTCTTAGAGGAGCCTTGATTCCAATTACACACGAGCACAGCGACGGACTATTTGATAGCGCTAGATCCCGCGCTCGGACCTCACGCTGCCAGCAGGTCCCGGGAGCTATGCTCATCGACGGCGGCAAGGGATGTCCTGCGGCAGACTCGAGGTTTCCGGATCTAGGCCAAAAGTATGTCCAGTATCCCGATCTCTTCTTTAATTCATGCACGTGAGAAAGGTTGTCCTGATCCGTCTCAGGCACTGTGAGTGCAAACCGTGTTGTATTGGAAAATCCATCATAGTCCGATGGGGTGAGTTGTGTAGACTGATATACCAATGGCGTCCTGTCTTTAGTAGGAGGCGAGATGCTGGCGCGGAGAGTCAATGCGCGATTTGCGTCGTCCTTTGAGGACCACTTGCAAGGAGGTCTCGCTTCACGAATTCCAGCCCTTGACGGTCCTGGTGATTACGTCGCGGGCGCGTCGAGTTCGTTTCGGTGATCTAGGGAAAATTCAATATAAGACGACGTCATTTTGTCTCAGGGGTGGTCAATAATGGTGTGGGTTTTGAAACACAATAATTGACAATAACCATGATCTGTGGACGAGTCGCTGAGGGCGTGTGGCTTTGTAGACTGTCTCTCCAGTTTTTCTATGCCTCCAGGATGCACCAAAGGCTCAACCAACCTCTCTTCAGCGGCTAGGTGCTATTTAAACAAGGTGGGACTGTAGTCAATTCCAGGCCCAGACAAGGTGACAGGCGGAACCTTCGATCTAATTTAAGAAGGTCTAGGGGTCGATCTAGAGGGTCTGGAGGCCGATCTATCTCCCAACACGGTGCGGCTATGTTGCTTAGCGTGTCCCATTGTCTCACCACAGCCACAAGGATGAGTGTGTTTTAGAGACCACGCCCTTTTCAGTCAGGGGTCAATCGTGGCTTGTGCAATAAAGAGGGCGACGAAAAATAATTGGTCGCTCGAATAACAGCAAGAGCCTGTGGAGCAATTATTTCATCATAGCTGAGTAGACCATGTTTATTGCGGCTTGGTCGATATACAATCTGGTATCGGTAATCTTCAATCCTCGCCATATCTAAGAGCTGGTGATCGTCTTCTTCTTCGCATCCCACTCATCCGACAACATCCCCATGTGAATGGCATCCCACCACCTCCCCTCTCTCCACAAACACTGCCTTTGTCGACCCTCAGTCACAAAACCAAGCTTCTCATACACCATCCTCGCCCTCTCATTCCATTCAAACACTGTCAGTTCCACGCGATGTAAACCCGCAGACAAAAAACACCAGTCAAGCAACCACGAGATCGCTTCCGGCCCGTATCCCTTCCCTTGGTACCGCCGCGCAATAGCAATCCCGAACGAATGGGTTCGATTATGGACCACGGGGGGCGGCTGAGATTTCAGCGAGACCACCCCAACTGTCTCGGGTTCCTTGTCTTTGTCGTCTGGAATGATACACACCATAAAGGACATGAACATCTTGTCTTCGATCTGTTTTCTTAGATCTTTCCGTTCCTGGATGCTCCTGGGGTGTTGGAGAGCGGGCGAGGCCATAAATCCGACTGATGGGTCGTCGTAGAGAGCGAGGAAAAAGGCATCGTCTTCGGCATTGTCCTCTGGGGCGCGGTAGAGGAGGCGTGCGGAGTGATAGGGTTCTAGTGGGAAAGGTTCCATTGCGCTGGTTGGTAGACTTGAATCGCGGATATGGTAGATGGATAGTTCGGGGTGGATTGAAGGTTATGGAGAATACGTGGGGGAGGCAAGGTAGTATATAAGCCGGAATTCGGAGTCGCTCCCTCGGGAGAAGGTTTGATGGGGCGTTCCCTGCTTACTAGGTGAGTCATCAAAATACGAGGTGAGATTCGGATTGAAGGCATGGATGGGTCTATGGATTGTAGTCTAAATATCCGCCAGGTTGTGTGGTTGACGTGCGGTGATCCTACACGGTGCGGGGGAGTTGTCAAGAGTCACCAAAGTACCCCGGGAGATGCCTAAAAAGCTCAGATAAGCAGCCACTCTTGCACTGATGCTAACCGTTGCCGGAATCGCAATCCCTTTTTGTAACAGCACTCTTTTATAGAGAAGCATGACTCTATATAAGTCCTTGACATAACTTGGTCTTCTCGAAGCATTGCGCTGTATATACAGTCGGGGTCCACATTAGGAAGGTGGGGTTCCCTTCTGATGAAGTGAGAAATTATCGCTTGGTTAAATTCTCAGCGATTGCAGTGTGGAGAAGATCGGAAGTACCTCGGCCATATGTGCGTGTGAAGCGACGTGAAACCAGCAGTCTATGTCATGAGCAGCAGCGGATCGGAGGAATAGTGAATAAGAGATATCGTATACAGCATAAATATCAGAGTCGAAGAGGAAATGGCCAGTAAACAAGGACTAAAACCGCCAGCACTAAGCTTTAGATTGAATCTTTAAGAATAGCAACCAGAAGAAGGCGTGGACAGAAGAAGAAGAAGCGAACAAGATGAAAGTTGTAGACGGAAATAGCGAATAAGAAGGTCGAAGTAGACGAACAGCAACATCATGGATGAAGTTTTTGATAAGCAGACCACGAAGGTAGACCCTTTATCTCACCTCGCTAGTTTCAATGCTTCAGTTCCCTTCTCCCACTACGTCCGTTTCACGGGAAAGGCCCGGTGAGGCTCCTGTCCCATAGTTCTCAAGTATAAAGTCCACATCTTTGTCGCCCCGCCCTGAAAGATTGACCAGTATTCGTTCGGATGAAGGGCGCTGCGCCGCCAAACGGATTGCGAACGCCAAAGCATGCGCACTTTCCAAAGCAGGGATAATTCCCTCGAATTTTGTAATGCGGAAAAATGTACTGATGGCTTCCTCGTCGGAAATTGCTGCGATGGAAAGCCGACCGGCTTCATGGAGCATCGCAATCTCTGGGCCAACGCCGGGGTAGGCGAGTCCCGATGCCACAGAGGAGACTCCAGCAGGCGCACCGTCATCTTTCTGCAGCACCACTGATTTTGCACCATGCAATGTTCCTAGACTTCCATGGGATAGCGTTGCTGCGTGTTGGCCTAGTTCATCAGATATGCCGAGAGGCTCCACTGCGTGCAGAACAACCCCCGGATCATCAATGAAACCAGAATATATACCCATCGCATTGGAGCCACCTGCGACACATGCAACCACATGCTCGGGCAAGCTTCCATTCGTGATGGAAAGGAATTGCTCGCGGGCTTCTTGACCAACTACACGTTGGAAGTCTCGAACAATCATTGGGAAGGGATGTGGACCGATGGCCGATCCGATCGCATAGAGCGCATGCGCATGCTGCTCTACATACGCGTTGAATGCGGAATCACTAGCATCCTTAAGAGCAGACTGGCCAGTGGTTGCTGGCACCACAGTCGCGCCGAGCAGCTGCATGCGACCGACATTCGAGCTCTGTTTACCAATGTCCACCTCCCCCATGTGAACTTCGCATTCAAGGCCAAAATAGGCAGCTGCAGTTGCGAGCGCGACGCCGTGCTGGCCAGCCCCGGTCTCAGCAATCAGCTTCTTCTTACCCATTTTCTTCGCGAGAAGTGCGAAGCCAACACAGTGATTGATTTTGTGCGCGCCGGTGTGATTCAAATCCTCTCGCTTGATGAAGATCTGAGCGCCCCCTACCTGATTTGAAATATGCTCGAGGTAATGTATTGGGGTCGGTCGCCCTTGAAGTCCGACCCGTACCTTGTTGAGTGTATGCTGGAATTCTGACGTTTGATGAAGCTCCTGATAGCTGCTGGCCAGCTCTTCTAGCGCAGGCTGAAGCTCCGGTGGATAGTGGTTGCCGCCAAACCGACCGAAATATCCTTGAGCGTCGGGGTAGCTTTGGAAATAAGGATGTTGAATGTGTGCCATCATGAATAACCCTCGGAGACGAGAGCAGCGCTCGAATAGGACTTGTGATTTGTGTGACGCAGGCCGTAGCAATAGAATCACGAAACGGGTTTGAAACGAGGTATCAGAATGGAACCTCGTGCAGGATCGATCGTTCCAATTAAGGCTCAGAGAGCAAGTAGTGATCACTGGGTGTGAACAGAGGAAGGATGCTGGCGAGATTTGTTAAGAAAGCCTGGCTAAATCGAAAGACTGAGGGTATTGTTGATAGATCTGTTCAGTAGTGGTTTCGAAAGCCTGAGTCACTAGGAAGGGTTCCCGCATTTGTGGTTTTTCGGCTCGCTGGTCGAGCGAAGGACGCACGAAGCTGATTGGATCTACTCCGTAATGGATGATGTGTTTTCTTGTACCTGCGTCGGTTGGTTATCCGACCCCATGCCAAGCCACGATCTGCTAGGTTCTCCGATCCGCTTTGTTTACATTGCGGAAGTTCATTTGAAGCCGCGGAAAGGTTCCCATAGAAAGCTACAGCCAGCCAACTATTTCACCTGTGTACCTAGCCAGCAAGAATATATGACTCAACCAGTGGACTAGAAGTTTCGGTATAAGGCACTCAATAATTACAACCGTCGATTAAGCACACGTTATCCGATAGATGACCCGCCCGACCCGACCCGACCCATAACCCGCCAAGAAAGGGTCTTAGCTCGCAATTTAGGGACCAGGATTCTGTTTTCCATTTTCTTATGAAGAAAAAGAGTTGTGTGCGAAACTCGAAAGGCAACATATCTATGAAGCTCGTTTTCGCGTAGGATGTCCTTGAACACCCTTCTTGTGGAGAACTATACATTGTATCTGTTACGGAGCAGATGAAGCATCCTGCATACCTAGTGAATACGCCGTGGGCAATGTTGAAATTCTGTACCCAGTAGCAATATCTACTGTATGTACACTAAGTGCTCCTTTTCCAATATCGTGCAGCATTTTCCACTACCTTCCGTTCCCACCCTCCAGCCGTAACAGGGCCAAGAACCTCCACGGGCGTTTGTCCCGCAGCAAAAACTTGCCGACATGGCAGATCCAGGGTCAAATTCTCTGCGTTTCCCAGCCCTGTGAGTTCCTGCAATGCTTTTTCTGAAGCTAGATAAACCAACCGCCCAATATGGGCCCAGTAGATGGCTCCAGCGCACATGGCACATGGCTCCCACGTTGAGATCATGGTACATTTGGCCAGGTAGTCCCAAGAGTAATTATCGGCGGCATTGCGGGCCAGTTCGCATTCAGCATGTCGAACATGTGAGAGCGATAGGGAGGTCATCAACACTGTTTCATTGTCGGGGCCCAACAAGAGAGCTGCGAACGGTCGTTTGGAATGGATTTCCTCTCCCGATTGTTGGAGAGCGAGACACTTGGCTGCACCAGAAGCGAGTTGTTCAGTTGTCAAGACTGAGGCGACTTGACTGTTGGAGGTGGTGTCAACCGTCATGATGAGGTGAAGTATAATGGACTGTGTCTGGAGGAGTAAATGATCAATGTGTTAGGCATACTTTCTACCTCTTCCCTGTGGCCTTGCTTCGTCCTATTGAGTCGGTTTCCCATTAGGCCAACAGCGGCGGCATCCGCCGATATAATGGGAAGACCTAGTCCTTCCCCGCTTTAGCGTTAAGGTTGACACCTCCTTATCAGGGCAGAGGGAGATTGGCAGATAAGCTAGACCCCGCGTAGAAGACGATGCATAACTAGTGATGGTGCTTATTGGCTCCACTGGCAAGTGCCTTGTAGGGACTACCCAATCGGGTTCTAGGTGTATCTGAGATATCGGCAAATGCAATCCTTCTAGTATCTACCTGATAACACTGATAGCATTGCTTTATCAACGGAAGTCATAGAGTAAAAGTTTCAAAACAACTTCTTGATAGTCATTAGTACAAAGCAGTGTTTCTAATATACCAAGCGCATCATGCCTTCAACAAAAGAGCTCTTCCACGACTGGCAGGCTTATATTGTCCATTTTGTAGCTTTTTGAATAGCATAATCCTCATTTCTGCCACTATGAGATCTCTATCACTTCGTTGGCCCCGGTTACGGGTACAGCAGTCTGAGTCCAGCTTCATACGTGGTGATGTGCGATGGACGAACAAAGATCTCGATCCCGTTCCGTTGGGTATGCGAAGATGGACAGTTCTCAGCTTTATTGGCTACTGGATTTCAGATTGCTTCTCAGTGGCGAACTGGCAGCTGGCGAGCAGCATCATAGCTATTGGGCTCTCCTGGAGAGAGTCCCTGGGGATGGTTGCACTAGGATTCTTCATCCTCTCCATTGTGATATCCATGAACGGAGCGATTGGCTCCATCTACCATGTCTCTTTCCCCGTTATCGCACGTGCTAGCTGGGGCTTCTGGGGCTCTTACATTCCCATTGTTTCAAGATTGATCCTCGCCGTGTTTTGGTTCGCAACTCAAGTGGTGAATGGGGGCAATTCCGTTGCTGTCATGATCGGAGCTATCTGGCCAAGCTTTCTGGACATCCCGAACTCGCTCCCAGAAGACGAGGGTATCACAACGCAAGGCATGGTGGGATTCCTGATCTTTTGGCTGCTTCAGATCCCCTTTCTACTCGTCCACCCAAATAAGTTGCGCTGGTTGTTCCTTGTGAAGTCGATTGTTGTCCCCACTGCTTGGACTGCCATGCTTATCTGGGCTTTTGTCAGCACTTCAAATGCAGGCGATCTCTTTTCCCAAAAGAGTCAGTTGACGGGATCATCATATAGCTGGGCCATGATGTCGTCTCTCACCTCTGTCATCGGAAACTACGCAACTCTCAGCGTCAATCAAGCCGACTTTTCGCGATATTCTTGCGTCAGCCCCCGGTGGCATATACTCTACGTGGCCCTACTCCCGGCATTCTTCACCTTCATAGCCTTCATTGGCATCGCCGTCTCTTCCGCCGGACAGGCAAAATACCATACTGAGTCAATCCCGTGGGATCCCAACGTCCTTCTCTCATTCTGGAGTAATCGATCATGCCGATTCTTCGGGGCCTTTTCATTTGCCCTCGCCGCCCTTGGGTCCAACATCTCTGCAAATTCGCTGTCAGCAGCGAACGACTTCACTGCCCTTGCACCCCAGTTTCTCAACATTCGCCGCGGCCAGTTGCTTTGCGCTCTACTCGCCTGGGCGTTAGTGCCCTGGAAGATTCTCGCCTCAGCTGGAAATTTCCTGAACTTTATGTCAGCTTATGCAATTTTTCTCGGACCCATCGCTGCCATTATGCTATGCGATTACTGGGTCGTTAAACACCGGAAATACGACTGTGTCGCCTTATATCAACCAATGGGCATTTATCGTTATTTCCACGGGTTCAACTGGCATGCTCTGGTATCTTTTGTGATCGGGACAGTACCCAGCCTCCCAGGCTTGATGCATTCGGTCAATTCAAGCATTGCCATCGGAGTCGGGGTTCATCCGTATGAGTTCGGTTGGCTTCTAGGGTTTGCTGGGAGCACGGTAGTTTATCTCGGCCTGAATATCTGCTTTCCTCACAGCAAGGCTGAGATTGCCATTGCGATTCTTCCCGACGAGATTCTTGAAGGAAATGTGCTAGAAGAAGGAATTGTGGTGCTCGAGAGTGCAGCGACTCAAAGATGGGCGATCCCGTTGGATGAAGTTCGAAAAGGCAATCAAGAGATTAAAGAAGTATAGCATTTCTAACCGAGAATGGGCGGAGTGTGTATAAGTATTTATACTTGTGGTGGGTAATTCTCAATAATACATTCCCTCCGTCTTGTCCTATCCAACAACCCTATCGGGATGATTCAGAGAGGTTCGTTGACAACACGCCTTATCGAGCGTATCTGGAAGATATAATGACAATAATAAAGAAGCAATTCTGCAATGAAGAGTATATCCTGCCACCTTTACTGAAATGTGGGGGTTGGGCACCCGTGGGTTGACGTGACCCGCAAATAGCTGTATCTATCCTCATGGATAGATCCCTTGATCATCACCCTTGTACCTCAGTCTAGCGTTTGTCGACCTAGCAGAGACCTATTATCTTCAAGGGGCTGAGAAATTCGTCACATGCTGGGTATGGGTTGGGCAGGTGAAAGCAAAGCAACGATTGAGCAGAGCTCCTAGGTTCGTCATGAGGCCCAGAGGTCGAGGGAGGAATTTTACTCTCTGGGAGTTTTTCACCAAGATCTGCGGCCTGACAATATTCTTTGAACAACGAACTCGGATGAGCGTTTATGATCGACTTTCACCGCTCTATTAAAGCGATCGCGAGCAGCGAAAAGTTTACGTGCTGTGTGAACGAGAAACTGTATCCATTCAGTCGATTAGCAAGTAGGTGATGATGAACGGTGACACCTACTCTTGAAGGCGATATATAGAGTCCAAGACCCGTAACATCTTACTTCCCGAGACTGCTTAATCGCTGCTAGACATGCAACTGCGATAGCTTATAGATGGGATAATAAGTGCCCGGATCGGTGCTGTTCGTCGTACCGTTCCAGCAGTACTGCTGGAAACACGCAGTGCAGCTCTCTGGGACAGGAGTGTTGGTGCGCTCCAGACTCCGACTCAAGATAGCACAACCCAGACAGATCGGCCAGTTGGAGTCGATGGTCGCGTTTCCCAGCGTGGCAACGTCGTAGCCATTCTCAATGATGGCGTCACGCTCGGTGGTGTTGTATTCCAAGTCGAACGTGGAGACGTTGGATTGGTAGATGTACGGCGCGTTCGCGAGGTAAACGACCAGCGGGGCCGCGCCGGTGACGTTAGAGCTGTTGCAGCCGAAGAAGGTCGGACGGTTATTCAATCCCAGGTTGACGAAGGTGTTCTGGTCCGGCACAGGCGGGAAGGGGAGACCGTTGCCCTGGCCCAGCGGGCTCAGGCTGCGCTCGTACGTGGCGACCATGGCAGTGCCGTTGGGCCATTCTGTGGTCGTATCAGCGGATGAGTCTAGCGCCAGGATCATGTCCACTTTGCGCTGCGGCTGTAGCAGTGGCTCCAGAGGGATATTCTGAAGGTCCTCTCCACCGTCCACCAAGAACAACGATTCAGAGCTGGCGTACACTGACTGATTAGAGTACAGATAGAATGGGTTCGGGTCGTACACGGCGATATCGTTGTTAGCTGCCCCGATCGCACCCAGGATTTTTTCGATAGAATTTTTCACTACAGACCCGTCGGTGTTATTGATCTGCAGGAACGCTTGGTTAAATAGCGATGACGACGTCCCCATCACGAACCCGGCATTGTCGAACCCACGAACGCACTGTTGGCCTGTAGGAAGCGTCCCGGCGGAGAAGTTGGACGCGAGAAACTCCAAAGGCACAAATGCCTCTAACGGAAGATTGAAGGTCCCAAATTCCCACGGGTTGAATTCAAACACGGTCGCGTTGTCTGGAACGAGGATCTGCCCAGGAGCTCTGCCATCCGTGACGATGATAGGCATAGGCATGCCTGCGCTCTGGAAATCCTTGCTCAGAGCAATGGAGGACCAAGTGTAGCTGAGACCACCTTCGGTGGCATTGATAAGTTGGTAGGCGAGCGCGCGACCCCTTCGTGGTCAGATCAGCATGAGTGTCCAAGAAAAGCAAATCCAGCAGAATGTTCGCTCTTACCAGTAATCCGTGATAGAAGCATTGTATCCAGCGTCCGACTTCCCGCTCACTGCATCCTCCAACTGCGAGTAGTACTTGACTGTACTGATGCCAAAATCAAAACTATGCGATGGGCCGTCGAAGATGGAATTCTGGAACTGCCACACCGTTCCGCTGTCTCGCAGGGACGTGACGTCCGTGAAATTATTGAGATAGAGAGACCCGACTAGCCAGCTGCCTCCGCTCAGCCCGGCGAGATACGTGGCCGACTGCAGAATTCCTCCCAAGTGGCCTGGAAGACTCGAGTTGGGCGTTCGGGAGTCAAAAGCCTGTAGCGCGCCGCCGCCGTTCATCAGCGCTCGATAACCACCGCCGGACGTCGCGATTCCGATATTGGGGAGTGCGGATGCATTGCCAGCATTCTGCTCGATATATGAAGATGCGTTTAGGGAGCCGAAGTCCAGTCGGCCCAGAAAGTCGATCATCGCATCTGTGGTGACGGTTCGTCGCCGTTCCAGCCATGCCGTTTCGTTCGCTGACAGTGTCGACCCATTGCGGATGGATGGTCTATCTACAGGACAGGTTTGGCCCTTGGGTGTGTATCCATCGGGGGCGTTGGGAAGTGCTTTTCTGTAAAGCGACGAAGACGCCACGGTCCTTGAGTCTCGTTGCAGGATATCGCATTCATCGGAAGAGCAAGGCGCTCCCGCATAGCTGTACACCACGAGCCATGTAACCACTATAGGAAGCAGTTTTAACGTCATCAGAAGATTCATGATGATGAAATCAAGCAATTTAGGAACTAGGAAGTTGTTCGATGTGCTCTGATATGAGCAATGCAGATCGCCGCAAGTTCTACCTGGAGACCACCCTTAAAGTGGTGCACGGATATTTCCCAAGATGTGATCTGACTAAAAGCCGGTCAGATCATGTCATAGATTAGCCTAAAAAATTCAATTGTTGTAGTGAAAGGTGAGAGGGCCGCAAATGGATGACGGATCGATTCCCATAGATGGCTGGTGGGTCCAGATAACCGCTCACATCCGGCATTCAACACACGGAAGACATCACCTCGTATTATATGGCCTGATTATTTAGGCATATGAAAGAGTGGAACTTAACTCGCTACGGACAAATATCAATTAAGAAATAAAGAGTATGAAATGAGTGATGATCTTTTGAGGTCATTCAGTTTCTTGCTTAAACTCCTGACCAGCAATCCAGATCCTTTCAATCTGCCGAGTCGCTTTGATATCCACCACGGGATCTCCTTTAATGAGAATCAGATCTGCTCGGCGACCAGGCTCAATGATGCCCCGGTCGTTCAAGCCAAAATGTTTTGCAGGCAGATGGGTGGCCGCGCAGAGGGCTTCAGTTGTTGAAAGACCGGCTTCAACTAAAAGCTCTAGCTCCTCATGCAAGCTGATTCCGTAGATAACATTAAAAGGCACACCTGGGGTCATGTTTGCATCGGTGCCAGCAAGTATTGGAACACCTACACGATGAAGAGTAGAGACCGTATCCTTAGCGTTTTTGTAGGCGCCTGCTTTTTTCGCAGCAGCGCCCTTCATCATTGTCAATGTGGGAATGCTGATTCGCTTCTCTTCTAGCATTTGGCTAACTTCCTCATCGCTCATGATTGCATTAAGAGGAGCATGGGTTATAGCATCTGCACCCGCACTCTGAGCCATTTGGATAGCCATTGTCGTCACGGCATGAGCAACGACGAGTTTCTGATGGCGATGCGCGGACTCGACTAAAGCATTGAGGCATTCTTGGCTCGGACCAGGAATATCAGCCACTACTTTAATATAATCAGCGCCTTCAGCCACCTGCTTTTCCACGAAACGTTCAGCTTCCGCAGTGTTCGAGACCAATGCCTCTTTGGGTATTGTTGGAATATGGCTGTGGACACTTCCAGGGGCAGTGGCAGCAAGCCCGCAGCCTCTAATATCGGTCACTCCCTTTCGACCCCGAAGAGAGTTGAGAAGATCGGCCGGCCAGGTCGCCATATCCAGTGCGGTCGTCACACCGAATCTTGCCATTTGTGAGAGGTCCTTCGGGCCAGTCAAATGGACATGGCAGTCAATCAATCCAGGAAGAAGGATCGATCCATGCGCATCAACGGTTTCAGTCGGAACGGCATCAGGGCTACCAATCAGTTCGCCATCAATTATGACAGTGCTAGGTTCTTGAATCTTTTGTCCATCAAAGACCCTGACGTTGGAAAGGGCGAAGACTCTATTCGGTGACGTGGCTGACATTGCGTTCGATGGAAAAGAAATAGTAGAAGACTTTTTGCACCGAGCTGACTGCTGCTACGCTGCCGTGAGAAAGAGGGATCTTGCGCAGTCTATTGCGAGCGAAACCATTTTGAACGGACCCTTTATACGTTGGCCGGGAATGGAATTCGTCCCGCTCGACTCCATATTTGCGGGGCTCGGTGCTCTTGAGGCCGACCTCCGACCTGGTGTGTGGTGGATCAGCATCATCTTCAGGTCCCGCCGTTTCCTTATGGCGAGTACGTTAAAGAAGGGCCTACTTTTTCCTTGCGGGATTATATAGTGACTGACTGTGGCGTAGATGTTAATTTTGGTTGATGACGGAATAGAGACACCTTTCTCATTTCATAACAGTGGGTATGTCTAAATCGTACAAGCTCTGGACTCTACAGATATCAATTCCCTTCCTCGCCGCCATCCGGAATTCCCCCCTCATCCTCGGACGCGGACTCAATAGCAGCGAGTGCCTTCCACTGAGACTTGTCCTTTTTGCGTGATGTGGACGGGGCCGAGCTGTTCGAATCAGCAGAAGGTGCCACAGCGAGTCGAGCAGCCGGGATTCCACCGGAGGTGACATAGAGAAAATACCCTTGGGGGAAATGATCAATGTGGTTGAAGAAAGCGCCGAATCTGCGTGCACCAAGTTAGAAAGAATTCCTCGCAAATGGAGATGGGGGTCGCATACGCATTCAGCTGCTCCTCCTCCCGGAATATCCGGTCGTAGATCTCTCGCTGTTTGAACTCGTTCATCTCCTTGGAAAACTTTTCAAAGTCAATTGGGCTCCTTGAGAGTCCCTCAGCCCTTGCATTGTAGGCGCCAAAAATAGGGCGCTCCAGCAAAAGTCCCAGGCCCGGTGCCTTGGGAATGGCAATGCGGTCGGGTCCGTAGGTGTCCTTGATGCGGTCAGGGATACAGCCGCAACGAGTGACCAGAGCGGCCATTGCAACCATTTTGCGGATCTGGTGCATCATGAAACTCTGGCCATGGACTTTGAGACTGAGCCATTCAGTGCCATTAATGATGATCGGGGTGGGATTCGCTTTGAATGATTTGATGTATCGTTTGGCAGATGGGTCACTGTATGTTTTTTGAATGGTGTAGTTGTGGAAGTTCGTGGTGCCCTCATAGAGACTCAGGCATTCTTGAAGGTGCGCGACACGGGAAGCCGGTACTCGGTAAGTGCGTTTCGCCGCTGTATAAGCCGCTTTGACGGCCTTGACGGTATCTTTAATGAGTCGTTCACGAGGATCCATCTGGTAGGGTTGGTCCTGAGGAGTCTCGGATGACTGTTCGGTAGCAGATTCCTGTTGAGAGGGTTGTGTTTTTGCCGGTTCATCAGTCAATTCAGCGTCTTTCTCTGGCTCTGCATCCTGGCTGTCATCGAAGTAAAGAGCCTTTTGGACAACCTTGCGCACATCCTCCGGGACATTCTCCAAGATAGGTTTGATGTGCTTCTCATCGACATCCTCCCAAAACCCTGCAACATCCTCTTGTCGAGCCTTGACTTCATCCAGGTCGCCGGCTTGCTCAGCAAGCTCCACAATCTTCCTTCCAAGGTATGTGCTGGGATGCGGCGGGAGCAGACAGTGGCTCGGTAGCAAATACTCATATACCCGAGAGTCACACATCTGGTAGCAGCTGAAACTCTTGGCAGTGAGCTCGAGGCCCCAAACGCGAATCTGTGGGCTGAGCTTGTCATTGATCTTCTGGACGATGTCCGGATCCTCAACGATCATCTTCAGAGACACGACATTTCCCGCCGCATGTACACCTTTGTCGGTGCGTGCACAACGCACGAACGACGACTTCTTCGGGTCCGAGGCATTGGCTTTCGATATGGCGCCGGCGGCAACCAAGGCCGTGAAAAGATCGCCCTCAATAGTCTTTTGTGAGTCGTTCCTATAAAATCAACGTCAGCACTTAGCACAGTACATAGATTAAATAACTGTACATCTGCATGCCAGCGTAGCCCGTCCCGGAGTATCCCATCAACACCGCGACCTTCTTTTTGGGTCTCCGCTCCTCATTCTCAATCTCCTCTTTGGAAAACTGTGTCGCATAGATCGGAGCCTGGACCCCTTCCCCATTCTCGATTTTTCGGCGTTTGACCTCTTCTTTCTCTTCAAGGCGCGCTCGCTTGTCTGTCACCGACCGACTGTCTCGTGGTTAGTCAGTACTGCGGAGGTCGAGGGATGAAGTCCACGCAGCTTACCTCCATTCTGCCCGGCCCATATCTCGTTTCTTACGGCCTCCACCAGCGCGGCCTCCGCTTCCTTTGTTATCGGCCATTGTGTTTGTGAGAGGATGTCTGATAGCTCGGCGCGAGGTGTTGTCTTGAGTAAAAACGTGCGCCGGGGGAAGAATAGATTGTTGTGTCGAGCAAATGTAAAGGAGGAATGGTTAGCGAATGGAGTTCTGGATCTGAGGGCTATCCCTGTCAGACACCGCGGGAAAAAGAACGAGGCTGGCATGAAAAGAGTCGCAGAGCAAAACGAAGCGCAGCCGAACATTTTCCATGGTCAATCTTACGCTAGTGCGGAATGGGCGAGCTTCCTGCCTCAGGCATATATTAGCATGTGACCTGTCCTATTCATCTTTGGTCCCATTAAGAGCCTCATTCATTCACTGCACCCCGGCCCTTCTCTCATTCTTCACCAAACCGGGCGTCCAGCCTATAAAGCCAACTGCCCTTAGCTAGTTTCGGTGCACATCTCCGAAGCATGCACGTCTGACCCGCCGTCTAACTCGCGCGACCTGACGCCTTGCGCTCAAAGCGATCGCTGCTCGGGACAGCTTTCACTCCGCCCTCACAGCAGCCATGGATCTCGCCAATACGCTCATCCGGAGCGTGGTGCGTGCGTTCTATGAAACGCGCCACATCCTGGTCGTGGATGCGCTCTTCCTGCACTCGGTGTACGATGCGCCCCAATGGATCTGCTTAGCTTCTGGCTGACCTGACCTGCTGCAGTCTCCACGCCGAAGATCTCGCTTTCTTGATGGGCATGCAACAGAAGGACCTTCGCAAGCTATGTGCGCGACTGCGGGAGGACCGTTTACTCGCAGTGTATGTGTTTGGTCCAATGCATGTCCGAATATAAGCTGATTTTGGAATTCTTCGTCATACACAGGAGTACGCGTGCCGAGATTCGCGATGGTTCAACCCGCCCGGTCAACCGTGACTACTACTATATCCCGCTGCACCCCGTCATCGACGCGATCAAGTACAAGGTGTCCAAGTTGACGTCGACAATCAAGGCACAGTACACGCCGAGCGAAGAACGCAAGGAGTACATCTGTCTCCGATGCGGAGCCGAATGGACCGAGCTGGACGTCCTTAGCCTTGTCTCGGAAGAAGGATTCGAGTGCCAGGAGTGCGGCGCCACCCTAGAGCGGACGGAGGATGTCAAGGGTGTCGAGGGCATAGACCGCACCGGCCACGAGAAGAACAGCAAGCTGATGGCGCAGTTGGACAACATGCTCAAACTGCTGAAGCAGATCGACTCCGTCGAGATCCCGCCGAATGACTTCGACACGGCGTGGGATCACAAGGTAGAGGTGCCCCGCAACCAGGCCACACACCCAACGCGCGCGGTGATTCCCGTTGCGGCCAAGCAACAGGATCTTACGCGCGGTCACATCAAGACAGATGCGGCGGCGTTGGAGATCTCGCTTACCTCGACCGAGGAGAAGAGTGCCGCGGAGCAAGCCGAAGAAGCCGCTCGTAAGGCTGCGGTGGAGAAACAAAACGCGCTCCCGGTCTGGCACACACATTCTACCGTCAAGAACGCCGTGCCTGGAGGTGCCGGGGCTCAGAATGACGCGGGTGTCTTCGTCAAGCCTGACCTTGGCGACGAAGACCAGAAACCCAGTCTGGATGCCCTTGACGACAAGGTTGCCGCGTACTATGCGGCGATGGAGCGCGAGAAGGAACTGCAGGAGCAAGAAGACGCCAGCAGTGAAGAGGACTCGGATGATGAGGACGAGTTCGAGGATGTAGGCGGCGTGTCTGGACCAAGTGGACCAGGCACACCTGCCACAGCCGGTGGTGGTCCTACCAGCGCCCCCACTTCCTCTACACCCGGTCTTGCTGGTATCAAACGCGAACATGACTCGGCGTCGAGCGTCAGCGCGCCTCAGTCGTCTGTCGATACGCCCTCCACGCCTGCCGATGACGGACCCGCCGCGAAGAGGATCAAGTTTGACTCCGAGCTCACGACCGAGCCTGCGATCAAACCTGACCCCGATGCGAAGGTAGAGCCCGCAGTGAACAATGAGGAGGAATCCGATGAGGATGAGGATGAGTTCGAAGACGTCTAACGAACCGACCCCGACAACGTGGCATGCTTTGGCATGCTTTGGTACAGCAGGATAAGAAAACACGAAAACAAAACTGGATGCCTTGGGCGCTGGCGCCTGGGGTAATGAGAACAATCGGTTTATCTAGAGGAACTTCTTTGTACAATATCATAAAACTATGCTTTTCTTCCCTACCGTCCTTCAAAGTAAACAAACGTCAAACATTCACTCTCTACATGTAGACACACACGCCTGCGACTTCGGCATAGGATTCCATAGACAAACGCTGCTACAGGAGTATCCCAGCGTCGTTGCTTTAGTCTACAGTCGATGCTAGAAAGAAGAAAGAAGAAAGAAAAGGAGAGCGATTCCCGATCCTGCGCACTCCATTCGAGCAAGCAAAATCTACCTATTCAATCCATTCGTTTCATTCACCCCAAAACGCAACACAAGCAAGCCCCAGGACAGATAAGTAAGACAGGATATGGAAATCAACCCAGAAAAAGAGCAAGGAAGAGCCCTCCTCATTAAGACTCCCACAGCGAAGATTCCATTTGAATGAATCACAAAACACAAAAAGAGGTCAATTGCTCACTCATGAGCAAGATGGACAACAGGATAGGACAGGATGGGAGAAAGTTCTAGTACACCATTTTACCGGGGGGTCAATCCATCCCGAACCGGTAAAGGATTTGAAAACGCCGGGTCTATGAAGCAAAATAGCAGCAGCGCGAAGGTCAGAAAAGGGTGGACGGTACGTCGCAGACAAGAAGGAATATTCAAGGTTGCGATGCAAAGTCTTCCTGATATGAAGCCAAGAATCAATCATGTACGGAGAGAAGAGGGTGTTGATGTGTGTAATCGTAAAATCGTTGCTTCGTGTATCAATCCATCGCTGAGAACGTTCCATATGGGCGGCAAAAAAGGCAAAGGGTTTCTCTGGGATGGTTGGCTTAAGGCGATCCCACGAGTCCTATTTCTTCCGAGTCGCTACCCAAAGGAGAGTTGTTTTCCCATTCCTCTGCAGAAGGCAGATCAGATTCTGGAACATTTGCAAAAAGAAAAGGTTAGACAGGGAAGCTGATGCGAAGAAAGAGGAACATACCAGAAATCAGTTCTTCAGGGGCATCTATAGTCATCCGCTCGAGGAACACTACCGCGGCTAGGCAAGAAAATGTTAATAGCCATGCAAGGAGAGGGCACGAAAAAGGGTCTTCTTACAATTCGTCTCCTGGATAACCTTCTTGTCCTCCTCTTTGCTGTCATCGTAGAAGGTCTCCAAGCAGTGGTTAATGACCTGGATGATGGCCTCCACAGTCCTGGACTCAATGGTCTGAACGTCACTATGGAAGAACGACTTGTCGATCTTGTTCACGCAAGCAGTCATCAATTCGCGAGCAATGGAAGAGCACCGAGCCTGGTATTCATCGTCGGTCTCATCGGTATCGGTGAAAAGCAAGGTGCTGAGAGCGCTGATTGTCGCATGCCGCACATTTCTGTCCTTGTCAATGAGAAGAGTGGGAGCCCAGTCCGGAATCCTTTCCATGGACAACTGAGTGAAGTAATTGCGGTCAAGGTTGGCACGCTCGTTCGACAGGCGGCACAGATGGGTGAAGAATTCCAAGTGTTCCAAGCCCCCGCTGTTGTTGATAGTATCCACTCCCTTGGCGACGAAGTCGATCATGGCGATGATTCGCTCTTCATCAGGGGAGCGTCTGCAAAACAAGATTGTCGAATCCAGGAATGGTGTGCAGAGATCCGCGGGAGACACTCTCAAACCGGCCTCCAGTGTCTGACAGATAGGGCCCAGGAGACCCATCTCGGGTTCTGCTTCGAGGAAGAGAGAAAGAATGTTCCGACAAGCTTGAGTATTCACCCAGTGGTGATGTGTGATGATTTTGGTCAGGAGTATGAGCGAACCGTCCTTATCCAAAGACTTGATGAAGGAACTCTCGGTCAAGTTCACGGAGAACCTGCCGTCAGCTGACATAATTCGATCCTCATCCTCCACAGTTGGCGGAAGAGTAAGGTCAATCCTCTTGAAAAAGAGGGAGCACAGGTCTAGAAGCTTTCGGTGGGAGAAGCGACGACCCTTCTCGAGCAATCTGCAGTAAGTCGAATAGTGACCCCTCAGTCTCTTGCGGTCTTCCCCTTCGAGCCAGATTATTTCGAGGCATCTCATGAAAATACCTTTGTCTAAAAGAACCCTCATGGCCCATGGACCAAACTCAGTAAGCATGTTGAGGAACTCATGGTAGTCATCCCACGGACGCGGCGCACTTTGAAGGGCAGGCCACAAGTTGTCCAGCAATTCAGCTACTTGATCAAAAGCATATTCGAAGCGCGAGCGCCACATCTTTTGATCGCTCTCATTGAGGTCAGAGTCCTTGGACGTCGTGTGAAGTTGCTTCAGAGCACCAACGATAAGCATAGATCCCTTGACCCGAACTTCCGAGTGGAGCCCCCTAAGGATGAGGTTGCGGATGGAAGTGGGTCGTCCACACACCCAATCCAGCAGCCGATACGCAGCGTACGGGGTCTGGCCGAGGATTTGAAAGATTTCGGTAAAGAGATTGTCCAGTCCCATGGCATCTTTCGTCCGCGCCACGAGCTGCTCGAGTGTATCCATGCCGACATCGACAGCCAGTCCGATGACCTTTTCTCGATTTGGGGTGGGGGCCACGGTGTCCACGCGTCGCAATATCTGTTGCACGAAAAAGGTGTAATAGGGGTCCAAGAGGCAGTAGCTTCGTACATAGAGCTCGTTTTCGATGGCGATATGGTTTCCGAACACGGTGGGAATAGGCACGTGGGCAGGGACATTGCGCTTTGCCGACCGGAAGACGCCGTTGGATTGCTCCATTGTTGACACGCGCTGGTAAAACAGCATGTAGGCGTTCCAGACCTTGTTGAGCCGAACACCATTGACAGAGTGAGATTCGCTTGGGCCGCCGAAGCATTGGTCGGCGATGGCTGCCACATCAAACCTGCTGACGTCGGAGTCGTTGAATTCAACCCACGATGGCACGCTACTGGCCGTTGGTCGCTCACGCATGTAGGAGTAATAATGACCAGATTCAGCTGTGCCGGTGTGGACGAGAACACCGACCAATTCAAAGACGTCTGGCTCAATAGAGGCGTCCGGATCGGAAAGGTATTCCACTTTGAACGGGGCCATGTCAATGCGATGAGGGAATTGGAACTCGTCGTTGATCTTGCTTCGCATCATGGTCACCATGTCAAAGTCAAACCGCTTGAGGTGGAAGATGAGATTGTCGGGGACATCTTTCAGGCAGGCTCTGTCCAAGAATCAGCAAAAACAATCTCGGTGAACAGAAGAGTTTCCCAGCTTACCGCTTGACAGCATCAACATGCCGTCCGCAGGAAGTGCAAGAATACTTGTTGTCTAGTTCGAATTCTTAGCAAAAGGTTTCCAGTCATGATCCCAGTCTGCTTCACTTACCTCCCTGCATGACCTCGCCCTCAACATACGCCTGCAAGCTCTCCTCGAGACTCGCCTTGCCCTTGATGTCACACTGAATAGCCGAGAACGGCTCCAATCTCTCCGATATGTGCTCACATTCCTTGGACTTGATCTGCTGAACCAGCTGGCCCCCATAGAAAGAGCGGAACTTCTTCTTGTCTTCAGGGTCAAGAACCTGAGCCTCCCAGCGGTCGAAAAGAAGGTTGTAGAACTCATCAACATCCATCTGGATAGTGACATCAATAGCCTCGTTGTCGTAAGTCCGAATGCTGTCCACAAATTCCTGTGGTTCCAAGCTCTTCATCCAGGTCTCTTGCATCCATGAAAAGAGTCTCTGGGTCTCGTAGAGCAACCTTTGTGATGAGCCGGGATCTGCGGGATGTAGTCCCAGGATGAACTCCCGGAATTCGACATTCATGAAAAGCTGTGTCATCAAGGAATTCAGATAGCAGGTATTGGAGAGATTCCTGAGACCAGCGTAACCTTCTGGTGCTCGAAGCATTTTCGATCGGTCAAGAGCCGAGCTTGAAACGTAGGTGTAGTCTGTGAATGATTGGGAGGATTAGCGCGCAAAGAACCTGGGCTCAGAGAGATCATGACATACCTCGTGGGACGATAGCTTCCATCTGGTCCAAAACGTTCGCGTAAACATCGTCGCTGCGTTTGCAGAGAAGGTTGATGATGTTGTAGAGCTTCTGGCGGGTGAGGTGATGCATGACAGGAGTTTGTGGAACGATAGGCTCCGACGATTCTAGCGACAAGTCCGGGAAGAGGTAAGTGCTGAGAATTTTCTCGGCGAGGTGACTGGAGAGGACAAATGAGTACAGATGCAAGGTATTTGGGTCAATGAAACTCACGGCGTGTCTATTCTGGCTTGGGCAGAATCAGCCAGATCGAGGCACAGTTCCAGCAAATGAGCAAACCCAAGGATCAGGTCATCGACGGGTTCACGTCCGACAAACTGTTGACAGGTTAGCTAACAGGAGTATCAATATGTCGGGAAAAAGAAGAACAAACCTCTTCGGTGCGATGGCTCAGCATGATCTCACTCCACTGCTTGACGTAGTCGCCGAATATCAAATCCCGGGGTGATTTCTCGGCGACAGATTGAAGCACCCAGAGAGCAGTCCTGAAAAACTCTGCGGACTGGGAGGCATGCTCTGTGGTCTTTGGTATGTCTTGAACAAAAGCACTCCAAATCGTAGCAAGCATATCAATCCGAGCAGGATTATCGAGGGGCGATGGATTTTCCAGATCCTCAGTCGTCAATTTGGCGGACTGCTTGAACGGCTTCGAAGGACTACAGGTCATCTTAATGCGCTCTGCGATCTCATGGCGGATTGGCTGACGACATTCCTCCAGCAGAAGAGAGCACAGGAGCTCGTCAAATTTCACCTGTTGCTTGACAGCGCTCCAGAACTTCTGGTCGCCCAATGAGCCTTCGATCAAGACCCCGAACGAGTTGCATATCAATCGCTGGATATTGATACTAGGAACGGTGCTAGAAGACGTATGACGGCCTATATCAATGAGGTCGACAAGCCGCTGTACGAACAAGGCGGGATCCTGAACCAAGCTGTCCTCATCATTGGCCGGGTGATAGACAGAGAGAGCGACCACAAGGCACTCGACCGCACTGGTGACCAGGAAGAACTTCATAGAATGTGCGGCGAGAGATTCTAGAAGCCCGTCACCAGCCAGGAATGACACCAGGACCTGGATGCTATGCGCAACGAAGGTTTGTTCAGGAGAGACCTCTACCGATTCCTCACGCAAACACGCTGACAGGGTGTTCATAGAGTAGAGAGCATTGAACGGTTTCTCGAGAGGAAACAGTTCCTTGTCGCTTTGGGACTCGGACCTAACAAGCTGGCGAACTCGATCCTGCGGAGGGAAAACGACGAGGAAATCGTAGATCTGCAAATGTCAGCACCAAAACAAGAAGTCACGACAATAGGCCAGTTCTTACCTCGTGGGCCAGGTCATCTTTAAGATCGAGAAGTTCGTAGAGTTCATCGAAATGTTTGAGCACCTCCGCATCAACGGAGGTAAGAGGTTGGTGTCTTCCACCTCGAGCCAATTCCGGGGCCTCTGGGACTTTACGAAGAATAAGCAGCCCAGATAGAAACTTCAGATCCTTCACAAGAGCTTCTGGATCCTTGAGTAGCTCTACATTACGTCCACCGCAGATGGCGGCAAACTTGGAAAAGCCGGTGAGGTGAGCGAGCCGCTCGACGAGTTCTGCCGCTGTGGCGAGATCACCGATCTGCAAGATGCTGACACTGGATCTATTGGCGCCATCGAACCATTGATAGGAAATATCAACGGGGTCGCCTTTGAGGGGTCGGTCGGGCAGGCGGGGCGGCGAGCGTTGCCGGGGGCTGTATTGCGGGCGAGTCCTCAATCCGTGCAGCAGTTGCCGCAGAAAAAGCAATGAGCGTCTGAATCTAAGCTCCTGCGCTCCGATTCCTCCTTGCGAGCTGTCTATATCCATGGTGCCATCGCTAATGGTGGAATGACTGCTCGAGGACTTCAGGATTCCAGCAGCTGATTTGAGCTGGTCAACACAACGCTCGACAATGGAAATATGGGTTGCCTGCACGGCTGAGCGTGGCGATCGGCGAATGATGTTGTGATCCAGGTAGACTTCAATCGCGTAGTTGGTTGCCTCGGTTTCAATGGAGCCAGTGGGTGCGGTCAGAATGAACTGCCAGACCCGCTCCATACCAGGAATTGTCACGACCTCATTCTCACTGGCGATGGGAGGAGGATTGAACCGGACATCGTAGTGAATCGACTGCTTGGCGAAAGCTAGCACTTCAGGTGAGTAATCCTCGGGGAGCAGTGCTGGTAAGTAATCCTGAATACATCGCTCGACGAACGTGTTTGTCTTGCCAGTGCGACCAGTGACGGTACACAGCATGTCCCAAACGGCCATGCGGCCTTGAGGAATAAGTGTTTTGGACATGAGGATTCCGTTCCAAAGGGTATTTCCGAGGTCTGAATCGATGGTATCTGGGGCCATGTCAATGAGTCGAGAAAGGATCTGCACGCGTGAAATGAAGCCGTGATGGGAGAACGGATCGCCGAAGTTAACCTGTCCTTCGCCAACAATGTGGGCAAATTCCGCGATCACAAGCCGTGTCAGATCAAACTCGGTTGCCAGCTTCCAAATCTCTTGTGTACCCGGCATAGGGACGAGGGCGTTCAACGCCTGGATGCTTCCAGCAGTGAATTCGTTCATCTCGGCAATATCCTGGATGCAGCGCTCGTACATCTCCATTTTATCAAGTTCGCTAAGTCCAGCCTTGAGAAACTCCCTGAGCTGCGTACTGCCGAACTTCTGCATCATCGTCTTTTGCTCCACGGCAAGATCCGTAGCGGCAGCGCTCTCCCGAATAAGGCGCACGCATAGGCGTAGAGGAATGGGATCCACATGTTCGGCCTCGGATAAGTCGTAGCGTCCCTTTTCAAAATGCTTTTCGCGCACATTCTGCAGGAGATGGTGACAAAAGTCAACGATCCGCGAATCAAACCGCTCCAAGGGAAACTCCAGCAATTTTGAACAGACGTAAAGCAGGGCGGAGGATGCAGAAGCGTGCATGGGCAGCGTGCGCATCAACATCGACAGGACTTCGGAGATGGTTCGGCTGTCTTGGCTTTCAGTCACGGTCTTCCAGATGATGTCCGTATCAGCATCTGTGTAGGAGGAGGTCACAACCAAGAACCCGACGATGTTACTGCTGCGGCTGATCAACTGTGGATGAGAATCGACGCCCACAAGATAGTCTACCAGTTTGCTGTCGCGCAGGAAGCGAACCAAATACTGGATAAAAGGCAAGGAGACACCCTCTGGGTTTTGAGCGAGATGCTGCCGCCAAATCCCAACCAAATCAGACTGCATCGTTTCCACGCCAAGCACTCGAAGCTCCATGCGACCCTCCATGATGTGTTTCTTGAGAATGCCAAACCTCCAAGCCCACCAGAGAATCGATCCGCTTTCTTCTGAAGTGACGTCTTGCGGGAGAGGTATTGACAGATCAGTTGACAGGCGCTGAAGATATTCGTCGGAGAAATGAGAGAAGGAAAGGTAACTGCGACAAAAGAAACGCAGAAACTGGTCCGACATTTCGCTGTTGAGCCATGACGACTTCTTGGTGATGTGCTCTCGGTACGCCTCGTCCATCATGCGTACTGTCTCATAAAGGGTTTGCATGGCTGCTGGCAAGTCCACAGTCGTCGGTTCATCATTCTGCCTCCGCTCCAAGGTGCGGTCGACCAAAGGGCAAATAACAAGGAAGATGCTGATGAGCATCGTTGATAGCTGTGGATATTTCGGAAGGCGTGGGATGATGAGAGACACGTACTCGGACAGTGTACTGGGGGCATCTATCGGAGCTGCCAGGACCCGATTTCTGATGCGAATGAGAAGATCCACAACCTCGGTATCATGCAGCCGGTCTAGAGTACGAAAGAAAGGGATGTTGGTAAGTTGAATTGTCCAGGCAAGAGGTTGTAGGTATTGCCGTGACGAGCTGTCCGGCAGTTGGATATCTGTTTCGCTGGATACCCGGGTCAGGATTGACGTGTCCAGGCGAATCAGATGAAAAGTAATCCGGGCGAAGTCCACGAAGAATTCTTCCAGCAGACTCCAAACACCTTGCCCAGCGTCCGGTTGAATTGGTTGTCTAGCAACCCTGTTAGCTCGCTTTCCAGGACCCGGGGATGATTATCTCACTGTCGGCGCAGCAAAGCCTCCACCACACTGGGAAGCTCCTCCCAGAATTCATGATCTGCAGCAAACACCGCTGGTGTTAGGCGATCCAGATTGCCCACGCAGTCGTCCAACCAATGTTTTGTAGCGACCAGTACTTCGGCGTCGTGCGGGTCACCTACCCAGCAGGGTCAGCATGCGTAGCAAAGCGAGTTCAACGCCTTTCTCACCTTTATCAATCATCATGCAAATCCTTCCCAAGTTCTCACGAGGCCCCAAGTTCTCGCGCACTCGGGGGAACCAGTTGATCATCGGGACAGAGCCATGAGTCTTGGCGACCTCGGACGCGCCGGGGTCCTGCAATACCTTCTCCAGCGGCCTCCAGCTGGACATGTTGGGATCCTGGCCGATGTCCTCCAGCTCGGCAACTTCGATTTCGGGGGTGTGGTCGGGAGACGACGAGATGGAGATGGGCGCGTCGTCGGGGGTGGGCTGAGGCTCTGGCGCGACCTCCGTCTGCTCGGTTGGGGTGTCTGTGCCGGAGGGCATGTCGGAGGTGGGAGACTTGACGTTGATGGTGACTTTGGAAGGCGGGCGCGCGATATCCGGGGTCTCGTCCATGTCAACGGCAGGCGCGGCCGTCGCGCGGTCATCATCGATCGCCAACGACTCGCTCACTCGGCTTCCACTGTCGAGACGCGGGCGTTTCCGGATCTGAGGGTCCTGCTCTTCCATGGGGCCGCCCGGACGCGTTGATTCTGAGGTAGCGCCAGGCGGGGTGCTAGAGCTCTCTAGCGGGGCTTCAGCCATGACATTTTCCTCGTGGGGATGTGTGGGTGAGAAGAAGGGAGAGGAAGAAAGGGAGAGGTGATGGAATGGGGAGGGTGGGAAGAGAGAGAAAGAGAAGAAAGAAAGAAAGACAAAAGTGATGGGGAGCAGGGGGAGGAGCAGAAGGAAGAGTGAAAGCAAAGAGAAAAGTTGTTGTGAGCGACGACGGTGACGTGGTGTGGAGAAACTCCTGTGCACAATATTGGCTGTTTATGTACCGACGAACAAGAAAGGCTGCACAAACAGGAATAAAGATGAATGAAGATCATTAATCGATCATTGGACACCGTACTGAGTAAAAACAATCTATAAAGTAACGTTCAGCCCGACCACATTGATTCTCCTGCCACTTTGCTAGCGCAGTCTGCAAGACAGATCTAGGGAGTTGAATTATATACATGCAGGAAATCGGAGTAACCCCATAGGATCTACCATACTCTGCTTTACGAACTGTTATAAGTCGATTGGTCTATCTCCCTTTCAACCACCTACCACCCCTACTCTGTCATCGTGGTTTCAATCCGACGGATAATCCTAGCTGGGTTCCCAGCTGCGACGTGGAACGCAGGCACATCCTGTTGGATCACACCGTCAGCTCAACTACTTCATATCCGATAAAAATCCCATCGACTCACCTTGGTAACCACACTGCCCGCCCCAATCGTGCACCCCTTCCCAATCGTCACACCGGGCAAGACAATCACATTTCCACCCAGCCAACAATCCTCACCAATAGTAATCGGCTTTCCAAACTCCGGCCCCTTCAAGCCATTGCGCAGTGCAGGATCAAGCGGATGCCCACCAGAGTACAAGTTGACCCCGGGGCCGAACATAGTTCGCGCCCCGATAGTAATCGGGCAGCTGTCGATGAAGACCGCGTTGGAATTGATGAAGGCGCCCTCGTCGAGTTTTACATTGTACCCGTAGTCGACCCGCACGGGGGGCTCGACCCAGGGCTCGTTCTGGAACAGAGCCTCGTCGGCTGCGGGATCAGATTGAACAGGTGGGAGTGGGGTTTTGTCGTTGGTGATGCTGCGGATAGTTGTTAGCATAGGATATGTTTATGCATGAGATATGAAA
Source organism: Penicillium psychrofluorescens (assembly GCF_964197705.1). NCBI lineage: Eukaryota > Fungi > Ascomycota > Eurotiomycetes > Eurotiales > Aspergillaceae > Penicillium > Penicillium psychrofluorescens. Next base: position 2,521,184 of record NC_133444.1, on the reverse strand, counting down.
TGAAGAATTCAAATGAGAGGATGTCTGTCACATTTCTGCGTTACTCACTCTCTCCACAGTTCAACCGACCGCCGCCGCGATACCTCGCCCGCCTCGTTGAAGCGGATGTAGGCGTATTTGCAGCGGTCTCGCTCGGCTTGCAGCTCCGGGGAGAAGGCAATGAAGAGCTCACCGCGCTCCATCTTCTCTTTTTCGGTGGGTTCAGCCATGGTAGACATCCAGCGTGCTTGGACTTTGGTTAATTGCTGACTTGTGTTAGTCCAGGTGGTTTTGGGAAGTGGAGACCCATCTAGGCTTGCGATTACGTACTAGTTCTCTTCTGTACACAGATCGCTTCTATACATAGTCCCTATGTTTTGCATATTGCAGACAGAACGGCGTTGTCGACTCTAATTAACTCAATTGAATAAGCAGGTTTCACTCACAAGCTACAATTTGTTTCCTAATATAAAAGTCGCACCCTAATTTCCCTTCACTTCTGCTGAGACTGACGAATAGATGTCAGAATGATATCAATATCCTTTTCCGCATGATCCCATTCATGCCTGATAAGACGGGCCTTCTCCACGGATCGCAGTGTAAAAGATGCTTTGAACGGCAGTGGCCGCGAATTAAATCCCTGAGTAAAAGCAAAGGGGTCGACTTCACATCGCCTTTCAACTCCATCAACGGTCTCATACGCATACCCGATGTCGAACGCCCATAGCAAACGCGCGAGATTGATGTAAAGCGAATTCTTGGCAATATGCTGCCCTGTACAAACGCGACGTCCAAAGCCGAAGGGTGCGAGGGGCAAAGCAGGGTCTTCAATCCATCTATCAGGGTTGAAGACGTAGGGGTCCTTGTAGACGTTTTCGTCTAAATGGATGGACCAGTGGTTCCCGACAACTGTAGCTCCTTTTGGAATGTGGAAGCCTATATAGGTATCGTCTTGTATGACAGCGTGAGGGATGCCGCCAGCCGAGACGGGGCGCCATCGAAGAACTTCTTTGATAATCGCATCGACGTACGGCAGACTATCCTTATCAGTGAAAGAGGGATAGCCTTCAATGACCGTATCAAGCTCTCGCTGTGCTTTTCGCATTACCTCGGGATAAAGGACCATGGCTAACGTAAATACTTCTAATGCCATGGTTGTAGTATCGCTCCCTGCCTCGTAAATAATGCCAATGTCGTACGCCAGCTCCTTTGTCGACATTCCTTTTGACTCTTTCATGTCTTTCACCTGCTTAGACCAATTCCAGGACGGAGTCTGCTGACCTCTCGTCACGTTGTTGATTTGTAGCTTTGATTCAAATTCGTGAAGGGTGTTTGCGTATCGTTTCCATGGCGCAAGGATATTTGGTAGATAATTTAATACAGGGAGGGCATCTACAACCCACGTTCCAATTCTCGCTGCGTAAAGGAAGTTCTCCATCACTTGATCGATGGCCTTGACTTCTTCTTCAGTTCCTAGTGGAAGCCGACGGCCATAAGCAAGTGCATAGATCAAACTTGAGGAATAGCGATGGAAAATGTCTGAAAAAGTATTGTCAGAGGCAAGCATGTCATGCAGAAGTTGCTTGCTTTCGATATCTTGCAAGGCACGGTAACTCTGCGACACTCGAACATTCAGGTAAGACGCCTGTAGCCGCTGATGAGCGCGCCATTGATCCCCATATGGCATCAAGAGTGTTCGTAAACCCTGGCTGAGATTCTCACCGCCCATGACCGAACGAGGCCGGGAGCTATAGATGTTGCTACGTTTATCGAGAAGATCGTGCGCAGCTTCATAAGTTCCGAGCATAATGACCGTGTTGAGGCCATACTGAAGCCGAAATACAGGGCCGTACTTTTTGGTCCACTCTTGATATACTCTCCAAGGATAGGATTGAGGCGCTTGGTGTAGATTCCCAATAACTGGAAGCGGTCGGGGCCCCGGAGGCAGTCGCTGCCCCTGGGAGTGTTTGAGCCTCGTGTAGATCCAATTAAGAGACAGGGCTGCAACGAGTATAAAAGGTAAAGCCATGTTTCTAGTCCCTAGAATAGATGGTAATTTAAAATGGTGGGATCCAGTTTCAAACCAATTGTACCCCACAGAAGCATTGCGGAGCCAGACTCTGTGTATTTACTTGTAGGGGGTCTCACCTCATCCTGCAATGTGCCAGAACAGCTCAGGTGCGGGGTAATAAGCTCGGACATACAGGCTAGGTCCCGCCAGCGTAGCTACATGGAAGTAGGACGATGCATAGTTTGACAGGGTGTTCCTAATGGTCTCGCAGAAGCATGCAACACTGGTTTTTCGAATCTATGATCATTTTCCGTCCGCTAGCGACATGAATAAACAAACAACCTTAGGCTTTTTGCACGCCTGCCTGCAATTGTCAGACATCGATTGTCTTTAATGTTGAAGCATTCCGGTTCATTCATTATATAAATTCTGGTCTAGCAACAACCAATTCTCCCTCTATTAATTTGCGATGACTGATCTTCTAGGGCCATGTTATGCTCCTAGGAATAGAGTATCGTTTATTAGCTCCTTAATCTGCGAAACACTAGAGTAATTAGATGAAGCCGTTTGAAGATCCACAGTTTTGCCCTCTGACCTTTCCCTGCTAGTCTCATTCTTTCTGTAACAACAGGACTGGCATCATCCATGTGGCCGACGTCGGACCCTACGGAGTTTGCTCCTAGGAACCTTCATGGCAAATGTGGAGTGAGGTCTGTTGAGTTGACTGATCAACCTTTTAACATCCTGCGATAATACATTGGTTTACTCTTTTTCAAGTCTATGAATAAACAACCTTGGCCTTTCACACACCCTCTCTGCAATTGACAAATATCGATCGATTGATTTTAACCTTGCAGAATTATGATTCAATTCATTGCAAACATTCTGGTCCAGCAACAACAATTTCTTTTCACTAATACGATGACCGAATCTTCGCCCAACGGCCAGCTGCTAGCGTCTGGCTGCGGTGTTTAGTATTTAGATTCATGATGGGGTGCATGCACACTTGGCAATCACGTCATCAACCTAATTGTAACTAATAAACTCACTATGACTCAAAGGATGCTGTCCTTGGTAGTTTTTGGTCTTCGAAAAAATTTCTGGCCATCCTGAGCCGTACCTATCACAGTAGGGTCGGTCACTGCATAGGCTCCTTTTGAGACAACCTCGTTCTGATATCCCGTACTTCCCGCCTCCGGCTAGTCAGATCCTTCGCCCCCTTCTGAACACACTTTGTGGATAAAGGTTCCCATCTTGATATCTGCATGTCCACTACGCGCCCCCAGGAATCGGATCTTAGGCCCGCTCTTGATGCGACTTGGGGCGAGCATTTATTCCTAATATGGCAAGCTAGATGTTTCTGGCCCCCACTCTAATATTATTATGAGGATTGTTCCTGCCATTTCCCATCAATGTCTATATTAAGAAAAAGTGATCATCGAGGCCGTTTCTGGCCCCCGTTAAGCTGAAGTTATTAATCCGAAGATGTGGAATCGTCTGGCTATGAAGCAGATAGAAATGCAGGTTGAGGCTCTCTCCAGCGTTCTAAATCTCTTTCCGTGGCAACTAGAATCTCCTCTTTGTTTTCTCTGCCTGTATCCTCAAAATGGGCGCCCAGAGCCTTCTCTTGACTATCTGTCTGGCGCTTTTGGTCTGCCAATCCATCGCGGTTCCCCACGCTGACATCAAGCCAAGGGATAGCCGCGAGCCAAGTATATTACAGGCCCCGAAACTTCAATCGCGATTTCCGGGATTATATTTCAAGGAAGCAGCTGAAAACTGCAATGGGGACCAGTTCGATACCCTGGTAAGGACTGTGGAAGAAGTTATACCATACATGGAAAAGAACAAAGACGACCTCTACAACACACCGGGATGGAACCGCTTTTTTGTCCAAAATGAATACGTTACCAACACAGCGGAACGTATAAAGTCTCCGGGTACGAAGTCTTCGACTAGATTCACGGAAGGAAAGACCTGGGAGGTAAGCTTATTTGGATTCTTGAAATTGTGAATGATAATAACACTATTCCTCATAAGTATCCTACATTCTACCCATACTACAAGATGATTATCAGTAAGTTCAATGATACTTTTCTTTATTTCAAGCCACTAATTCATTTAGACAACTTCAATCAGATCATCAATTTTCCTTTACAAGGAAGGAAAAATTGGAAGGAGGAGATCCAGAAGGATAGGATTACATTGACTTGCAAACATGTCAATATCAAACCCAAAAATAGTTGTGACAATCCAGGCGTGTAAGTGAATGACTACCTAAAGCGTGAATTCTACTAACGATCATAGCTGGGCTACGACATATCACAATGACGCAACCGGTAGAGGTATATATACTTCGCTTGCTTATGTCTTATAAAGGCTAACTATTCCTCTTTAGGTGAAGTTGTGGTCTTCTGCCCGAACTTCTTTAATGACCAGATGACTAAACATCTGAGTCAAATAACACATGGTTATGCATGGCAGATAGATACCTTGATGTCAAGAGAGCATGTCATGGCACATGAATTCTTCCATGCCCAAGCGGCGGTTGGAACTGAAGAGCATAGTAAGCTTCTAGGCTACTAACAATCTTTCCTCACTAACATAAGTTTTAGTCACTGATCTAAGAGCTGAGCTTCCCGGTGAGGGTATTTGGACAAAAGAAGTGGTATGTGTTGGGCTTATTCCTGTCGCTGCAATTGAAGACAAATGGCTAATGATAGGCGGCTAGCCTATCTACGGCGCCGTCAGATGTGCGAAATATGCTTGGATTAGTCTCGACCACGGATCAAAACGGCATAAGGTTAATCCTCAGGTCCAGAGAAATGGTAAGAAATGAATGATCGAAAGAAATGCACGAATAGAAGCTAACAGCTAGGTCCAGCGGACAATTACGCGTGGTTATTTACCTTCAATTGGTTCAACGATAAATTTAGTTGGGGTTCAACTGGGGAGTATCACTGGCCTCGCGACGATTTGAAGCGCGGTTTGCTTGGCCCACGGTCCGGAGCCAATATGACCTCATGGGAAAACACAGACTGGGAGGGTACTACTCCATTAGACTCTGACGATACCACGGGTGAAGATGAAGCCTGGCCGCTTCCCAATTGTCATCAGGTTGGCGGAGATCAGATGAATGTGCACTGCGAATACATGAATGAGCCTTACCAGCAGTGGATGAAGGACCATGGCTACTCCGCCAGCCCGTCTCAACTGCCTTCTAGCACACATCGAGTTTCTAGTACGCCTCTGGTACCTAAACCCACTTCTACGGCACCATCGTGCACCGATTCAAGTGACTGCGCTGGGTACTGTAGATCGGGACAGGAGACTGCATGTTGGGATTCATTCTGCAAATGTGGGCCTATGAGTTCCAAAACGTCTTTGGTATCTATACCCACTTCTACGGCACCATCGTGCACCGATTCAAGTGACTGCACTGGGTACTGTATATCGAGACAGGAGACTGCATGTTGGGATTCATTCTGCAAATGTGGGCCTATGACTTAGCCACTGCTTCTCCCACCACCTTTGCAGCACCATCGTGCACCGGTTCAAGTGACTGCGCTGCGCATTGTGGATTGAAGGACCCTAGATGTACCGAGGGGACCTGGAACTGTGATTCCAATACCGGTATGATCACAAAGTATGGATCTCGATATCCACGAACTGGATACTACTCCCTACAAGCCATTAGATAGTGGGGACTTTCCAGTGAACGGATATTTCATAGATACTACCAATGGTGAGAATTATTACATGTCTTTAGCCAGATTATTTTTGTCTTGCCTTCACCTCGTGCTCAGAAGGAGTATTCACCTCTTCTTTCTTCTTTCCTTTCCCTTATATAAATCAACTAGAAACAATGCGATAAATCTCATATTCTTCTTGAAGAACTGCGTTTCAAAGACTTAAAAAGGCATTGTTTCGCTGCGAGGTCGCTTGGAAGTAGAAAAGACAAGTGAAATTTAACAGACTACATTCACAAATAGCTAATAATGTAGCGCAAACCGACCTTTGAAAAAAGGTCTCCGGCCTCACAAGAACAAAGTGATTCCTTCGCCAAAGCAAAGTAGTTCTGATTCGAGCACAGGAGAAAAGGTGCGTCCCTCGCTAGAAATTGGCCGGGTTACTCCCGATTGGACTAATATTGTCAATTTTACCTAATGAGGAAATACTTCTTGAGGTTGAGATCAAAATTCTCGAGAAAATGACCATGCTTTAAAGGCGATAGGTTCAGCGCAATCCTGGTTTGATAACTTGTGATCGATTGTAATATTACTGTATGCCTCGGCTCAGGGAGATGTTAACTTCATTCGTGGCCTTCACTATAGTACTTCCTACATACTCACAGCCCCCCCTCGCTTGCTTGCCTTGATAAAAATATAGATCAGCTATCTACAATGCGTGGACTGAGTGGTGAAGTGGACTTCCTATTTAGGTTTAGTGTCTTCAATACTCCCCAAACAATATCTTGCTATCGCCGATTGTTCTTCCCATTTCAACTCCAACAAAGAACGCCCACCTTTGAAGAATCGCCGCTGCTGCTGGTGAAATGCGCTCCTCGCACTTCTCGTCCCCCTTCTCCTCTGTCCTCCCCTAATCCTTCTTCCCCTCTCCCATCATCACCGCATCGACCCAACTCAACGCCATCATCACCATGACCTCCACCGCAACCACCTCGAGCGCCCAGCCCACATCCCACGATCCCTCCTTTCCAATCGAGCGCATCAGCACCTCCCAACCCTCCGCCCCTGGCTGGCGGCCTCCGCAGCACACCCACCGCCGCAATTCCCTCTCCCCCACGCCCTCCGAGACTAGCTCCGCGGCGGAGGATGAAGACACCGTGCACGCCTCCAACTACCCAACCGGCAACATGTCGCTGTCTGGAATCTCGCTGCGCGCATTCCTGCTCGGCGTCACTCTAGGCCTCTCCGCATGCTCGACCCTCTTCCTAGTGGCCGTCTACCCAACACCCCTCTGGCGCGCCCCGTTCTTCATCTCGGCACTGAGCCTCTTCCACTTCCTCGAGTTCTTCGTCACGGCAAAATACAACACGAGATATGCAACTGTCTCTGCGTTTCTCCTCTCGTCGAATGGATGGGCGTATAATGCCGCGCATGGATCCGCGCTCGTGGAGTGTCTGCTCTCGCAGCTTTTCTGGCCCAATACCTCAATTATTCCCGGTGTCTTGTCTACGACAGCTCTTGCCCTGGGCTTTATTCTCATGCTCGTTGGCCAAGTGACCCGCACCCTGGCCATGGCGCAGGCTGCGAGCAACTTCAATCACCATATCCAGGTTGAGCATAAGGAGGGCCATGTGTTGGTGACACAGGGGTTGTATCGGCTCCTGCGCCATCCGAGCTACTTTGGGTTCTTTTGGTGGGGGCTCGGGACGCAGCTTGTACTGGGGAATGCGGTTTGCCTTGTTGGGTATGCGGTCGTGCTGTGGAGGTTCTTTTCTATTCGGATTCAGCGCGAGGAGAACTTCTTGGTTCAGTTCTTTGGGGAGGAATATATTCGGTATAGGAAGACGACGCCTGTGGGGATCCCTGGAATCCGATAGAGGCAATTGCATAGAGATGATGGGTAGAATAGATGTTCCGGTCAATGAAAAGTGAACATGAATGGCTTGGTATATGTGGTTCGGTATATGTACAAAATCTAAAGAATGCAAAGCAAAGCATTATATCATAGCTTGCTTTCCGGCGCAATCCCCCCAACAGCACCACTCATGTAAGGACCATTCTCTTCTCCCTGCGCAGAAGCAGACTCGGCACCGAAAAGAACAAGCTCGCGCCCACCCCGGGTGCTCCACCAGGTAACGCAGCAATGGGCGCGATCAACGTCCATCTCGCCACTGCTCAGAGCTTCCCATAACCGGTCCACGCAGACATGGCGCATGCCTCGATCGGCGACTTGATTGATAAGTTGTGCCGCCAGGGGAAGCCACTCTTCCAGGTCTTCAACACGCAGGAAAGACAGTGAGTCAAGCAATGCCAGGATGAGCACTGCTTGCTCGGAGAGAGTCGGTGTGTTTCCTAGATCAGGCGAGGTGCTCGACTGGGATGAGGGCGGTAAAGGTGTTGACGATGCGTTCATCGCGCGGTCGCGAACGACATCCAGAAGAATGGAAGGGAGAAGGGGTTGGCTGTTTGCTAGAGGTGAGGGTGGTGCGGTGACCTGAATGACGGTTTTGAACGCGAGACGGAATTGTCGTGCGGACAGATTTTGAGGGAATACCTGCAACGAGTTAGTATGTTGCGCAGTCTGGCAGAGCAGGAAACTTACGGCAAAGAGATTGTCAATATAGAAGGGCAGGTGCTTGGCAGCCAATTCCGAGTTGCCAGGGACGGCAAAGACAACAAGAACCACACTATGAGCGGCCTCGAAGATCTCCAGAAGAAGAGGGTTCGCGCCGGATGCAAGATAGGGGAAGGCGGATGACAGTAACAGCTCCTCATTGGACGCTGGCGACAAGACAATCGGGAAATGCTCGGCAGCATTCATAAAAAACAGATCTAGACACCGCTCAACTGGATGCGAGGGAATCTGCCCGATATCGCTGGGCTTGACACTTCGCAAAAAGTTCTCAGCGAGGTCCGGGTACTGTGAGAGGAGGTCGATGGCAGCCAGAAACACAAACGTCTGTTGCGAAGACGCGTTCTGGCCGAGCCGAGACGAGATAAAGTACATATTGCGGAGAATATGAAGGGCCTGCATCGACAGGAATGGGGCGCCTAGAAAGGTCAGCGTTCGATCGAAGAGCACCATGGCATAAAACATACTCCTACCAGCAGCCAAGGCCGGGTCATTAATGGTGCGGCCCAGGACCGCGCGAAGGGAGATAACAATCGAATATAAACAGTTCCGCAGCACTTTCCATAAAGCAGGAATGGTAGTCTCGCGCGACTCGGCATCTAAGAAATCCATCTCCTCCGCGACGTCCACTTCTGAGAGTTTATTCTGGCGCCACTGCACCATGAGCGTGCGAGTAAAATCGGCCAGGTAATCCACAGTCTGCGCGACGAGTTTCGGGTCGCGGGTATTCTCGATGGCGTGCGAAATTAGTCGGGATAGAGGCCCCAATGCTGCGACAAGAGGGCGCGAGGATATGGCAGAGACATAACCAAATGTCGGGGAACTGGCCGACCACCGGAACTGTTTCCCGGGAGCTTCGACGACGTCCTTGTCGATAGCCCCCAGGAAATATCCGCCCTCCAGACCCTCTGGAGAGAAGAACGCCGACCGAACCATGACTGGCAGCAACCGGTCGTAGTCCAGTTTGCTCCTCTCCAGATCAGATAGGAGTTCAAAGGTATAGTTCAGCACCATGGTAATGCAATATCCATCAACACCATTCTCAGTATTAATCTCCTCCAACGAGAGTTGGGCCGCCGTGGCCAGAGCCGATTCAAGCTTGGTCCGGATATGTCGCGGGAGACCCTGTCTGTTCTGGCCCTCGAATCCAAGCAGGACGCCACCAATCAAGAGCATGTGTCTCCAGCGCGGAGATTTATCATCCGCTCCGTCCACCACAGCCTTCACCCATGCTTCGCGATCGATCTGGCGATTGCGGCCATACGGGACACGGTGCTCGTCGGTGGCATCGTTCTGCAGGACGGCGATGGCAGCTGTGTTGAAGACGCTGAGGATCTTGCGACAGGTCTGTAGATCAAGCGCATGGTTCCATAATGCGGGAGCTGTTAGTAGCTGCGATGAAAGTAGATTCAGGTTCAGCGGATTGCCGAGCAGGGACAGGAAGCTAGTCGCTGTCGGAAGGAGACTGGTGAACCGTCAGTAGAGTCCCGTGCAATGATCGGCTTACTTACGCAGTAGCATCTTGCGGGCTAGAAGTCGACTGAAGCGACCGCAAGAGTGCAGCCAACGAGCGTTCTGTGGCCATAGCTGCCCCGGAGTGCTGTGAGCAGGAGATGGAGGCGCAACCGTGGAGAAGCCGAGGTTTACGGGGAGGGATGCAAACAGTGCAAACAGTTCCGCCAGTCTAGAAGCGCCGAGGACATCTGGAGCTGCACTTCTGACGATCGCAGGTCCATCCCGTTTGGCCGGCGGCATCCTCTCCGTTCCGTTTATTTATTCTTCTCGGGGGATGGTCCGCGGGAGTGCGCCCTGCAGAATTGCGACAGCCAGTCAGCGTGATGCCCGCATTTTGTGTCCCCTGCAATATTGCACATCAACAAAGGTGGCTTGCTACGTGAAACCACCAAAATATAGGATCACTGCCTTTTTGGAGAGGAAGCCCAGACTCGTAGTAGCATTTAAACGCATGAATTATTAATTTCACTAATATCCGGATCATTAGGCTATGTAGAGCAAGCCCTTGCTCCCCTTTATCGTACATGAAACCTGAACCCTGCAGCCGGCTGAAGAACTGCTTATTCTTCGTGTAGGCCGTAGGCGCCTGCCATTTTTAGGCTCTCCGTGATGTATAGAGCCTACATCCCTGGTAGCCTGGAGTAGTAATGCAACCATCGAATTACGGGAGTAGCCAAGGGTCCGTTACGAAAATGGAAAACTGTTGGACCTTTTGAAGCAGATGATTAGGCTTAACGACGGATCGAACTTAATTCTACTTTGAACTAGGCTAGCCTGCAGACCCTTTGCATCAAATCCCGTGTCTTTTTGAGATATTGCTCCATGGATATTGTTGCATTGCTCTTCAACATCACCGGGAAACCGGGTTGTTGTCCCGTTTACTTTGGGCGGCACAGATATAAATTTCATGGGCTTCTTTCCACTGAAGTTCCTGACCCTACATTCAAAAACTATCGAAGTCACTTAGCAATATGAAAATCTCAGTCAAGATGCAGCGTACTTCAGGCTTGACGCTTTTCCTACTTACTCAGGCCGTCTACGCACAGCAGTCTCTGTATGGTCAATGTCAGAACTTCCATTCCATTTCTACTAGGATGTTGAGTTAACCATTTTGTTAGGCGGCGGTGTCGGATGGGCAGGATCAACCGCCTGCGCAGCACAGGCAACTTGCAGCACTTTGAACTCCTGTACGTCTTTACTTACCCTTCTATTATCTGTAGACAAGACACTAAATACTCGAAAAGACTATGCGCAATGTCTCCCTGGGGCAACAGCTACGACCACGACCACAACCATGATCACGACCACGACAACTAAGACCACTCTGGCGACTACAACTACGACTAGTAAAGCATCCACCACCACCACTCAAGCCGGTACTACTACTACAGCCCCGACGGGTAGCAACAGTGGCAATCCGTTCAGCGGCTATCAGCTCTATGCAAACCCTTACTACTCCTCCGAGGTCTTCACGGAAGCAATTCCATCCCTGAGCAGCTCTCTCGTCGCAAAGGCCAGCGCGGTGGCTAAAGTTCCATCTTTCGTCTGGCTGTAGGTTCAATTACTTCTCCTCAGATGCGCCCCTCTTAATTTCTTAATAGTGACCAGGCTGCCAAGGTTCCCACTATGGGCACCTATCTTGCCGACATCAAATCACAGAATGCGGCCGGTGCTAGCCCACCCATTGCAGGAATTTTTGTGGTCTATGACTTGCCCGATCGCGACTGCGCCGCTCTTGCTAGTAATGGCGAGTACACAATTGCTGACAACGGAGTAGCCAACTACAAAGCGTACATTGACGCAATTAGGGCTCAGCTTGTCACATATTCTACTGTACAGACTATTTTGGTTATCGGTTAGTACCCAAGGCATCTACAAAGGACTTGAATTTCTCTTCTAACACGTACCAGAGCCCGATAGTTTGGCCAATCTCGTCACCAATCTCAATGTGGCTAAATGCGCCAATGCTGAGAGCGCTTATCTGGAGTGCGTCAACTATGCCCTAATGCAGCTGAACTTGCCCAACGTGGCCATGTATATTGATGCTGGTACGAAAATTTTCTTTGATAATTCCAGCAGGAGAAACTAGCTGACTTGACATGAATAGGACATGCTGGCTGGCTGGGCTGGTCAGCTAATCTTCAACCGGCGGCTACGCTCTTTGCCAACGTATACAAGAACGCGTCGTCTCCCGCTGCTGTGCGTGGGTTGGCCACTAATGTTGCTAACTATAACGCCTGGACAATTGGCACCTGCCCATCATACACATCAGGCGACTCCAACTGCGATGAACAGCTTTACGTTAATGCCATTGCTCCGCTGCTCGCGTCCGCAGGTTTCAATGCTCATTTCATCACCGATACCTGTAAGAAAATTCCAGAAAGCTTCATAGTTTCTGACATAATCGGAATTATCTAACCTCGAATTAGCGCGGAATGGTGTGCAGCCCACTGAGCAAAATGCCTGGGGCGATTGGTGCAACGTTATTGGTACTGGCTTCGGTGTTCGCCCCACGACAGACACTGGCAATTCTCTTGAAGATGCATTCGTTTGGGTGAAGCCCGGCGGAGAAAGTGATGGTACTTCGAATAGCTCATCAACACGCTACGATGCCCACTGTGGATACAATGATGCGCTGCAACCTGCCCCAGAGGCCGGAACATGGTTCCAGGTGCGTTTTGAATCTCGTGTTAATCTTGATTATCGTCGCATCTGTTCTCTTGCTGATATTCTGCAGGCCTATTTCGAGCAGTTGCTTGTGAATGCCAACCCGTCTTTTTGATGGACTTGATGGAAGTGAATACTTTTTACTTGTTCGATGGATTACTGCTGTGATATTTACTCTCCTTTGTACGAATCGAGCTCGATTTTTCCCTTGCTATACAGAAAAAAAATTGAGATTGGATTTCCTGATTCGTACTTCCTCGAATAAGTCTTAATCTGCTAAAAGCTCTTTTAAAGAGTTTGACAGTTTAGGCTGCAAGGCATTAAGTAGCTGCAAGGCATTAAGTATTCAATTAGAAGCATGTGTGTTTCCAACCCAATAACTTTGAAGAAGCGAAAATCTTCCAAGACCTGGCCGTCATAAACATTACAGGGATTTGAGGATACTATTGACATCAACGAAGCTGAGTTCTTCCAACGTCTCTTTCCACAGTCTTTCCATGATTTTCTTGCCGTCCTCCGTGTACAGGAGCGAGGGGTACCTAGACAAATCAATGAGCAAGTAAACGAGGATGTAAATGGTTAGAAAACTTACGGAATAATCTCCCAGTTCATAAGCACAGACCCGTGAGAGCTCTCCTGGGCGATCGCAGCGTCAAGGTATGTTGAAACACCGGTCTTGACACTTCGAGCAGTGGCAGCTTTGAATAAATCCAGTACAACCCTGACCGCAAAAGGCACGTCACGTTGCAGCTCCGTGCCTTTAACAAATCCGGGCTCCACGAGGTTCATCACCACGTCGTCTGCAGACACCGAGTCCGTGAGCTTCCAGATGAAAAACTGCCCAAGGAATTTTGAAGTTGGGTACATATCAAAGCGGTCGAAGATCTTTTCGTCATCAAAGGACTTGAGAAGTGGAATCTCGTTCTTGTTGGCAAACTTGGCAGTCAAGGAGAGCATGCTTGTGACGATGGTCAATCTTCCCGGCGATCCGACTGGAGATTTGTTCTTCAGAAGTGGGAGCAGGAGAATAGCCAGGAGCATTGTCGAAAGATAATTGACCTGCATGGTCTCTTCATGTCCAGTAGAAGGCACAGTCTTGAAAACCCCTCGGGCAAGTCCAGCGTTTAGGATGGCAATGTCGAGCCGGACTAGCTCTTTCTCAGCTCGGGCAGTGAATGCTTGAATTGAATCGTATGAAGCCATATCCAATGGCCAAACATCAATCGTGGAGTTGGGATACTGCTTCCGTAGCTTCGCGGCTTTGTCCTCACCTTTGGGCTTTGAACGAACAGCCATAATAAGCCGGGTCAGCTTATGGGAGAGGAGTTGATTTGCGCATTCCAGGCCAAGGCCAGTATTTGAGCCTGTGACAATAACAACTTTGCCTGAGAGATCGGTATCACGTGGGATGGGCTTGGGTTTAGAGAAAAACTGATTCTTGATGAACTGGTTCGGGAAGAATGGAGTGGTAGAAGGCGGTAGCTCCTTGGAGGATGGCATCATAAAGTTAGCCCAAGACGGATTCCTGCCTGGGGGGAAAAGTGCCAGTTGAGAAATGTACCGAGTAAGCGTGATTAATTTCCAGAAGAACAATGTACAAGGGAAGTTGGATTAGATCTCTCTTTATAGAGGCCACTGACTCGTTGAAGGGCCGGCCTGCCGGCGTTAGGACCAAAATAACCCCTAGCCCCGTCAGCAGCAACTATTGAATACCATGGGAACCAAAATGATGATTGCTTCTGGTGGTTATGTAGACTTCTCGTTCTTCTCCGAAGCTAGAATTGAGCCAATCAGAGTTGCGGACTGAAGGCTAGACCGGATTAGGACATCAATCTCCTGCATTAGCGCCGTCCGTTTGGGGCAATCCAGACGCCACTCGGTGGCTGTAGTCTTGGTCATCTCACCTTGACCTCACTCAGCCCTGTCTATTCTTTAGCTGAATCTCTGGTTCTTACGCACTTGACCGTTAATGGAATACAATCAACTAGATGGTTGACCGCAACCCTCTGCTTGAATCTGAGCCGTACAACTCGGACTTAACAGAGCAAGCCTCGGCATCCGAAGACATGGGTACTCCTGGAGGAGATGGTAAGTCACTGCAAGTAATACCAAATAGGATCAAACCTCGGCGGTCTAATAAGTTGCCAATAAATAGCCGAGATGCCATTTATCTTCATCGACGGCATGGGCAAAGCGGAGACTGACAAGCGAAAGCTAATCAGAAAATACGTGATGCTGGGCAAGAATCGCGGCAAGACTCGTAAGGCAAAGCGAACAGCCTCACCAAACCCGGAGGACTCCAATAAATATCAAGATGGGTCGTCAGATCTGGTGATCAAAATGCAATATCCCAGGATCCCTGATAAAGTCGGCAATGACCTTTCCTTCACACGACTCGCTGCCCCAGTCGAACCGGCGTTGATGCAGGACGTGCTAAAATGTGAGCAAACTACCTCAGTGCATTCTCATTTGGGCATGACTCTTATCTGGAATAAATCTTAGTCTGCTTCATGTCGAAGAAAATTATGTTTCCTCTGGCAGGCTGTCTCGACTTCGACAAGAAAGACAAGGTCGACACATTATGGTTTGACCTTTTAATTTCTGACCCTGCATATATGCATACCGTGGTGTTTTCATGCCAGGCTTATCTTTCTTTATTATCTGGCCAACAAACGCCCACAACCATGCGCAGAGAGATGGCACACTATTCTGATAGCCTTCGGCTTTTACGCAAGAGGCTGTCAGGCCAAAATGAAGATTACAAGATATGTGACTCAACAGTGCTCGTGGTTCTAAATTTGGCCATCCACGCCTATATTTCTCGCGACTACAGTTCCACCAAGCATCACATCGAGGGCCTACGTAGGATAGTTGATATGAGAGGTGGGATATACGCCTTCAGCTATAACCCAAAACTCATGATGGAACTGCTAACGTACGGATCTTCGATAATTTCGTCCGCTATCTGATTGCTGATTTCCACCCCCTTTCTCAGACGCGACTTGGCAATAGCACTTGATTATGGAACCGTGCCAGTGTTTTTCCAAGACCCGGATTTGGAACCCCTAGTACCTTATGATCTGACGCCATCGATGGTAGAAGACTCATCAGGGAATCGGCACTCCTGGGAACCGGCCCAGTTAAACGTCAATCCAGCCCTGCTACAGGCCTGGACAGTAATGATGAGGTTCTGTTCAGCAATCAACTCTGCCGCCAAAAACAATCGCCGACTCCCCAAGGAAACCTCGCTCAACACCATGGCCGCGGTGACGTACCGCCTCCTTCACATGGACAACTTGGATGATAGCTCTGTCGATGAATCCATTCGCCTCGGTCTCTTAGCCTTCTCGTCACACATATTCCTTCGGATACAAGATGTCAAGCCTCTATATGCATACTTCCCTGATGCTTATCGAAGATGTCTTTCGTCTGTAAATTTTCAAAAAGGAACGTCGCCCTTACTCCTTTGGCTTCTTATGATCGGCGCCATATCATTCTTCACGCCAGCTGATCATTGTTGGGTGATACCAAGACTACGGGCCAACATTGAAGCATGCGGCCTGCACAATTGGAATCAGCTAAGACATCAGATGAAAGAGTTTCCGTGGATAGACATCTTGCATGATCTGCCAGGACAGAAGGTTTTAGAGTCGGTGTTCTCGTGCACAAATACTCCAAAAGTGGAATAGGTCTACCCTACACAGATCTCTATTACACTACTTGTACATAGCATTTTCTCAAACGTGATGCTTCTCCTTTGTGTCGCCAGTGCTATGCCACTAGCACTCAGTTTGGCCGATGATATATGACTTCTGCACGTATGCAGACCATTTTATTCCCCATTTTCGGAAATCCTTCCTTAAGCAATTTCCATACACAAGCCGCGTACATAAGCAGATGGACCTACTGAGAACTATCCATCCTATCACGGTCGATGCTGAGTAAACAACGCGGCCTGGTCCCCACATTCATGTCCAACAACCCACATGGCGAGGCAAGTCGCACCAAAGTTCATAAAGTCTGATGGGAATCAACTCAGATTTCTGCAAGGTCATCTAGAATTTTGAGAGATCCTTAATACGACAATCAGAATGCCGCTTTTACATCCAAGGACTCTTGTTTCCTGATTGGAAAAAGCTTAACTGGTACGGAGTCAAAATGCTCAGCTGGTCCGGAGTTAAGTAATCGATCGGCTCTGATTTGTGGATCAAGCCGATATTCGGCGAGTTTCCTCGGGTGCCGCCCGGTGAAACCACGCTGGATTGGTCCACCCGGTGCGGTGTAAGCCGAGCTCGTGGTCGGCCAGGTTCCGACTCCCTATTCCTCTCCAACCTGGGGCCCCCACAAATGCGTTCGCCGCGGGGTTTGCTCTCTTCTGATTTCTTCATTTCTCGTTTTCAACTCCTCTGCCTTATATTCGCACGGAAAACACATTTTCGACCCCCCTAAACAGTGTCTAGAGACGGACATTCCATAGAACCTGACTTGCAGAGATCGACATGGCTGGCGCCAAGCTTCGCGGGAAGTCTCTTGGCCGTGTCATCGGCGTCGTCGGTGCCGTCGGATTTGTGCTACAGGGCTACGACCAGGCTGTTGCTAATGGTCTATTGACATTGGGGTCTTTCATCGCTGTTTTCCCACAAATCGATACCGTCAACACCACGGGTGCACAAAAGTCTCACAATAGCACTATTCAGGGTAGGTTCTTCAACAAACGATCTCATTCTGGTTCTAATTCCGGACAGGTACGACGGTCGCTATCTATGAAGTCGGGTGCGCTGTTGGCGCTTTAGTCTGCGCCTGGCTGGGAGACAAACTTGGGCGTCGCAAGACAATTTTCCTGGCTGGCTGCATCGCTCTGGTTGGCATTATTATTCAGGCGAGTCCGTTTGCGCTTGGCCAGCTTATCGCCGGTAGAGTTATTACTGGTACAGTCTGCACCACCATCGATTCTTGGCATGATGAATTAACCACAATGCAGGCTTGGGTGTTGGTGGATTCACCGCTACAATCCCTATGTACGTTTCTGAATCGTCCGGAGCAGGAGCCCGTGGGCGCATGGTTCTACTCGAGGGGTGGTTTGCAATTGGTGGTATCGTCCTCGCCACCTGGCTGGAATTTGGCCTCTTTTATGTCAGCAACAACTCTGTCAGCTGGCGCTTCCCAATTGCGTTTCAGGCACTCTTTGCGCTCGTTGTCGTGCTGTGCATCCCATTTTTGCCGGAATCTCCCCGTTGGCTCGCCCGCAGTGGTCGGATGGAAGAAGCGGCAGAGGTGCTATCCCGTTTAGAAGATGTGTCTGTCGATTCGGAGCATGTCGCTCAGGAGTTGGAGATCATCCGCCAGTCGCTCTTTCTCGACGAGACTGATGAGTCGTCGGTTTCGAGTTCGCCTTTTGCGCTTACGAAGAATTGTCACTTACAGCGCACTTTGATCGCTATTACCGTCAACATCCTCGCCCAGATGACTGGCGTTAACATCATTACCTTCTATTCCGACACCATCTTCCAAAATGATCTGCACTATTCCGGTACGATTTCCCGCATCATCACGGGATGTCTCCAAATCTGGCAATTCCTTGCAGCAGGTGTGGCCGTTCTGCTCATTGACCGCGTCGGACGTCGCCCTCTGCTCATCGCTGCGGCTGCCGGCATGACCGTCGCACAGGCCTGTTTGGCTGGTCTTTCTTCCGACCTTGGTAACAAGTCGGCCGCCGGCGCGTCTCTTCTGTTCTATTTCCTTGCGCTGTTCTGCTTCCCGATCGGACTATTCCTCGTTCCGTTCTCATATTCGGCCGAGATCGCGCCGTTGCGCACTCGTGCAAAGGTCACCGCCATGTCGGCGTCGGCAAATTGGCTCTTCAACTTTCTCATCGCAGAGGTGACGCCAATTGGATTTGCCACTATCCAGTGGCGGTACTATATCATTTACGCGTGCATCAGCGCATTTGCCTGTGCTGTGTTCTACCTGTTCTGCCCCGAGACCAAAGGTCGAACGCTCGAGGAAATTGATGACATCTTTGTTCAGTCCAAGTCCGTGTTTGATACTGTGGCTGTCGCCCGGAAGATGCCATTCCAGACAGAAATCTTGGCACACGTCGATGAAACCGAAAAGGCCGAGATGAAGGATGAGCGGGTTGAAAATGTGTAAGCAATCGCTCAAGGCTCACTTCGATGCCGAGCTTTTGCCCGGAGGACCAACACCTACGTCAAAACGGAAGGATTGTCACAGTAGTTTATATTACCAAGCCTTACATTAAGTAGCTACCATGATATGTTTATATATATTCCGCTCTAGAAACGTAGACTTGTCTATTTACCTGACCGAGACACACTCTATAAATGACGTCACTAGCTTAATCTGTGTCGGGGAATATGCCGATCATTGCCTCGAGCACAAGCCCCTCATTCGCCAGCTGTCCCTTGAATGCTTTCTGTTCATGTCCATATTCGCTCGTTATGCCACCCGGGCCGGCAATTGCACCTTAACAAGAGAAAATGGCACTCGCTCGCAGGCTTGCAGTTCTTCCAGGAGGCTTGGGCGGACTGGGAACGAGCATAGGCAAGAAACTACGGGATCAAGGAGCTCGTCTTGCCATTCTCTATGCACCTTTCGAAGCTGCACGTCGAGACCAGATCCTCGAGTCCACCTACGGTGAAATAGCCAACAGAGACGATGTCCGCTCGTATGAATGCGATATCACTTCTCCAGAATCCGTCCAGTCGGCATTCACCAATTTAGAAAAGGATATGGTCGCCCCATCATCTTCGGCCTTGGCCGAGAGGGCCTTTCCCAGCATTCTTATCAATACCGCTGGATACGTCTCCTTGAGCGACATGGAATTAACACCTCCCGAGGAGACGGTCAAGCATCTCAATACCAACATCCTCGGCCCAATGCTCTGCTCCCAGGCCTTTGCGCGGCTCTATTTTGCGGCATCCAAGGTTGCCGAGTCTTCGACTAGTCCTCCGCCTCCGGGCCGGATTGTCAGTATCTCGTCCCAAGCTGCCCATGCTGCACTACACCGGCATGGCGCGTACTGTGCTTCCAAGGCAGGGCTTATGGGCCTGACCCGCAGCATGGCCTCTGAGTGGGCGGGGCGGGGAATCACGTCCAACACCGTGTCCCCCACTGTTGCCTGGACGGCTCTTGGAAAGAAGGCTTGGGGAGAAGAATCCGTACGAGAGGCGTTTTTGAAAACAATCCCGACTGGCAAGTTTGCTTTGCCGGAAGAAGTCGCCGATGCCGTTGTCTTCCTGTGTCAGGTAAGTTTTCGAATTGTAGTTCATAACAATTTGGGTTTTCACACTAATTGGCCGAATAGGATTCAAGTGGCATGATCAACGGGGCAGATATCAGAGTGGATGGCGGTTTTACAATCAGGTGAACATTACATAAATACAGCTACTCTAGACGAGCTCCTTTTATAGAAAATCTCTCGGTACCTCGTCTGTAATATAAACAAAGAGAAACGATTCAGGATCCCCCGGGGGATAGTAATTCCCCCAATAAGACTAGTGTTTGGATCTATAAGTAATGCTCCTCGCCCTGTTTTATTACTTCCTTGTGAATTCATTTCTAAATGAACGTTATTCTTTTGCTGTCTTTATTTCTCGAGGAACTTCGTAGGATTTATCTGTATTTCCTGCCGTTTCCTGCCGAATATATCAACTATCGTTTCTCTAGATATGGGAGTAATGCAAATCTTTTAAATACCAAGATTGTATATTATCCTTAATACTGTCCATTGAATTTCTCCCAACTATTCTTTCCTGTATACTCGCTTGATGTCATTGTCAACTTAAACTGCTATCACATGCGCGGCATGTGCTCTCTCTCGGGATCCCGTGACCAGACCCCGGAACAATGATGATGCGGGGACCTCGGCATTTTCACAGTCGCAACAGCAGCATCAAAAGGGAAATACCACCGGGTACCCGGTCCATGACTACTAATTTATAAGACACCTCCCCGGACGTGCACCTCTTACTCCTCTCACTACTCCCTTTGTGTTGGTTTTGATTCTTCACTTCCACGATACCCCAATAATCATCCTACAACACTTGACGTCATGTCTTCAGGTATGTGCCTCTGGACAGACAGTACGACTGTTTGGAACTAACTCGTCGGTCTTCCACCAGCCCACCAGCGCCTCAACCAGGTTTCCTCCCACCTCGGTGGCAAGAAAGGAGCGGCCGCCCTCACCGAGAAGCACCCCGATGATATTGTCGTGACCTGCGCCCTCCGCACTGCCCTCACCAAGGGTGGCAAGGGTGGCTTCAAGGACACCGCTGCCGCCGACCTGCTGGCCGGTGTCTTCAAGGCCGTCGTCGACAAGAGTGGCATCGACCCCAAGGCCGTCGAGGATGTGGCCGTTGGCTCCGTCCTCCCTCCCGGCGGTGGCGCGACCGAGTTCCGTGCCGCTGCTCTCGTGGCTGGTTTCCCCGAGACTACCGCCGTCAAGAGTCTGAATCGCCAGTGCTCCAGCGGTCTACAAGCAATTGTAGATATTGCCAACGCCCTCAAGTCCGGCATGATCGATGTCGGCATCGGTGCCGGTGTTGAGAGCATGTCCTCTCAATACGGACCGGGCGCCGTGACTGAGTTCTCGGACCTGCTCGAGAACCACATGGAGGCGGCCAACTGCAAGGTGCCCATGGGTGTCCTGTCAGAGAACATGGCCAAGGACCGCAACGTCACCCGTGCGTCGCAGGACGCTTTCGCGGCGGCTTCGTACCAGAAGGCCCTCAAGGCCCAGAAGGCCGGCCTTTTCGACGAGGAGATTGCCCCGCTCGAGGTCAAGTGGACCGACCCCAAATCTGGCGAGGAGAAGACCATCACCGTCAAGGCTGACGACGGTATCCGCGAGGGTATCACTGCCGAGTCGCTGGGCAAGATCCGCCCTGCGTTCGCCAAGGACGGCTCCATCCACGCCGGAAATGCCTCTCAGATCTCCGACGGTGCCGCTGCCGTCCTGCTCATGAAGCGGTCCACCGCCGAACGCCTGGGCCAGAAGATCATCGGCAAGTACGTCGCTGCGAGCGTCGTCGGCGTCAAGCCCCTGCTTATGGGTATTGGTCCTTGGGCGGCCATCCCCATCGCCCTGGAGAAGGCCGGCATCACTAAGGAGGATGTCGACATCTACGAGATCAACGAGGCCTTTGCATCGCAGTGTGTGTGGTGTGCCAACGAGCTCGGCATTCCCCAGGAGAAGATCAACCCCAAGGGCGGAGCCATTGCCTTCGGGCACCCACTTGGCTGCACCGGTTCTCGGCAGGTGAGCACGCTTCTGACCGAGCTCAGCCGGACGAGCAAGAAGATTGGCGTCACCAGCATGTGTGTCGGTACTGGCATGGGTATGGCCGCCGTCTGGGTTGCCGAGTAAACGAAGACCTCCAAAACATGATTGTACATTGCGCAGCGATATGACTCTCTTTCTTTCTTTTGTTTTATTTTATGTCCCCAGATTCTGGAGTGTATTGAATAAGAATACCATATACTATTGGATATTTCCCGCCTTACGTTTACTTGACAACATGTGTCAATTGCAAATAGATACAGGAAACTATGTACAGGAATCATCATATCCGGACACTATAATGGCGACCGGAAAGTCGTAAAGGCTTCAGTAACACTCATCCCCTGCGCAACAGCCTGCTTAGCCTTTTCATCCATGCGAGTCAGTCTCGGCATAATCTCCATGACCGGACCCAGCAGCTCGCGGGGAATAACCACGACGCCTTCCAGCGGATCACAGAAAACAATATCTCCCTATCACGACATGTCAGCATCGTTTATCTATTCCACAAGGCCCGAGTCGAGCGAGAAATACGCACCGGAGAAACAGTGAGGCCCCCAATGGAAATAGGCACATTGCGAGCAGCAGGCTTCGCCTCCGCATTCGTGCCAACAGTCGAAGTGCCACGAGCCCAGACCTAGTTAGAACCCAAGACCAAATCAGCACTTGCTTTCACCATGATATAATTCCGGGATTGAAACAGAAAAGCAAACAAACCGGCAATCCCGTCCCTGACAACTCCTTCAAATCCCTCACTCTTCCGCCAATAACGGCAGCCTTGATCCCAAGGAACTTCATGCGCGTCGCCATGATCCCACCCGTGACGGCACAGTACTGACCCTCGGGCTGCTCGATGACTACGATGGAGCCTACCCCCGGTGAATGAGTTGCTTCGTAGTCGCCTGCGTAGTCAACCCAATGCTTTCCGGGAGGGAAGCTGTGGTTTTCGTTTGTTGCGATGGTCAATGGAGGGACGGTTGAGGCCTTGGCTACGAACTTGAAGGTTGTTGCTGGCGCGGCGACCCTGGGGACTGTTGCGTTGCGGCCGACTAGCGGAGAGAAGGGGACTGAATGGTATCTATATGAGTGGTGTGTTTTCCTGAGAGAAAACAAGAAGGAGGGAGAGAGAGAGAGCACCTAAATCAGCCAAGTATCCCGCCCGCACTGTGCTGCCCTCAGGGACATGTTGAATCTTGAGCAGAGCATCTGATACCTAATATCGCAGATCAGTTAATGTGCCTGTTTCTATTCATATTCATAGATGCCGGGCATACATCACAAGCCGAATAGTTCTCCGCCAACGTCTCAAGGACGTTGTTCAGATTCGGCATGATCGTTCGTAGCGAGAAATAAAATAATAAAATCGACGGCCTCCGCGGATGTGGTAGATAAGGACCTAGGAGGGGCATGACGACATCCCCCATCGTTGGGTTCTGTAGGCGCTCCTTCAAGCGAGAACTTCGCTGATCTTCAGCACAAGGTCCGACGATCGGAATACATCATCGGTGAGAACAAGCTATGTACCGTAGCTAGTTAGTGTGCTTGGTCGATCCAATTGGACCATCAGGTGTTATTGTATTGTTGGATACTTGAGAAGAGAATGCTTATATGAAGTCGTCTCTCATCTGGACCCTGTAGACTAGGTGCACGGTGCCGTTTCCTCATCGCAATGCTTGTGATGGATAGCCGAGGATGAGGATCCACCTGGTCCCGATCCTCTGCAGATTACAGTAGTCACCTGAGAAGGGAAGAGTAGCACGTTGATACTCACGGAGAATCACACACTTTTTTTTTTTTTCGAAAAACAAACTATCGCCAATTCAACTCTCTGCAGGAACCCGAATAACTGCCGAAGTCACGAGGCATTAGTTTATCCACTCTTCGACGTGGGGTTGGAGAGAGGTATTGGTCATCACGATGGCGAGGAAGGAATTATTCCGGGGAACAACAATATCGCGTTGCCTGCGCATGTAACCTGTCTTACCGCAGACGTCGCATCTAACTTGGAGATTTATCCGCCAAGAGGCTTTATCGTCGAACCTTTTCGTCATTAAGATATTTCATTTGCCACGCTTCTCTTGGTAACCCGGCGCCTTACAAATTGGATGATAGGTATGTGAGCGCACTTTGTTCCCAATTGATCTCTGGCTTCTTATACAATTATCAGATTATATACATATAAAAGCTTTGCGATAGACAGTCGGTCATAACGACGGCCTCTGCTCCGGCCAATGCACACAAAATGACAATCCAACATCCAAAATACACCGACGACCGGCTGGAGACATACCTACAGCGCATCGAATACCCGCGCGCAGCACCAATAGAAAGAGATGGCAGTTGGGTACAACAAGTCCGGGGAGGCGTCAAGACCGATCCCCTCCACACCCTAGCACACCTACAGAGATGCCATCTCGCCGCTATTCCCTGGGGCAACTCCGGGCTGCACTATTCGCAGAGCCACACCATCTCGCTGGATCCGGACAGTCTCTATGAAAAGATGGTGGAGCGGCGACTGGATGGGTATTGCATGGAGACCTCGGGACTCTTTTTTGTGGTCCTCCGCTCCCTGGGATACCGTGTGTATGCGACTGGGGGACGGGTGAGCCATGCAGCGGCTTCGTCTGGAGGGGTGGATGATGGATTGTATTTGCCGCTGTAGGTTGCCCCTCTTTTGATGTACTGAATGGAGTGAATGGGGTACTAACTAATTCTTGGAAGCGGACACATGATTTTGATTGTGATCATTGATGGAGAGAAGTACATGGTGGGTTCTCTCTCCGGTTCCTCCTGGAGATCTCCGTATGCTGATATATATACTTCTGTCCAGGTTGATGTCGGGTTCGGGAACAACGGCGCCACGGCGCCAATACCACTACGAGAAGGCGCAACAGCTACATGCATCGCACCATCCGAGATGCAGTTGGTGCGAGACAGTCTCGCTGAATTCATGGACAAGGACCAAAAAGTTTGGATCTACCAGACAAGAAACAACGCCGAGAGCAACTGGGTGCCGAGTATCTGCTTCGCGGAGGCGGAGTTCCTGCCGCAGGATTTCGGGGTGATGAACTTCTCCGCCAGTCAGACGCGCACGAGCTGGTTCACGCAGGTGTTTGTCTGCATTCGCATGATTCTGGATCAGAGCGGCACGGAGGTTATCGGACAGTACATGATGGTGGACAAGGAAGTCAAGCGTAGGGTGCGTGGGCAGACGGAGGTTTTGCAGGTGCTGCACTCGGAAGAGGATCGGATTGAGGCCCTGGCTAAGTACTTTGATATGCATCTGCGGGATAGTGAAATCCGAGGGATCCGGGGGTTGGCCTCGGAGCTTAAATAGGGATTACGAGGAAGTGGAATGATGTGAAAATGGTATGGTACAGCCGGCGTTTCGTGTCTAAAAGTAGATGCGGTGGATATGTATAGTAGGTAGGGAGGACACAAGGCTGGCGAAAACAAGGGAAAACAACATTGCGATTCTTGACCTAGTAAATCCGTTTCTCGACCTGGTATATCGTCAGCATTGCTGCCACTGCTGATATTCACGAATGTCTTTCGTACCTTCCATGGGTGGCTGACTTCGAAGCCCTTGGGTGCTTGGTGATTGCTGCTCTGGCCTCGAAGGCTTCCCGTGATTCTCAGGTCTCGTTCCATCACTGTTGATTGGGCGGTCACATGGTTAGTATCTCGAATTGAGTCTGATCGTCCGTCGAAAGAGTCGGTCACTTACTTTGCTGTACAGAAGTTAGCCAACACGTTCAATCGTTGCCGACCGCAGCCGAGAGGGAGAGACTTACCCGATCCCACAGGTCCCGGTTCCAGCGGGCCTTCTTGCCATCGTTGGCGAAGCGCTTGACGAAGTGCAGGCCAACGCCGGTCGCGGTGAACATCTGCGTGGGCAATCGTGAATGAGCAGTCGCTCGCGGGGGAAAGACTGGTGGACGGCACTTACACCGACGATGATCCCGTACGGGAGCAGAGCCTCGAAGGGAACACCCATATTGTATAATTGCGGGAAGATGAAAGGGGAGGAGTCAATGGCAGAAGAAGAGTGACAGGTCCACGAGCTCGACGTGGAATGGTTCAGTTCGTCCGAATAATGAACGGAAGGAGGGAATTGCGGCAGGTGACTGGCCCGCCTAAAGGGGACTAGCGCCCGGAAACTGAGTCAGCAATCTGGGCGACGACCACCAGGTCCCAAGGGGCGCCGATGCTGTTTCGATTGCCAGAAGACCACCATTGCGTTTGTCCTGCGACGCGTCTTGTCCTGCGTTATCTATTTCAGCCCATCTGTTGGCTGTCTTGGTGAGTGTCCCGCTCCTCAGAATACGCGTTCGCCAATGCTCGAGCCACCCTCCTTCTGACTGACACCTGTTCGTCCTGCTCAGCTACCAAGTTGCGCCGTGGGCATCGAACTCCCAATCCAGCACACGATTTACTTCCCGACGACTGGGATACGACACCTATCTCTTCCCCTGACGCCTGTTTACCTCCCCGATGTGCCTCCGCACCACCGCCGATGTGAGCGGGGTGCCTCTGTAACCGTCAAGTTTCCCCCTTCTCGAAACAGCAAAAGGAACGCACAGACACGCAGCGGGAGCAGTGTTCTTGAACAACCTGGCGACTGTGGTGACATCCACGATGGCGGCGACCGTGCCGCCGGCGAATGACGATCCGGGCACACTTGACCCCGTCTACAGCGACCAGGATGCCGAGGGCGAGGAGGAGACAGATCTGTATCAGATGGACCAGCAGTTGCAGGATGCGGTCCACCGAGCCTATTCCGGAGAGGTCGCGGAGGAAAACGGGAATGATGAGGTGGCCGGCCAAACCAAAGAGTCGGCATCATCCCTCGAAAATGACGACTCCGACGTGGTTGGGGCCGTAAAAATCCGTGATGGGGACACATCTTATCTCAGTGAGGATGCGGACGCGGAGGCAGATGCCGATCCCGCATTTGAAGACCGGAGTGACCATGGATCCAACTCAGAGCCGAGCGACCAAGAGTCAGATGCGGAGGAAGACTGGGATGCTGAGAGCAATGACCGCGACGAGGCGGATGGAGATGCGCGCAGCCGCGCGAATTGCATGTACGTGGGGAGACAAAAAGGACATTGGGCGCGGTGCTGACAATTATCTTCCAGATTTTGTAACCAGGATGAGGAGCACGACCCCAGTGAGGATTACGAGGAATATCTGACTTGCGCTGTTTGTGGCGATCACTGTATGTTGTGCTGGCCCGGAGCGAAAGCTTCCCTGTTTTATGGTTTTGACTGACTCGGCATCCCGACAGCCCATCGGCAATGCGCCCGCGAGCAAGATGCATTCCATGACAAAGAAGGTACGTGAAAAGTGAAACTGGTTTAGTCAAAAGTAGCCTCCACTAAGACGCTAAGATGCAGATCCCTGGAAATGTCCCACCTGTGTTTACAACAAACTGGAGCCCGATCCTGCGGGGATACAACACAAAGCCCCGAGTTTGCCAAAGGAGCTCCTACCTGCACATAGTGGATCCAAAGGTCCAGGGTTTCACTCTATCTTTGATGCGCCAGATGTCAATGATAGTTTACTCAACAGCTCACGGTCGTTGCGAAAGAGGAAAGCTTCATCCTTGGAAGCGGAGGAGGAGCATGCTCCCGTGCTCCGCAAAAGACGCCGACAAAGTTTGCTTCGACCTGATCATCCCGACCTGCAGGACCCAGCCTTGGAAGAGGGAGAGGAGATCGCCGACACCGACACACTCTCCAACGCTGCGACCCGCCCTGTGCGTTCTCGGCGCACTCGTGGCGCCGACCGAGAGACCGTCCGCGTCGTCTCTCAACAGGTCGGGAAATTAGTTATTGGATTCCGACTCGACCACAACAAGGTGTCGAAAGTCTTGAGTGCTCCCAGTCGACCACTACGGAAAAAGAAGAAGAATCCCAAGCCGCCCCCCGTTGCTGGAGCCCACGCTCACTTTGCCGCCA
This sequence comes from Penicillium psychrofluorescens, assembly GCF_964197705.1. Classification (NCBI taxonomy): domain Eukaryota; kingdom Fungi; phylum Ascomycota; class Eurotiomycetes; order Eurotiales; family Aspergillaceae; genus Penicillium; species Penicillium psychrofluorescens. Next base: position 2,493,430 of record NC_133444.1, on the reverse strand, counting down.
TTCCTCCCACACCTTACGCCCCCGTGTTCACCCCGTTCCACGATCGGGAAATCGACGATTCCAAATCCAAGCCATATGGTGGCATTCTATCCGAGGCCGAACAGGACACCTCCAAGACCGTTCCGACACAATCTGACCGTGAACGATTCGAGGTCGCTCGCCAAAAAGCCGAAGATGAATGGCAGCGAAAAGTTCGAGAGGCCGAGCTTAATGGCGAGGCCACTCCCACCGCGTCGGCGAAGGTGTCGGGTCCTCCCTCGAAGATCAAGTACATCAACTTTGGTGGCTTTGAGATCGAGACTTGGTACGCCGCACCTTACCCGGAAGAGTACAGCCGCAATCGGGTGCTCTATATCTGCGAATTTTGCCTGAAGTACATGAACTCGGACTATGTTGCCTGGCGTCACAAACTCAAGTGCCCAGCCAAGAATCCCCCTGGCGACGAGATTTACCGGGACGGTTCAATCTCGATCTTCGAGGTTGACGGACGGAAGAATCCCGTCTACTGTCAAAACCTGTGTCTTCTTGCCAAACTCTTCCTGGGTTCAAAGACATTGTACTATGATGTCGAGCCTTTCCTTTTCTATGTCATGACCGAGTACGACGACCTGGGCTGCCACTTTGTGGGCTACTTCAGCAAAGAGAAACGACCAAGCTCGGCGAATAATGTCTCCTGCATTCTCACCCTTCCCATTCATCAGCGCAAAGGCTACGGCAACCTTCTCATCGACTTCTCATACCTCCTCACACGCATCGAAGGCAAGAATGGATCACCCGAGAAACCACTCTCCGACATGGGCTTGGTGTCATACCGGAACTACTGGCGTCTGATCCTGTCTTATCAGCTGCGTGACCTGAAAAGCCCGGTCAGCATCGCCGATTTGTCTGATCGAACCGGCATGACGGCAGATGATCTTGTGTCCGCATTGGAGGGCTTACGGGCACTCGTGCGAGATCCCATCACTAAAACATATGCGTTCCGTCTCGACCACAAGTATTTCCAGGAAGTCATTGATGGCTGGGAAAGCAAGGGCTACGTAACACTCAACCCTGACGCGTTACTCTGGACTCCATACATCATGGGCCGCAGCAACCAATCACAATTTGACCGTGCGCCCATGCACGCGGTCGCGCCCCGAGAGGATCCCGACGAGGAGGAGGAAGAGGAAGAAGAGGCAGAAATCAACGGTGACTCGGTGTCGATGGTGAACGGGACGAATGGAACTGGTTTCGCGGAGCCCGCAGGACCACCGTCAACATCTGGCCTCGACCATCCAGATGGTCTGCACAAATCCCCTTCGCCCGGCAGCTCAGAAGCCCTCTCTAATCCCGCCAACGGCATTCCTCCCTCTCGATTCGAACTCTGGCCTCCCGTCCAGGCCCCACCGCCTCCAAAACGCAAACCTGGCCGTCCTTTCGGTAGCTTCAAAAAGAATCGACACTCGATGACACCCACGACCAACCGCATAAGCGGTCGCAGCACGCCTCGACGAGGTTCCCAGCTCCCGATGGGAACTCCCACTAGCGCTGGTATGCGTCGTGGTCGGAGGGCGTTGCTTATAGACTCCCCCTCAGACGAAGCGACTCCTACGCAGGTCAATGGCATCGAAGCAGAAGAGGCAGATCTCGAGGAGGCGGTAGTGGATTCGAATGCCGAGGAACTTGTGGACGGCATATCCGATGCAGACGGACAAGCCCTAGAGGATGTCAGTGGTGCCGACGACGCGGACGACGGACCCGCCGAGACGAACGGCCACCTCGAAGAAGTGGAAGACGAGGAGCAGGAAGGGCCACAGACTCCCTCCAAGTCAACATCCCGATCTCCCCACACCCCAACCCGCAACGGTTCAAAAGGTGAACCCACCGAGGACTCACCCCGATTATCTCGCTCCGTCAACCGCAAAGCCCTGGTGGAGAAGATCCAAGTGGTGATCCCCGCTTCCGAGCACAGCACCACCCCACGCCACGAAGGCAAATCCGACCGCAAAATGGCAGACACGAACGGCATTGACTCTGACGAAGACGCAGATGCCGATGCCGAGGCCGACGCCGACTTCGATGTGGATGGGGATGTCGTGATGGAGACATGATTATTGCGTGCGGCGCAAGGCATCGCGGACATGGCACATGGCACATGGCACGGCGTTTTTTTGTTTTTGTTCTTGTCTTTGGTATCATTCTCTTTTCTTTTACGGCGTTTTAGCTGTCTCTTTTAATTCCTCGATTTTACCATGCCTGTCTGGTCTGGCCTGGACAGTGGAGGAGCCTGACTCGCTAGTCAGGTACCCATCGAGTCACGTTTTTATCTTCTCTTCTCTTCTCTGTCTATGTCTCTGTCTTTCTACTCGAGTCCAGCACGGAGCGAGGGGATGAGGCGCTATGGCGTTTTCTATCTCTTGTTAGTCCTACATACAAAGCGGATAACATATGGCACCCTGTGGCTTCCTCTTTCCAGTTATCTCGCTCCCTGAGTAGATGTATATTTGAGCACGACCCTAAGCGCCTTGATCCGATCACTGAGTCCAGCCTAAGTACGTAGATTAGGTAGTTAGTTAGCTGAGAGCTTGGTTGGTGCCTGAGGTGTCAGTGCCCAGGGTCTTGATAGCCTTTCCCCTTTGGGAGATCACTTGGCCAATACCACTCCCTTCCGTACTGTCCTCTTCTTCGTGATCTCGATCTTTTTCGCTCCTCTCTCTGGCCTTCCCTAAACTTCTCATGCCGATTATATTGGTCCCATCTAGATTATGTACCTTATAAATCTGTAGTTAGGATCACGTTATGTCTCTTCACTAACCTTCCGCCGAAGCACCGGATTGATCATAGTGAGTGAGCAGCAGTGTCAAGCTTTACGTACTCCGTTCAAAAGTACAGTTGCCAGATCGAGTAACGTGCAGGAGCCGATAAACCCGGAGTTCGGTGGGATGTGATCTGTTCGATTGCGAGACGGTGGTAGTGGTCTGTGTGCGTCGGAGAATTTACAGTGAGAATAATGAACATGTATGCAAGCAGGCATACTTAGAGTCGAATATCCAGTACTTTTATCAGAATAACAACCAGTTAATCAATCGTAATTATCCTGAAGAAACAAGTCATTCTCAATCTAGGGAAAAAAAAAAGGCCCACACCCAGAAAAACACCCGATCGGCGTGATCGGCGACGCCAGGGCCAGCGGGAAGAAGCTGTCAGCGCACCGGACAACCATGGAATGGTCACGTTAAGCATAAACATAGCGTCGCCTGGATCCAGGCGGAACCGCGGTTTGGCTGCGGTCACTATTTACCACCTAGTATACCGATGGCAGGTCGGTCACAATAATCAATATTATTCTCAGACTCTGTTTTCGGGGCCCAACAGGGACTGTGACAGGCCCCTGACAGCCCTGACGTGGCTCGAGTCATTTGGAACTAGGAAAATGAACAGTTCATCATGCGTCTGTCTAGTCTGTCCGGTCCTCTTATTTTGCCCTGTTGCCCCCACCAACCACCACGAACGAACTAACCCACGTAGCCTTTTCAGAGGGGAAAACGAGTGAAGTGGGATTTTCTTGCTTTTTTTTTTCCCTTTCCCTTTTCTTTCTCTCTCTCTACGCTCTACGTTGATTCTTCTCTAGCCTTTCCGTCCCCCCGCCCCTCGTCTCTTCATCCTTTTCGATCCTGCATGAGATCATCTGTTGATTTGATTTTCCTCTTCCCTCTACGCTACTCTGAATCCGCCTGTCTTCGGACTTTTCTCCGCGCAGTCCGAACCAACGCTTCCTTCAATAGCTCCGGAGTCGGATTCCGAGCTGACGAGCTGGATCTACAGCCCTGGGCCGGCACGCAAGATGCCCGTGGGCGGCCTCAGCGTGGACCATGGGCATTATTGACGGTCTTCCGTCAATCCCCTCGTTGGTCCTCATGATTATCATGCTCGACCATCGCATTCCCGCCTATGTCGCCGCCCTGTCTCGGCAGATCTGAGGGTATCCGATCATCATGATCAGAGAACCCCGGACGATTATCAACCTTGCATGATGATCGTCATCCTGTCCGATTGATGGATCGGCCAGCAGCACTTTCCGGTCACATGTCGTGGGCTGTGCCTGTCACAGCAGCGAGGCCAAAAGTACCATACATGGAACTCATCTCAGCACGGACTGGTGCGTCGAACCGATCTGCAAACGCCCGCCCCATTAGGCGGTTGAAGTGTAGCGAACACTGCGAATAATGTGACGCATCGACTCGGGTTAAAACCCTGTCACTGCAGCTCTCTCTGCATTCGCATCACCCCACACATCTCTTATTTCTTCTCTGGTCTTCTCTCCTCTTCCCTTCCACTTCATCGCATCATTCACCGCTGTCAACATGCATCGGCATGCCTGTCCTCGCTGCCCAGTGTCGCGATAACGATAACGAGCTCAATCTGCGCGCACAGTCTTGGCTAGCTGGCTGCCCCCATCCTCGGCCAATTCTCCAGCAGTGCCACGGGGGCGAAGGGAAGGCAAAGCCGGTGCGTGATCGCACTCGGGTGGGCTCGTTTGCTGCGGTCGCTTCCGGGGAGTGTCTCAGCGACTTGCATTTTCGCGTAAGAGCGGGAGTCCGTGGGTGGTTTGGGAATCGCGAGACCAGCAAGGCATTCCAGACTCGGTGAGTGCGAGTTGGTCGTTTTGTGTCAGTCTGTGTGTTTTGTTTGCGCAGGGAGAGTTCCAGGTTCCAAGGGTGGGTGTGGGGGGGGGAACCGTCACTCTGTGCTGGACTCGGGATGACATAAGAGGGAGAGCTCGGTGGGAGATGGATCGGAATGTGGAAGAGAGAGAGACCAGAGCATCAAGAAGACTAATGCCGACTGTCTAGTGCGGCTCTCGATCGGATCTCCATGCTTATCTGGCCAGTGGCATGCTTAGACGCGCATCGCGGTTAATCAAGGTTGAATGTGCGCATCATCCATCCACCCTCCATTCTTATTCAACGGTCGGGCGCTCCACCGATCCGTGGGCACTGGGCGGGAGAATTCTGCCCACAACCATCGTCTCATCTCATCATCTACAAACACGACTCGTCCGCTCTCGGCTGGTTCTTTCCGCTTGCGTATTGACGACACCACCGTCCTTTTTCTTCTTTCCCGTTTTCATCCCCGTCCCGCCCATGGTCCCATCGGCTAGTCGGTCCACTCAACTACTGCCCGTCTGTTCCCCCCCCCCCACTACCACTATCTCAAGACGACATTGTGACTCGCTCTGTCTCGCTCCAGGGTCCTGACCCCGTCTGTCCTTTTCTTCTGACTACCTGACCCATTCCTGTCTCTTCCACATTTCCCTGTCAAACCCTCTGCTGTTCCTCGGATCCATTTCGTGTGCCTGGTGGTTCCCTCACCCAACGATTGTCCATCTCTCTCTCTTTCTATCTCCGACTTCGTCTTGATGAGTGCATCGACATTCTCCGACGCCTCTCTCTCTCGTGAAGCCCAGAGGTTCGTGTGCTCCGCCTTGCAGATCGGCGCATGACAGAGTCGTAACTCTTACTCAGACTCAGTGGTCCAGGGATTCGCACTGACAATGTTAACCAACTCCAGTTCTGACTTTGAGTTGACCATCCGCCAGCAGCCCGACCGGGCGCGCGTGGCGGGGGGCAAGGAGAAAGGTACGTTCGGTCGTCTATGCCCCTCCGACGGAGTGGAAAGAGACTAACCCAGACCCCCCCAGAGCGCAAGCCCATCGATCCTCCCCCGATCGTCCAGCTCCGGGTGCGAGAGGAGGGTACCTACTTGGCGCAGTGAGTACTACTGGATGGGTTCCTCAGGATGAACGGTTCAAGCTGATCGTGTGTCAGGCACTACTTGCAAAGCCCGTACTATTTCATGTGCTGCAGCCTGTACGATGCCACAGAGGATAGCCCGGTGCCCGTGGCCCCATCAACGGCGCTCGCCGGAACCCTTGTGTCGTCTCTTCATAGGCTGAAGGATGTGGACAACAGTGGTCAGTCGGGTCCTGGCTTGCCTTGTGTCGTACCGGTTTACTGACTTGTTCGTAGATGGCGGGTTCTTCGTCTTTGGGGATCTGTCGGTCAAGATCGAGGGCAATTTCCGTCTGAAATTCACATTGTTCGAGATGCGCAAGTGAGTTGTGCCGGTCGGGCCATTTCGCCAGAGACTAACACGTTGGACCAGACAAGAGGTGACCTACTTGAAGACCATCATCTCCGAGCGGTTTACCGGTAAGCAGCCTCTTTGGTGTTGAAACAGCCCGGAAGCTAAACCAGCGGCCAGTGTCTCCTCCCAAGAGTTTTCCCGGCATGAAGGAGTCAACTTTCCTCTCTCGATCGTTTGCGGACCAGGGAGTCAAACTACGGATTCGCAAGGAACCCAGGACTATGATGTACGTGTGCAGGGCTGCTGTGAGATCTGTGTCCCCGTACTGACTCGGCAGGAAACGCTCTCATCCCCAACCAAATGAGTACCCGCCGCAGGCGATGCCTTCACGCTCGCCAGATCGCACATCGGTGCAGATGCCTCCGACTGGCTTTCCAGGAGGGTATGCGCCGACGACGGCGCGCGACTACTATTATGGTGCAGCGGCACCGGCCCCCAAGCGCCACCGGACATCTATCGATTATGGGCGTGGCATTGAAGCGGATAGTCGGATGGCTCGTCCGCTGGACACGTACGGTCGTCCAATGGAGGCGTATGGCCAGCCTACCATGTACGGACAGCCGGGAGCGTACCCAGCGCCGATGCAGCCTTACCAAACTGGACAAGTGGTGGCCGATTACGGGGTTTGTGGTTCTATTATCTGGTCGACCAACTACTGACGCTTGCTAGATGCCCTATGGCCTGCAACCATCAGCCCCCCTGACGCAGATGTCTGATCCCTCCGCACAAAGTCGGAGCACCCAGCAAGCCACCGTGGGGCAGCTGATGGGCATGAACCAACCCGGTACTCCTGTACGGCACCCCTCTGCAAACCAGTGAGTTGTGGGAGAAAGTGACCCAGCTAAGGCTTTACCATCCCAAACAGACCCCAGATTCGACAGGAGCGATGATGGCCCAGGGATACCGGCCCGGCCCGGGATACGCTACGAGCTCTACCATTCTTCCTCCGCTGCAACAGCAAACCCGCACCTATCCCCAGGCGACCAACGGCAATCCCTCGCGAGGGTACTATGATCCGCCCTCGCAAGCAGCCACGCCGATTCTTCCCTCTCAGCCCATGGCCCACGAAGGCGCCCCAGACACCTTTGACCACCCGGGGTCTGCGCATGGGACTCCTCAATAAGATGGCAGAGGATGTTGTTTTTATATGCCATCGCTCGTTGGCAACGGCCGACCTCGACGGTCCCGGCCTTTTTTCCCTTTCTTTCTTTCTTTCTTCGTTATAGAGGTTACTTTTATTGTTTTTTATCTTTTCTCGTTTTGTGTTTAATCGGGTTCTCGAGGATTTATGGTTACAGGCGCCGGACACAGGAACAGGACATAAAAAAGAGGGCGGCGGCATTATTCTTTCTAGGTTTGGTTCTGGAGAAAAGTGAGAGAGAAAGTTTTCCCTTCTGATTCCTTTTTATTTTCTTCTTGGTTTCTTCATGTACATACTGGCTGGTTTTCCCCCTGCTAGCAGCAGTTCACTTCTCTTTGCTTGGGAGTGCTGTCTCTTTTTAATAAGTGGTTATGATTATATTGTTATAGGCAGAAGGCCTTAGGGCTAAAAGAAAAGAAGAACTGTGCCTTCCTTCTTGGGATTTGCTCTTCACTTCCATCCTTCGTTCTCTCCCTTTCTCTCTTCTCTTCTCTCCCCTCCCATCCTTTTTCTGTTGCTCTTCTTCCCAACCTCTTGTCCCATCCGATCCAAATCCCCTTAGCTCCTTATCTACCGACTGCCTTCTGCCTGTCTTCTTCAATCCTCCTCACCAAAATCAACAAATACCCATCTCACTATCCAACGTCCACACCCATACCAACACCCATCTAACGAGCGAACGAAACAATGTCCCACCCCGAAAACCCACTCTCCAACCTCGACCTCTGGTGCGAATGGACCGGCGACCCTAACGATGCCGTGGAAGTGGGATTCGCCATCAACGTAAGTATACACACAACAACTTATCCCTCCGAACCCTACCGTATATATGTGCTCTCTGACTAACTTCTGGCTTGCATCTCGTGCCTTGTTGGTTCAGGTCTGGTGTGCACCCGACATGACAGCCCTCCTCCCCATACTGAACACGCGCGCTTACGATCGCGTCGCATACTCGGTCATTGTTCTCAAGGGTGAGGGTGGGAGTGATGATGAGGATGAAAACCGGGACGAGGATGAGACGAATACCAATATCTACAAGAACAACAACAACAACAACCAACAAGACCAAAATAGCGAGACATCCCTCGAAGCGCCAGGAGTGCAGACGCAGAAGAGACAGGAGAAGAAGAAAACCAGTCTGGGTCTGAGTCCGAGATCTCCATACGCTTTCCCCCGGCCGTGGCCTGTTCTTGCTACACCTACTTCTCCTTCTCTGTCTTCTACTCCGGCTACACCCACGGCGCCGGCGCCTACACCTGCTAGTATGAGTGTGAGTCTCAGTGGGACGCGTTTTGTGTCGCCTGCCGATGAGGTGCTGCAGCGGGTTAGTGAGGAGTTGGAGGAGGATATGGAGAATGAGGAGGTTGGATCGAGGGACGGGAGTGTTGTTGTTCATGGAGTGAATGAAAGTGGTGGGATGGATGATATGGATGAGACGGAAAATGGATGCTGTGGTTTGAGCTGCGAACCGGCTCAGGAGCAGGATTGTGAGGTGGATGATCACGGACTGGAGTTGCGGCCTCAGGATGAGGGCCATGACGGAGACAATGTCAATGACAATGACAGAAGCAAGGGCCAAGATCACGACCAGGAGCACTGTCAAGATGAAGGCCATGGTCAGGATGAGGATCACGATCTCCCTGCACCCATCTACACTGGAGGAATCTGGATCACTGCTGAAGACGACGATGAGCCTCAAGCTACTGCCGTGACTCCTAGTAGCCTCTACAACCCACGCAAACGTAGTGCGACGGTGGCTTCCCTTCCTGATTCAATTCCTGACTCGGAACGGGATTATGAAGGATACAAGCACAAGCTCGTGGTGGATGAGTCGATCATATCTCCCATCAAATCTGCGAACAGGGACAGCCGGCTTCCTCGCCCAATCAGTCTGAAGTTGCCCGTTGAGGTGAAGCCCGAGAATATACCGCTGCCTCGAGATTCTGCACCCGTGCTTGAGGTTGATTTTCGACGCTTCGAGCAAATTGATTCCCTCGCAAAAGAGTACGGCGTGCCTCTCGTCAAGAAGAACTTGGACCAACTGCCGTCCACCGCAAGGAAGGAAACGTTCAGGCCTGAGATCGAGAGGCTTTCGACGGTTGTGAACACCGATACCACATCTTTGAAACAGAACAGCTCGCTTCCTGACTATGAGTCTGACCGAGAATCTTCCGGAGATGACGGTATTCCTCTGGCGGGACACTTTCTTTCCGAACTCGATATCTCTCCAGATACTCACGGATCTAACGCACAACCGCAACTTGTCCTCATTGACGGTACATTCTATGTACGAATCTCAGCGAAAGTCAAGCCCGCAATCTATGAAGTGCATATCAAAGTCTTCATTCATGTCCAGAAAGCAAGGCCGGAGGGTTGGAATGCGCTGATGATCCCGGGATTGCCACGGCTGCGAGCCGGCGAATATGGCTACATCGTCCTTTGCATGCCTCTCGACAAGGGAATCGAGTTTCGTACTACACCATTCAAGCGAGCTCAATTTGTTGAGGGTTGTTTGATGGCCCAGTTTGCCACATCCTCGAATCTTGTTGTGCCTCTGCGGATCTTCGACAAGGAGTACTACGGCTATGTAAAGGACTTCAAGATAAAGCAGATGATTCGATCCGACATTGTTGACGAAAACAAAGAAACCTCCTTGGTCAAGTACAGTGCAGTTTGCTCGATCGAACCGGTGCAGCGCATTTTCCGCTCTGATCAGTGCAGTTTTGTCATCTATGTGCACGGAGGTCCTCCTGGTGAGTATGCCTGCGACTTGACCTCCTCTGACAGCAAACTCCAAACCATCGACCTGATAGCTAAGCCGGGCTTTCGTCAACTCGGTCTCGCCGCGATCGAGGTCCGTTGTCGGTCTTCCGATTTGGAGAAGTTTTTAGTGACATGGTCTGTCGCACTGTCGCGGAAAAATCTGTCGACCTGGCTGCCTCGCATCAAGGCCACTGCAAACACCGATGACAACAAATCTGAATTGAGCCTTATTGCGCACTTGGGGCTGGTGGACCGGCCTGTTCAACCAACAGAAAAGAAGGAAGAGAAGGAGACAACGAATGGCGAGGACCGGGATTGCGCATCTTGCAAAGCGCCACACACTGATGGCACGACCGAACTGGAGTTTTCTTGCATCTGGAAATCACCAAAGTGGTGGATTTCCCTGGCCCTGGTCTGTTGTATGTTCATCAGTTGTGTCTATGTTTTCGGTCCCAAACCCAACGACTCGTCCCCTGTCGAGACCGCGCTGGCAGATAATTTGCCTCTGGCTAGTATGAACACGGATACCGGGATGGAGATTCCAAAAGTGATTTTCGGGCAAAATGACCAGCCGGAGGAGTTTGATCATGCTGATCTGGATGAGGAGAATGTGCAGGAGGTGGTTGTTCCTACGGAATCGTTCACTCTTCGAGATCGATTCGACCGTTTCTTCGGCTGGAGTGAGCCTGCTATCGTGGACAATGCATGAGTTTCTGAGTTTACTAGGTAGTTATTCTTATCTGGGGCGTGGAAGTGATTGTCTCCACCAAGTCCTTATTGCAAGTCAAATCAAGTCCAGTCAAGCCCTACTTCAACTCAATGAAGCTATTCCTCTTTCCATTCTTCTACTATATCTCCAACCTTCTTCTAGCGGTCTACCTTGCATTGGATCAATTCCTCAACTAAATCAAGCCCCGTAATAAGCCAACACCTTATCCACAGCCCACCTCAAAAGCTCAGACATAGGCAATTCCCCACGACCGGGGGCAACCTCAACCCCAACATCCGTCCTAACGGCAGATCCATCTCCAACCCGCGCAATCAACTCCGCCGTCGTCATTCCCTTGGTCTCATGAGATTGAGACTGGAATTTATACGACTTGTACTCCTCTTCCGGAAGCAGTAACCACGCGTGATCCTCCACATACCGCGGCCAGACTATATCATCCACGTAGCCTGGCGGATCAGTCCAGAAGTTCTGTGGTGGGCGTTCGTCTGGGCCGTTTAGATCAATTGCCGGCTTTTCGGTTTCCTTTTTGTTGTCTTTATTGGGGACTGCGGCATCAGGATTCGCGTCGGTGCCTTGCGCTCCTCCCGCCGCCATGAGGGGCATGTGCGATCGGTTCTCCATATTATGGTGCATTTTGTCCGTCTCGGAGTCTTCGGTGGAATCGGTGTTTGTATTTGTATCCCCGGGCGGCTCCGGCCCTGGTCCGATAGTCACGTATCCCGTTCTTCCCTCGCGTCTTGCCTTGACGACGTCGTAGGAACAGGGCAGGAAGAGAGAGAGATGGATGTTTGAGTGGACTGGCTGGAGGGTGTGCGCTGTGTCGCTGCCGTTTTGCTGGGACGGTGGTTGTAGTGGAGGCGGGGGACTGAAGAGGAGGAATCCTTCGAGGAAGGCAATTGTCCCTTTGGCTTTTTCTCCCTGTCCCTGTTCCGGTCCCTGTCCATCCTTTTGCGGGGTTGTGGTTGTTGATTTTCGTTGGGATGATAATTTACTCTCCACTTCATCTCTCAGTTCCGCAATGACCGCATCACTAACCCCGAAATCCGTGGCCGCGTTCTGATCCTCTTTGCTTTGGAGTCGCGGGGGGAGGTGTCCGTTGGAACGCACATATGCGAGCGCCTGTGCGAGGAAGTCGATGTCGATTGCGTCGGCGGTGTCCCAGTCCTGGAGTTTGACACCCGAGGGTGTCGTTGTCCATGGGATTCTATTTTTAGTTGTCAGGTCAAAGCAGGACTGAGTGAGATAGAGACGGGCAGTCTATGTGATAGTGATAACCAGGGAAGACAGAAATATTGGATTGGGTAACCGTGCGAGAAGCGGCGGAGATGTAGACGTACTTGTCATCCGGGTAGTAGAAGTCATCCTCGTGAATGATAAATGTATTCAATTTATTCCCGTCCTGACTTGCATCGGAGCCATTGGCCTCCAGTCTCACACCGCAAAAGACACGCTGCAATAGCCGCGCGAGGGTGGTCTTGCCGCTGGATGACGGGCCGGAGATGCCGATGATGACGGTGCGGTCCTGCTGCGAGGCCATTGTGGCTATTAAGAGCGGTGAGGCTATTATCTTTGTGCCCCTCTGGGTTCAAAACAGAGCGAGAGTGTGGCGGGGAGGGGTGAAGATGGAGGAAAAGAGGCGCGCGGAGCGGAAGGAAATAAGCTCGGGCTTATCGCTAGTTATCGATTTAGTTATCGTGGTCGACATGAAGTAATTAGGCCCGAGGTCCGCGTCACTCGGCTGATTATTGGCCACCCCCTGTTAATAGCGCGGATAGAACAACTGAAAACATCACGTCCCATCTAATGAAGATTTCCATGGACAGCTGGTATACATGAATATGAACATCCTCCAAGGTTGCAGGTATACATTTGTGCCGATCTCTACCTTCGTATAATATATGTAGGCTTTAGTCTCAGAGTAGGAAATTGATTCATTCCTACGACACAGAGAGAGCTCGCTGTCTACCTAAAAAGGAAGGATAGTCAATCGACTACACCCGATATATCTTTGACGTCAAGTACAAGCAGCCGCTTTTGTAATACCGCTAATCTGTCTGGGGAGCATCACTGGCTTCCAAACCGCGGTATTCAAAGTATTCGCACCACTCCGGATCCTCAATCAGCGCCTGCGACAGTTCCTTCTCATACACGAGACTGAACTCCGGACCCTCGTCGGATTCAGGAGACGGGCTGCGAGATGGGTAGATAATTAGCACACCCTGCGTCGACCGGTCGATCAGATGACGGTAAGTGGCTGGGGTGGCAAAGCCAAAGTTGGCGATGGTGATATTCGCGTCGCGATGGTCCGTCTGGAGGAGCGACATGGGCGGGTACGAGTCAATGCGCATGTTCAGTGCTGTTTTGTCTCGCACCATGGCCACCATGTCCAGCAGCTGGTCCAGGGTCTCCTGCGTAACGCTGTTGGTCATCTGGCGAACATAAGAGGCGAGCTTTGTTAGTGGCCACTCGGAGATCACATCTCCGGCAGTGGGCTGGGTCACTGGTGCGGTTGTGGATAAGGCTCCCGTCAGCACGTTGTGCTGCATCCGCGGCGCAACCTTGGGACTATGCATCCGACGTCGCATGTCCATGGCCTCTACCCAGAACAAAGGTTCTGAAAGGTTTGGTTTGAAGTGGGGGGCACGCAGACGCGAAATGGTACGCCATAGGAATGCGGAGAAGGCGTCGTACGTGGAGATCCAGGATCCATCCGTCGGCGAAGCGAGCTTCTTCAGCGCCGCCGCCTTGCTTTTGGGGAGGTGGAACAGCAAAATCTGGGAAGGAAGATGGTCTGCGTGACGCGCGGGCGCTGGGGGACCATCAACTTTCGATTCATCGGGTATTTCGGCCTTGGTGAAGCGGGACACGTCGAGGCAGCTGGGGTCCCAGGAGGGGAAGGGCGTCTGGTTGACAATTGCAGAGCAGTTCTCGGCCAGCTGGTGGACGAGGCCCGCCCATCCCATCACATCATTGGAGTAGTGATGATGGTGCATGATGAAGACCAGTCCGCCGCGGATGAAATTGGCCTTATAGCACGCTGTTACAGGGCTGTTGTCCGGGTGAGCTTCGGGTTTCTCTCCGTATGTCATCGGGGGCACACTCCATTTCTTGAGATCTCCTAGCAGAGAAGTGCGGAAATGGCCCTTCTCAAGCTCGTCGAAGGTCGGATAGTGCTTGCTGTCTTCTTCGGAGTCCAGCCATTGGACAAAGAAGCGGACGGTGCTGTCCTTCCGCTTGACAAAGGAATGGCCTCCCTCGGCGTCCTTCTCAATTGTGCCGCAGAGATGCCTTGCTTGGCTCAGAGTCCGCTCAAGGCCGGCCTTCAAGACCTCAGCGACACGGGGCTTGTCTGCATCGTCCAGACGGAAATACAGGCCGTAGTTGTTGTAGGTAATCACCGACAAGTAGTCGAGGGTTGAGACCTTGAATCGCTCCTCCTCGGGATCATTTTCCCAGCCAGAGGGATGAAGGTGATAGATCTCTTGTTTAGGCATTGCTGCAATGGGATGTGGATGGAAGATACAGGGGTTATTTTCAGGGGATGATGTGGGTGGATTACTCGTGTATGCGACGTGCAGCTCAGGGCTTTATGGGACTATGTTGCGGGGCACGCATGCCTCCCATCAAGAGCAATAATCGGGCCCCGTCCTTGCCAATTGAGAAGTATGCCTGCTGACTAAATAAATGGGGGCCGAATTTGGCCGTCCATCGCACGAAGGGCCCCTTTGGGGAAGAGACCGATCCTTTCGGGATGAGGCGCATCCGGGTTGGTGTCCCGCTCGCGGATGGGCGCAAGGACCCGCATAGACATTGAGCCGAACAAGCCAGGCCATCAATGGGCAGGGTTCTGGATCAGTCTCAGGAATTGGCTCAAAACCAGTTCCAGGGTAATCGAACCAGGTCTCCGATCCTCTTCGTCGTTGACACGGCTCAACGGTCCGAAGGATTGTGAAGGATACCCGCTTAACGCGGGGGCAGAGTCCAATGGCCTTGCTACGATACATGCTAAACGACGCTAACGGTGTTAACAGACTGGCCTCCAGGATTCATAGACAAGCTGCCAGATTTGACGGCTCGTGGCGCTAGCACTATTCGGTCCGGCGAGTATGCGGAATGGCCCACATAGCCAAAGTATCCCGCCATGGCACACGGGGAGTGGACCGCGGGACGTGCCGTCATCCAGACCTTTTTAGTAAGACCTGCAAAACCACAATCATGTGCTGCCGATCAACGGTCTTGACCTGCATTGGAGAATTTCGGCCCCGACCTGCATTTGGAGAGGACAATGGCCTTGTTTCACATCCACCGCGTCGGGTGGCGGTTCCACTTCCTTACAGATTTCTAAGTGGCCCCAGCAAGTAAACGAGATTTATCACCCCAGCTGGAATCGAATCCTGTCAGCACACGCCATCTCGTTGCCCCTTCAAGACTCATTCCAAAAACCCCGATTACCTATGAATGCAATCCTCCTGAAGATCGTAATTGGGGCCCCAGGCTAGCATACTGCTGATCCATGGCTCGAACGGTTCACTTCTGTTATAAAACTCGGAACAGCCCTAAAGCCCGACTTCCAGACTGATTGTATTGAATTGATTGATCTATCACAAAGTTTGCCATGGATCTCAACGGACCTGCGCTTGCGCCGCCACCCGGTGTCGTTCCGAACCTGACGAATCCGCCTAATAACAATCCTCTCGCTATTGGCGTGCTGACAGCCTGCGTTGCTGTTTCTACATTATGTCTTTTCTTACGAGCCTATGCTCGTGTCTGGTTGGCAAGGAAGCTGCAAGTGGAAGAAAGTATGTAGTTTTTCTCTTCCAGCCCATGTGGTGGACAGAAGCATGACTGACTTTTGACTCTTGTTTACAGTCATGACGATTTGTGCCTACGTATGTTCCAATTGGTGGGAAACTATCGCAGTACGATGCTGATACACTCCAGGGATGCTTTTGGGGTGCCATTTACGCCGAGATCAAATTTGTCGAAAGCCCCGGATTCTTCGTCCATCAGTGGAATGTTAAATTGGGCGATATGATCTCGACCGAATATGTAAGTCTGCAATAGCCCGAGCCTTTTGAGAGTTCCTGGACTCACCGAGTCTACTTTCTAGTGGGTCTTGATCTTCGGCGTCTTCTACTCGATCACCCTGCCGATGCTGAAGGCAGCCATCCTGATCGAATGGTGCCGCATGTTCGCTCCACGAGGTCGCCGATCGGAAGGTTACTTCTGGTGGGGCTGCGTGGTGGTCATCGCCATCCAGATTATGTCGGGCATCGGCGTTGTGGTTGCCTTGAATCTGCAGTGTATCCCTCACAGAGCTATTTGGGACATTGCCATCCAGGCGACGAGCAAGTGCTTTGATCTATATAAACTACAAGTGGGATCCGCGAGTATCCAGCTCATCTCTGATGTTGCAATTCTGTTGTTACCGCAGCAGGTGATCTGGTCTCTCAAGATGACGTGGCAGAAGCGATTGGGTGTCTCGATTATCTTTGGATTGGGTCTGCTGTAAGTCCTGAGCCCGGCACGACGGGGCTCTATCTCGGTACTAACGTTGAGAAACCCCTAGTGCCTGCATTTCGGCCGCTTTCCGTCTATCTACAACGATCACACATGGCCGAGCTGCGGACGCTGTCTGGACCCTGGGTCCATTGGCCTTCTGGGCGACTGCCGAAATGACCTGCGGTTTCTTCATCCTCTGCGTCCCCTGTGTCCCTCGGATTCTGAAGGATACCGGAGTGCTCCGCAAGGTAAAAAGAGTGTTCGGTATGAAGACAACGACCAATTCCAAGCGGGACATGGGGACCGGCCCCTCGAACCACAGCAGGCTGGCGGGAAGCACGATCGGCAATTCCTACTACAAATTGGACAACCTGAAGGCGTCCGAGTCCACGGAGTATCTACACGGCCCTAAACCCGAAGGCGGGATCACACGCACGACGCGCATCGCTGTTACGCCGGAGTCTCGCGGTACGAATGGAGACGACAAGTTCATGTACCCGTAGATTGAAAAGGGGTCGTGGCGAACGGGTGACCAAAAGTCCGGACAGCAGTGCAGTATCGAGAAACTGTATGATTTGATTGATTTTGTAAATATTTATGTATGCTTCCAGGCGGCTTTTTCGGCGTGTTTTGCATTCAGACAATAATCCAGGTCTGTAGGAGGGTGAAAATCTATGTATCCTTCCAAAAAATTTAATTCGGCGTGTGTTAAATTCAGACAGTAATCTAGGTCTGCAGGATGGTTCCACTCGCGGGAAGGTCCCCGCTCATCCGTACGGTGGCTTTCTGAGTGAACGGGCCCCCGAATTGGCCCCTCGGTACCATATAAAGACTTCATCGATGTAGCATTATTATTACCCCTTTCAAAGAGCATATAGAGACTAGTGTACGTCAAGATGAGATTTCTTTGCCTTCACGGCAGGGGCACGTGTTCCAAGGTCCGTCTTTTGTTGCTTTACTATCCGATCATCAATTCACGGCTAAGATTTCCAGATTTTTGAGATGCAAACTGGTAGGTCGTACGGCCAGATCACCGTTGGAAAACATGTTTTCTGAGACCCTGGCTAGCAAGGATTCGAGAGGAGCTGGACGATCACGAGTTTGTATTCATTGATGGCACGGTTCCCACGACACCAAGTGAAGGTATGTCCGGCATTGATGGCGATTGAATGCCGACGCCCCAGCCAGCTGGTACGCAGCTAAAGAACTGCAGGCGCTGCAGCAGTAACGAACGAGTTCTTTGGGTATATCCCGAACACCACGAAAGAGGTGGGTCAGTACGGTGACCTGGTAGTGGGATTAGTGGAGTATGTCCGCAGCGATGGGCCGTTCGACGGAGTGATGGGTTTTTCGGAGGGCGGGACCATGGCAGCTCTACTACTGATTGAAGATGCCAGGCATTCCTTCGCGGGGTTTAAATGCGGTATCTTCTTTAGTTCTGCCGTGCCTTTCGACCCGGATGTCGTCCGTACCAGGCACCTGCGTTGTATTGATCCCACCATTGATGGGGTGGTGATCCATGTGCCAACGGCGGTTATAGTTGAGAAGAACTTTGCTCGACTACGGCATCTTTCGCCACTGGATAAATTGTGGCCAGATGATGAGGAGGCCCTGGTCTCGATTTGTGCGGAGTCCGTACGAGAGGTGGTTCGGCATGACCTAGGGCACCACGTCCCCGGGTCCGCGTCGTCAACGGAGGGGCTGACAGCAACCTTACAGGCCATTGAACGGACAATTGAGCGGGCCAGTGAGCTGTACAGCTAGTGCGAACTTTCTCAATCTTTTAGCGTTAATTCTGTATCAATTGTGGATATCATCGTTATTATTATTGCGTTACCGTATTATTGTTGCCGTCATAGGATATCAGGATCGCCAGGGAGTTTTGACATGCCTATTTCTCGTTGAATCACATGTTATAGGAAATACCGAGCCCGTAGCAACCCTCGCTAGCTATCAGGCAAACTCATCCTTCGCCTAGGTCTGGATGCAAATCAACCTGAAACATTGGCTGGATCCTTGTTGCCCCAC
The DNA here is from genome assembly GCF_964197705.1 of Penicillium psychrofluorescens. NCBI lineage: Eukaryota > Fungi > Ascomycota > Eurotiomycetes > Eurotiales > Aspergillaceae > Penicillium > Penicillium psychrofluorescens. The sequence goes on along the minus strand of NC_133444.1, from coordinate 2,475,140 downwards.
ACCGCGAGTGGTTCCGGGAAAAAAAGAACGCCTGTCAGGGTCAGATAGTGGAACCTAAAGGGGCAAAGTTAGGTAAAGTTACCCGTTCCGCGGTGTTCAATGCAACCTCTAAGAAAAGAACAAATCGTCAGACGTACGGAAGAAAAAAAGGAAAGTCAGTTAAGACTCCAGGCTATGCGTGAGTTAATTCCCGCCCCGAGGCCAATTGACTTTTTCCGGCGGACTTTTAACGACATCAACGTCAATCCATCCAGGGTGCTGTCTCGGTGGCCAACTACTGCAGCCATGGGGTGGCCTAGTGAAGCGATCATCCTTCATAGTGGGGACGACGACTCGCGGTATCAGACCACGATTCCTGCGGAGTCCTTTATCGGGTATGGAAATAACTGTATTGGCCAGGAAACGACGATGGAGCTTTGACTCTAGCGGTATAGCTTTTCCAACACACATTAAGCCACAAAAAAAAGCTCACAATCTGGCGGGGAACTCATTATAAATATCTGTTATTTAAAAGTCGACTGTTGAAATTGATGAACCCGAAACATTAACGATTCACGATTGTTGACGACTGAAACAATGAACTCATTAAACTCCAACGTAATGTCGGCGCCAGACGACATTGCCATTATCGGATTCTCATTCAAGCTTCCACAAGACGTCAAAGATGATACGTCATTCTGGACGGTTCTCGAGGAGAAACGCAATCTCAGAACGGACTGGCCGGAGTCTCGCGTTAACCCAGACTCATTTGTGAATCACAAACTCATTAAAGTATGATTGCAGTCAATTCCCTGCATGCCAACTATGGTCGCTCATTGTCGAGGCAGTTCCCTACTCGGGGTGCACATTTTCTCAACGAGGACATTGGAGCTTTCGATGCGCCATTTTTCTCGGTCACGGCGCAGGAGGTAAGTACAGCTAAGTAGCCAACGAGTCAAGTACCAAACTGAATGTTTGATAAGGCGGCGTCAATGGATCCGTTGCAAAGATGGACGTTGGAGGAATCATATCGGGCTTTTGAGAAATGTGAGCATAAAACCTACGAAACCATGCGGGAAAGATAAAAAGAATAGAAGCTAACCAGGTAATCACAGCCGGGATCCCAGTTGAATCCTTAAAGGGCTCGCGCACTGCCGTCTTCTCAGCTTCCATGATAGAAGACTACGCACGCATGAGCGCCATGGATCCTGAGAATGTAGAGCGCACGGCAGCCACTGGCAGCTCTGTTGCATGCGTGATTCCCAATCGGGTGAGCTGGTATTTTGACCTACGTGGACCCAGCATCCATGTCAACACTGCCTGCTCGGGCAGTATGTCTGCGATTGATATGGCGTGCAAATCAATTCGGAGCGGCGATGCCACAGCTGTGAGTCTTGCCTGAGTGGTTATGGAAAATACCGTTTACTCAATGTTAACCACGCAAAGGCCCTTGTTACTGGAGCCAACATGCTCCTTGATCCGTCCGATTTTCAGATCCTATCGAGCCAGAATTTTCTCTCGTCCGACAGTCTCTCCTATAGCTTTGATCACCGCGCAAACGGATACGCCAGAGGCGAAGGGACCCTCGCTCTGGTCCTCAAGCCTGTCTCTGCTGCGATAGAGAACGGTGACATGATTCGTGCCGTCATTCGCTCGACGGGGTCGAACCAGGATGGTCATACTCCAGTACTCACGCAGCCGAGCCCTCAATCGCAGGAGGAATTGATTCGTCACGTTTACAAGCAGGCCAATCTTCCTCTCCATGAGACGCGTTATGTCGAGGCACATGGTAAGTTTAAAAAACGCTCTCCCTAGTCTAAAACGCTTTTAACAAGGTGGCATTTAGGAACTGGAACTCCCGTGGGAGACCCCATCGAGATGAGAGCTATTGGACGGGTTTTCCGAAAATGTCGATCAGCCGAAGAGCCTCTTTACGTGTGCGTATTACACTAGTATCTTGAAACTGGAGATTCAACTCCTAATCAATCACCAGTGGGTCCGTGAAGGCAAATATCGGCCATCTGGAAGGGGCGAGCGGCCTTGCGAGCTTAATCAAAGCGATTTGTATGACCCTCTCTCTATTTTTACCATTCTGAGCAATGGATACTCATTCTTGCACCAGTGACCCTGGAAAGAGGAATCATCCCGCCCAACGCGCTGTTGGAAAAAGTGAACCCCGCGATTGATGTAGATTTCTACCACACTGAGGTGAGTGTCTGCTATTGTTAGTAGTCGTGTCGATATCGCTGACATGACTACCGCTCAGGTCCCGTCGCGAAGCATAACTTGGCCAACAGCGGGCCTACGTCGGGTATCCGTGAACTCGTTTGGATTCGGAGGGTCCAACACGCACGTGATTCTTGACGATGCCCTTCATTACATGCAGGACCGTGGTTTAATTGGCAATCATTGCACGACCTCTGTCAAGGGTGCTACGACAGATGCCATTGTTACCTCGAGTAATGGGGATGTTGATGCTAATGGAAACGATAATGGTCATGAAAATGGCCATGCTGATGAAACTGCTCACACCAATGGCACCACGCACAGAGATGGGTCAGCTCATGCGAATGGGAACACCTCAGCCAACGGAGCTGTCCATATAAATGGCAACGGCGTTGTCAATGGGAACGGCAAAGCTGCAGAAGTTGCAGTAACCCTCCCCCGATTGCTTGTATGGACCGCCGCCGACGAGAACGCGGTAAAACGTACAATTGAAGGCTACAAGACCTTCTTCACTGAAAGCGTGGCCAGTGACCCAGCAAAGCTCGATCGTCTCGCCTTCACGCTAGCCGCGCGGCGAAGCAAGATGCTGTGGCGAGCCTTTGCAGTTGTCACGGACGAAGAAGAGGGAAAAGCCCTATCTCCGGCCAAGCCAATTCGAAGCACGGCTGAGACCGGCCTTGCTTTTGTGTTCACGGGCCAGGGAGCCCAGTATGTCAATATGGGCTGGGATTTGGTCCAGTATCCTGTGTTTGCCGAGACCCTAAGACAGATCGATGACATCTACGCCAGCCTGGGATGCAAGTGGTCAATATTCGGTAAGCGAAACGGCGCTCAAATCGGCGTTCATCATAGGAACATTGACTGATCATCTTACTTAGATGAGCTCCGTTGTAAGGAGAACATTGACCAACCCGAATACAGTCAGCCCCTATCGACGGCTATACAAATCGCTCTGGTGGATTTGTTAGAGAGCTTCGGTATCACCCCGAAAGCCGTTGTCGGACACTCATCCGGCGAGATTGCTGCTGCGTATGTAACCGCTTCAAGCCATCCAAGAATATTATCCTGGATTGAAGAACTGAGTTACTGACTATACTTTAAATCAGCTATACTATCGGTGCTTTGTCTTTACAATCAGCGTGCAAAGTCGCATATTTCCGAGGCCAGCTGACCGGAAAGCTGAGAGCCTCCAGTACCACTTCTCCGGGTGCTATGCTATCGATAAACGTGGCTGAAAGCCAGGTGCCAGAATACCTAAACAGCGTCCAAGATGCAGCTGCCACTGAGGTCACTGTAGCCTGCATCAACAGTCCCCTCAACTGCACACTGTCCGGTCCTGAGCAGGCAATCAATGCAATAAAAGCGCAAGCAGATCAGGACGGCATTTTTGCTGCCAAGCTCAAGACTGGAGTTGCATACCATTCACCATCAATGCGTGCCATCGCGACTGAGTATCTGTCGCTGGTCGGTAGCCTCGAGAGCGTTGACCGTCAAACGCGTAAAATGGCGGCCCTCATTCCGATGGTTTCTTCGGTCTCTGGTAAGAGTATCCGCGCGGACACTTTGGCCACAGCGCAGTACTGGGTCGACAATCTTGTGTCTCCAGTTCGATTTGCCGATGCCGTTCAGCTGCTCACGCAGGAGTCGTCAACACTGAAGGTTGGGCTGGGAAGTATCACAGACCTGATTGAGATTGGTCCACACCCGGCGCTCAAACGGCCAGTGAACGACACGATTCAACAGGAAGACAACCGAAAGAAGCAAATCCGGCACGAAAGTGTGCTTCATCGGTCCCATCCAGCATTTCAAACTACTCTCGAGCTTGCTGGCCGACTATTCTGCCTTGGTCACCCGGTATCTGTCCCAGGAGTCAACCAACAATCAACTGAGTCACGGCCTTCGTTTCTTGTTGATTGTCCCGAATATCCTTTTGATCGGACAAATCGCTATTGGAGTGAGTCGCGTATTGTTCGGGACTTTAGGCTGCGAGGGACAGTCGAGGGGGAGACCCTTGGAGTTCGAACGTCGGATTGGAATCCTTTGGAACCTCGGTGGAGGAATTTCTTGAGTATCGAATCCACGCCGTGGACAGAAGACCACAAAGTAGGCATCTCCGTGAACCCTATTAAGCAAAATCGGCCCCAAGTGCTAACTCTGAGGTCAGATCAGCGACACGGTCCTCTATCCGGCAGCGGGAATGCTGATCATGGCCCTTGAGGCAGCCCAGCAGATGGTTCCTGCCGATCGCACGGTCCGAGGCTACCTCGTGAAGCAAATAGAGTTTATGAGCCCCATTATAGTGCCGAAAGCTTGGGAGGAGCGAACCGAAACCCAGGTTCGTTTGAGGCCGGTTAAAGGATCGGAGAATGATAAGGCGCCCCAGTTCGACATCGCCATCTTTTCGTATTCACGGGGCCAGTGGACGGAATGTTGCGATGCGAGCATCCAAATTGAATATCAGGACTCGGTGCTGCTCCACAGCGGGATGACCGACGACGCCATACAAAGCCGATTCAAACAAGCGAGCGAATCCTGCGGCCGACCACTCGACTCACGGGTCTTGTACCGCGACGCAGCTGATATTGGCCTCCAATATGGACCGACGTTCAAGCGGTTGGAAGACGTCTGCTGGGATGGCGAAAAGAATGCACTGGCGCGCGTCGATGTCAACAATACGATATTTGAGACCAGCAGTTTGGTGCACCCAGCGGTGTTGGATCAGGCCTTTATGGTACTGCGGGCCAGCGCAGGCCAGCAGCCAGCGGCTAACATTCCTGTTCGCCTAGAGGACGCATGGCTTGCGCCTTCCGGCTGGCAGCATCCGCAGAATAGCTCCATTCAATGGCTTGCGACTTCGAATGTGACTGCACGCGGCGATCGTGGACTAGGAGAGCAGGGCAGCCTTTATGCTCTTGCTGAGGATGGAACTGTTCTGTGCCATGTTCGGCAGGCTGTGATGGCGACGGTGTCAAAGGAGGATACCGAAGAAAAGGAGAAAAAGCTGATATACAGCGTCGAGTGGAAGCCGCAACTGAGCCTACTGGAACCCGACAACCTATCGCGCTTGTTTCCAGTTGACACCAGCGTGGATGAGGCTGCAATGGTGACCAATTACACCAAACTCTGCTCAGCGCTCGATTTCGTCGCTATGCACACCTTGAGAGACTTGGATCGCGCCAAGATTCCCGCGAGCCTGCGCCAGCACGTTGAGTGGCTTGAGTTCCACGTCCGTAAGCTGCCGCTATCCAAGCAATCAGAAGCAGACACCATTACTGGTTTGCAGATTGAAGCCCAGTTGTCTGAGTTCGAAAATGCCCTACCGACGTGGAAGCTGTTCACTGCATGTGCACGACGGCTACCTGAGATCCTGGCGGGAGAAATCGACCCTCTTGAAGTGGTCTTCAATTCCGAACTGGCAGATAAATTTTATGGCTCTCTCTTTGAGGATATGTGTGCCGATGGCCGGCTTGCTGGTATTCTAGACCTGGCCGCTCACGAGAACCCGGCGATGCAAATTCTTGAGGTCGGCGCTGGCACCGGAGGTATGACGGCGCAGGTCTTGGCCGCATTGGAGGAGCGCGAGACTCGAACTGGAGCGCCCAGCTTCGCCGAATACAACTACACCGATATCTCGCCCGTGTTTCTGGATCGGGCAAGAACCCGCTGGGCCCAGTTGCACACCGAGGGCCGCATGAGCTTCCACACGCTGGATATGGATCGGGCGATCGAGACTCAGGGCTTCAAACCGGCTTCATATGATTTGGTAATTGCGGCTAGTGTGTTGCACGCGACAACGGATCTCGAGGCTGCGATTCGGAATGTTCGTGAAGCTGTCAAGCCAGGTGGTCGCCTCGTGCTGCTCGAGGCTATAAATCCGGATGATGTCGCCGTCAACTTCATGACCGGTCTGGTTCCGGGCTGGTGGAACGAGCGTGAGGACTGGCGGCCCCATTCCCCGGCTGTATCTGAGTCCCTGTGGGATATATGCCTACGCAACAATGGCTTCTCCGGCAATGATCTGATCATCCGAGATTACCAAAGTGAAGAATGTCACGCCATGAGCATTATCGTGACCACGGCCGTGGAAGAGGCGCCGAAGGTACCGGAGACAAAGCTGAGCTCGGGTCAACTTGTCCTGGTGGTCGATCAAGAGCAGTCCGATCAGCAAGTACAACTGGCAAATTTGGTGCGCAGCCATCTGGATCCCCAGAGCGTCTTGCCAACCACTGTCTCTCCATTTTCCGCGATGCAAATTCAGCAGACTCTCGCAAATTCGGCCAAAAACGACGTAGTCGTTTGTCTGGCGGAGGTCGACAAGCCGTTGCTGGCCACACTATCCGAAGAAGACTTTGCAACTCAGCAACATTTGACCCAGCAGGCAAGCCAGCTACTGTGGGTGACAGCTTGGGGCCCAGATGATGTGCAGACTCCTCAATACAACGCGATTCAAGGCTTTCTGCGCTCAATCCGCGCCGAACAATCAGACAGCCAGATCGTGAGTCTGGCCATCGAGGGCGAGACTGATGCAGCCGTACGTGCGCATTATATTGCCAAAGTTGTCGAGACCAGCTTTGGATCGCCGTCATCCAAGGAACTGGAGTACATTGTGCGAGATGGTGTTCTCATGACGGGCAGGGCGGTCGAAAATGTGACCGGTAACAGGAGCATTCAACGGCTTCTCTCACCACAGCTGGAGCATAAGCCCTGGGCCAAAACAGGGGCCTTGCAGCTTTCAATGGGTGATCAGAGGTCTGTCGACTCGCTACTATTCGTGCACGATATCGGCCACGAGACTCCCATTGGCCTTCAAGAGGTTGAGATTGAAGCACAAGCTTGGGGTTTGAGCGAACGGGATGTTCAGATTGCCCTTGATCGAATTGGAGTCCAAGATGAACAGCTAGGAGGAGACTGCGCGGGCGTGGTAACTCGAGTGGGCCCTGATTGCGATCCATCCATCCAGCCTGGTGACCGTGTGTGCATGTCATCTGTTGGATGTATGCGCAAGTATCCTCGTGCGCATGAAACCGGCGTCATTAGGATTCCCCACAACCTGTCCGTCGAGGCTGCCACATCGATCCTCTATCCGGCCCTTACGGCTTACCACGCTCTCGTTGACATTTCCCAGCTTGAACAAGGGGACAATGTCCTCGTCCATTTAGCCGCCAGTGCTGTAGGACAAGTTGCAGTCCGCATAGCCCAGATGCAAGGCGCCCATGTCTATGCTACCAGTGCATCACCCGAAGAAAAAGAGTTCCTCCTTAATGTCCTGAACGTACCTGGAGAAAACATTTTCTCGAGTCAGAGTCCTTTGTTTGTGGCAGATGTGAAACTTGCAACACAGGGAGATGGCGTCGATGTCGTCTTGAATTCCCTGGAGGGGGAGGACATGCTACGGGCGTCTTGCGAATGTCTGGCACGCGGTGGTCGCTTCATCCAGGTCAGCCGCGCAGATACGGTGGCCAATTTGGCTCTTCCAATGGGGTTGCTTGCCAGAAATATCACATTTTCGGTCGTTGACCCGGCACAGCTCCGTCCTAAGGATTTAGCCAAGCTGCTCAAGGTCGTGGTTCAGCTCCTACGGAAGGGCGAAATTCAACACCCACAGCCGCTGCAAGTTTACAACGTCTCGCACGTCGGACAGGCCTTCAAGAAACTTCAAGACAAAGAGATCGCCGGTCGTATAGTGATCACCGCAGGGCCTGAAGATGTTGTCCCGGTAAGTTGGTCCCTTGTAGTAATGCCGAGTGCTTCACAGCCATGAACTGACATATCTTTCTTTGTGCAGCAATATATCCAGGAGCAGTTGTCGTGGACCTTTGATGAAAACGCATCGTACTTGATTGCCGGCGGATCTGGCGGTCTTGGCCGAGTCATCATACAATGGATGGCTGACAGGGGAGCCAAGCACTTGATCATCCCATCTCGATCAGGCCCGAAATCCAAAGCTGCTGCGGAGACTATAGCCCAGCTAGCTGCACGCGGCGTCGCTGTTATGGCACCTCAATGCGACGTCTCAGACGAAGCGAGTCTCTCCCGGGTGCTGGACGAATGTGCACAAACCATGCCACCCATCAAGGGCTGCATCAACTCGGCAATGGTCCTCCAAGATGCCATCTTCCAAAACATGCCGTTTGCCAAGTGGGATTTAACTATGCGGTCGAAAGTACAGACCTCGTGGAATCTCCATCGGCTGCTCCCGAACGACCTGGATTTCTTCATCCTTCTCTCCTCTCTGGCCGGTGTGGTCGGTCAGATGGCCAGTTGCAACTACTCGGCAGGTTGCGCGTTTCAAGATGCGCTGGCACGCTACCGCGTCACTCAGGGCCAGAAAGCGCTGTCCTTCGACATTGGCTGGATGCGCGATGTCGGAATCATCGCCGAGACGGAGTCCTACCAGACCCGACGGCAGGTGGCCGGCGACCTGATGCCGGTTGATGGGACTGAGCTGCTCGCCCTGCTGGACATGTGCTGCGACCCGTCTGCCCCAACGCCGCTGCCAGCCGACAGCCAGGTGCTATTTGGCTTACTTACGCCAGCCGATTGTCTGGCGCAGGGCCGCCCCATTGCTGCTGTTCTCGACCGGCCTCTTTTGGCGGCATTCTCATATCTTCCAGACTCACGCGCATCATCCGGCCAGGGTGAAAACGGCCAAGGCGCAAACGGCACTGCTCTCGACCAGCCAGCCGCCTCGCCCGCAACGCTGTTCCGGCAATCCACTGACTCGGGCGAACGTATCCAGATTGTCCTTCAGGCGCTGGCGGTCAAACTGGCGCTCGCCATGTCCATTTCGCCGGAGGACGTCGAGCCGAGCAAGCCGCTGTCCACTTATGGAGTCGACTCACTGATGGCAGTCGATCTTCGGAACTGGATTGGTAAGGAGTTTGGGGCCACTGTGGCTGTCTTTGAAATTATGGGTGGTGTGCCACTGGCGAGTATTGCTGACTTGGTGGTTTCGAAGAGCACCATCAACGACAGTTGAGCTCTGTCCTGGTATTCTGACTGGATTCTGAGATTGTTCGAGGTTTAAACCCTAAAATCAAGAGATACGTTAGTTTTACAATAGAATGATTGAAATGAGATTGAAATGACTTGACTGACTGCTTCTTGCACAAACTATTTGATACGAGACTTTGAGTCTCTCTCTGATCAGAGAACAGAGAAGGAACGGCCATGAAAGTTAGTGGAAGTAAATCCGAATTAACGACTGAGTTTGCGCTTTTCTGGTTAAACGAAAGACGTGGATTGAACAAATCCTGATCACCGCGCTACAAGATGATCTAAATAAGCTCCATTATACATGAGGGGTACGTGTTTGTGAGTTGGAATTGTTAATACATCATATATATAGAAAGACGCCAAACCGCACAGGGTATAACTGATTCTCAAACGAACTAGATGAGGAAATCAGTAGATCTAACATAAATCAATCACCTTAGCGCCATTCCTATAATCAATCCAAGCCAGTCCTGTCCCAAACATGATCAATACAAAGCAATGGAACAAGCACTATGGCCCAAATAGGGAGACCCGTCTGTTGGGGCTGTTCTCCTCTCCCACCGGAAATGGTGATGAAGTATCCACAGATCTATCTGCAGTCAAATCACTCACAGAGAATGCAACAGCTTTCCTTACACAGTCCGGTTCTGTCGCGGGTGAAAGAACCGGCGATGGGGACGACGAAGAAACCGGGGGAGCACTCTCGACGACCTCCACATTCTCGGCAAAGCTGATCTTTGGCCGTTTTTGAAGCGCACGATCTGGATCTGCATCAGGCTCCACATTAGCAGGACGGGACCGCTTCGGAGTTGGATGCGCCTCGTCGTCTGGGATCGGGAGTCGGTGCCGATCAAAGAAGCCCGTCGGGTGCTGGAGGTATGCTGCTGCCGTGGAAGCCTCGTCCGACAGGGAAAGAAATTGTTCTTTCTGGATGATATCGCTCATGGTATTATCATCCAACAGATTTTTCTCTGCCTGCTGCATCTCCGCTTCCGACATCTCCTTGCGACGGCGCAGCATTCGGTCTTCCAGTGTATCCCGCAACACAAGAGTTTCCACGTACACGGGTCGTGTTTGTCCTATTCGATGCGCGCGCTTGATTGCTTGACTTTCAATAGTAGGCTGCCAGATTGGATTGACAATAAAGACTCGCGATGCTTGTGCGATGTGGAGGCCGTGCGACGCCTGCCGCAGGTCCATAAGAAGAACGCGCACTTTTTCTGACTCGCGAAATAACTTCAGGTACTCGGTGCGAAGTTCGGGCTTCAATGTGCTCGCGTAGATGCGGAACTCAACGCCCAGAAGCTCCAGACCTTCAGCAATCCAGTACGCCGAGTTGTGATTGTCGTAGAAAATGATGATCTTTTCGGTGTCCTGAAATTTCACAACTTGGTCTAGCAAGTATGTCAGCTTGGCTGAGGCCGTGGCAAGAAGGCGCGTTTGCTTCAGCGGCGAATTTTCAGGCAGTTCCCGGAAGATGTTCTTTTCAAATGTCTTCTTTGGAGTCTTGCTGTTTTGTGGTTTGGAACTTTGGATTAGTGTTCCTTGAGTTTCTGCTGCATCCGCTGACTCTGGTTTTCCCTTGCGAGAGACATTGTCGCGCTTTTCCAGATCTCGACGAACCTTGATACCAGCGCCCGCGAGACCTTCAGCGGGATCGTAGGATCGAAGATGCTGTGCAACAAACTGCTGTGCATGGCGAGCCTGGGTGATACCGATGAGCATTGGCTCTTGCTGCGCTTGATCAGAATCGAGTGCCCACAGGGCTCGAGAGTGATCCGGGAACTTCTCAACGAAGATCCCGAGTTCGTGCAATTGCTTAAAGGCATGCCAACTTCCACAGTTCATTGCTAGACGGGCGATCTCAATCCCTTGCATCAATTTTGCCACATCTTCTCGGGCAATCGGTTCTTGCTTGTCATTTTTTTTGTTCAAATATTTCACTGCATGATCCACCGTGTCTTGGGCATCCACATCCGATCCCGCCCACCAGAATCCAGCCTGGCGCAAGTTATTAATGGTCTGAGTGAGATGGTTCCGGTTACTTTTGTTGAACATATAATCCGGACCCTGGCGCTCGGAGGTAATAGAATTGACCGCCAGACCGAAAAGAAACAGATTGATCGACAATTTGTCATGGAATGTCGGTTCCAGATAAACCACCCGATTGTAAAGCTTCGGCAGGGTCATTTCAGAATTAATCGTTCCAAGCCGATGTCGCACGACTAAACTCTGAAGAGTCGCACGAAGTGAAGTTGATTTGCGCCGTTTGCCATCGGGTCCAATTGGTTTTATGTATTTGGTCCAGTCGGCGGGATCGTCGGCGCGGGAATTGGACCAGGGCTTCAAGTCAAGGAATTCTATGACGATGCGCCGAAGCCTATCCAAGTCCTTGAGTTCGTTTTCAACTGCGTTCCCGGTCTTCTTTCGGACTCGCAGTGCTGCAGCGGTAATTTCCTCAGCATCAGCAGATTCTGTATCGCTGGTGTTTACCTCCTGTGAAGCGAGACTGATTTCTACTCCGTAGAGCCCCGTCGATGGGGTACCAGATATAATCCATCGACGCTCAATATGCAATTGGTTCAGCATATGCATCATGTTCGTTTTGGAGCCGGAACCAGCCACTCCGTGACCTTCGTCCACAATGACTCGGAGCCAATGCAATTCGGTGAGTGACGAATCAACCTGTATGAATGTATTGCGTCGGTTATTGATGACCTCGCCAGCTTCTCGCTCGAACCGCGTCTTTGAGAAGAGCACAATGTCAAAATCCAACAGTTGATTCGCGGGTGGTGTCACATCAGATCCCGAACGAAGAACTAAGACATTCAGGCCTTCCGTGTGCGTGGCAATCTCTCGCTCCCAGTGGTCCACCAAGTTAGGAGGAACAACCACGAGAGTGCCCGTACAGAGTCTGATCCGTTTTGCTGGCGGTCGAGGATAAGACGTGCTGTGTCGACCCTGATATCTAGTCTGATGCGGGGGAATCTCATATGAACCACAATGGAACTCGCATGCCTGGACGCAGCGATTGAAAAAAACACCCTGTTGTTTCAGGGTCTCGAAATGTCTCTTCCACGGCAAGGAAAGTCGACCCGCTGCTGCAGCTGCCATATCAACGAGGGGAGCCGTCTTGTCTCTAATGGGGTGAAACCCATTGTCTTGGTACTGTACTGGAACTTTGGGGAAATGTCCGCGGGTAGCAAGGATAACGGCAAGACAGATCAGCGTTTTTCCGCAGCCCATAGTCTCCGCCAGAATACCTAACCGACGGTCAGTCGACAACCATGAATTTTCGGCTATCCCGAACTCACCACCACAAGCCTCAGAGTACAGTCTAGGCTCACGAACAATACTTCCATCCTCTTTGTCATAGTAGTACTCCAGCCCAGTGGGACTCTGCCACGCCTGCAAGCGGGGATCCAGTGTTTGGAAAGGCTGTGCCTCACGTTGCACCATAGTTGCAGCAGACCGACGCTGGTACGTATAAAGAAAAGTCTTGAGACCCAGCACCGTCGGGGGGGTGGTCTCTAGCAATAAATCCTCCATGGCCTGTTGGGAATGGGTCTCCTTCATAGCCTCCACCCGCGGATTGGGATCCTTCAGCGTATTGAAGATATACCACAGAGACTCATCATCAGCGCTGTCCGTTATCCCCAACTCTGCATTGTGCGGGGGCGATCGACCCTCCCATGCTTCGGATGATCGATCAATCCTGGACATGATAACTTTCAAAGCATATCTCAGCTTCGTACTCGAGCGAGGGATCAATGAGCGAGCCAGATCATCGGGGAGCACGTAAACCCTAACATATTCTCCATCATTGCGACTGCGGGTGCGGATCCAGTTGTGCTTCTCGAGGGTTGAGATCTCAGACTCTGGGAATTGGCCTTCCCGGCCCAGAGATTTCCCTAAAACTCCCACAGGAATATACAGACCGGAATCATCGGGTGATTCATCTTGCTGGAAAGTGTCCACTTCGGGTGAGGGGCCAGCAATGGGCGTCGAATTTGATGACTTGATCGGTGTGGAGACCCCGGGCGAAACGGAGGAAGTTGTCGACGGAGCGGGCGACGAGGATGCCTCGAAGTTGACCACACCCTCAGAGACGGTCCCTGTCGGAATCACAGCCCCCTGCATGCTCCATATGCCAGGGAAGAGATGGTCTGGCGCCGGTGCAAGAATAGTTGGCGAGGGACAAACGCGACGATTGATAAGCGGAGATAAGGAGGCAGTTTCTCACCGCCCTACTATCGGTCTTTCCCTTCATTATTAATTGATTCTCTTAGCAACAACTATGAAAACAACGGATGTGGGCGCCACAAGAAGTCCCACTTCCTTCAGATCGCAGAAGACCGAAATATTCTAATTACAGACATGATCACTGCGTGAGGTAATCTTCAATCTCAAATCCAACCCGCTTCAGCGCCTTCTCCTCCAGCTCCCGAGCAGTACCAACCACCTTCCGCAGCACGACCGTGCGTGCATCCTGCAGTCGAATTTCAACCGGGTTCCCGCCGACACCATCCAGTTCCTCCCGGGTGCATTCGTGGATGTACACTGTGATATCAGGCCCAACGCATGCGCGCCACAGGGATGCCATCCACTGCCAATGGTCGAGCGGCGCGTAGGCATCGGCGATTGGAATTGAGCACGCGAACGCGTCCGCCGTGCTGAGCTGGTATCTCGGGACCAGGGAGATTGGAACGGCGCAGTGATGGCTAGCTGCCGTACTCGAGGACATCACGCTGCCCTCGGAGCCAGTCTCGCTCGACTGCGCCGGTGAGTGGATCTGCATGTTGGCGGTCTTGGGAATGATGGTCTTGGGCGACATGCCCGAATGGGTGGACTCTTCGTCTGTGGTTGTGGATTTGCCATCGGAGGAGTCCGCAGATGAGGCTGACTTGACGAAACTGATCACCTCATCAGAGATGCGGTGCCAAGCGGAAATGGTGTTGAGGTATTCCACCGTTCCATCTCCCATCTGACCAGCCTCGGGGCCCCCTGGCCGCGGAGCCTGAATCTCGGGTCCCTCGAAGACGCGAACCTGATACTTGGCTTCTTTTTTGAGGAGGCGCTCTAGGTACTCCACGGCGATCTGGACCAGTTCTGGATCTTGTCCATCGACGGCGATGACGGGACCTCGGCTTTGTGGGTTGGTCTCGCGGAAGGATGGCACAAGAGGCGGCGAGATCTTGGCGAGGACTTTGATTTTGTTCAGCGGGGATATCGTCATCACAGTAGCTTCAACGCTAGGCGGTCCGTCTTGTGAGTGTGGTGTCGTGGGTGTCATCGCCAGAGTGGTCGTCTGCAGCGGCGGGAGCTTCAGACTAGGATCGGGATGTCCCTGGGCTGATACACTCCCATACGGCCTCGGAGGATGAAGAATGGGAAACATGCTGCGTGGTGGTGCCATGTCCGAACGGGCACTATATGGAGAGATGGGATGTGGTGACTCAGGGCTTCTGTCTCGGTGGGATGGCAAACTGGGCTTGAAGGGGACCTGGTGGGAGACTCGGCGGCGCTTATTATCCGGTGATCGACCCCCGTTCTGCTCCCATTGACGTGGGCGTGTTTCCCGCGCTTCTGCAGGGTCGACTTTGATTGGCTTTGGAACTGGATATTTCTCTCGGCCGTGAGAGCTGCGCATGGTGAGTGCGTTGGGGTGTGTTGAAGGCCTTGAGAAGCTCGATGCTCGGTATGCAGCGCCGTCTGTTGGAGTAAAGGGTGTCTTTGGAGAAGACGGTGCATTCATGACACGGCCTCCGCATCGGTTGCACGTCGTCGCACCCGATGGGTTGTGACTGATGCCCGAGGTGGAATTTCGAGAGCTCCCATCCCGGCCATACCGCCGGGGCTGGTACCGGTAGTCTGGATATTGCTGCTGATGGCGGGCTTTTTCTTCCTGGACCAGAATGAGCCTCGTGCAAACTAATGTCTAGTAAATAGCTTACCTCGGCCAGCGCCTTCCACTTACTCTTCTCCTCCTCTGACAATGATCTCCACTGCTCGCCTATGATCTTGGAGATCTCCGGGTTTGCCAGGCCAGGGTTGTGAGCCACAACTACAGCTTGATAGTGCTGACGATACAGGATAAAGGCTAAAAAAAAAAATGTATTAGCAGAGGCTCATCAGGTGCAGAACATGCTAAATTCAAGAAAACAAAAAAAGCACTTGCCAGGGTCCATGGACAACGGCGCGGACAGCATCGACTCACCATTACGAGGCCGAGGAATCTTCGGATCCGGCTGGCAGAGGCAAAATTGAATTGAATTATCTTTCTGCTTGACGGGACTGGTGCTGCTGGCCGAGGACGACGATGACCGCTCGCGAATGGACAGTTCCTTGACGCTGGTCATCGGCCCCACCTTGGATCCATTTGGCGAGGGGATCTTTCCAATGCTCCTGATAGAGGATATTGGTTGGTGCGCGTGGGGCACTTCATGAGAATCTTCGGCATACCTGTAAGTAGACCCCCCAACCGGACCACCATCGCTGTGGTGCCGGTGTACGGGTAGGTTTGCTCTGGGCACGTCGTCGTTCATGATCTTGTGGTCGAGGAGATTGCTGGTCGCCGGTCTAGGCAGATGGACTTGAGCGGATTCATAGCGCAGAGTAGCAGGGTCGGGGAGGACTCGATCGTAAGACATTTATTAAAACTTTTCTTCCCTCCCACTTGAGGAGGAGAACAAAGAAAAATAGCAGATCCAGGTAATGAAATCTGTTTTGAGGCAGGAGGTGTAATCAAAGGAAAACCGATAGCCACAAGAGGACGGGCTCGAAAGTATAACCACCAACCCCCATGAGAATAAAGAGAGGAAAGAAAGAAAGAAAAGTCGAAACCAGGAGAAAGAGGGTGGGAGATCAAGTATGTAATGAATGGTATTCCAAAAGGAGAGAGAGAGAGAGACAAAGAAAATCAGCCTCCAATGCCAAATATCCAGGCGAGACAAAGAAACAACCGGGGGAGAGACCGGGATCAGCAAGGATTGGCGCAATTCAGCTTCCGCGTGGCCCGTCGTTTGGGCGGGCTGATGCTCAATTATTTCTTTTTGGTTCTTTTTTCTTTACCCCAAAAGATTGATCCCTGCTGGTTGTGGTGTGCTGTCGGGTATGGGACAATAGATCATCAATGGGCGGGTTGCGATCCAGGCCAAGCCAACCGAGTGGGCAAAAAGTCACTACAGGGGCCCTCAAGCGCTTTGTTATACCTAGTGCTAGCGTACTCTAGGGACAGGCGCAAGTCCCCTGAACCAAGAACCTTACGCCGCGGGCCATGGCACAGTACCTTTTTTCTTGATTGCTTCCCTCTAAGTGTTGAGGTCACTAGGGTATTTTTATCCATGGATTGTCACCCGTGTTTCGGCAATTAGTTACATAGTTAGAACCTGGGCTCGGTAATGCGACCGTAGAAGAAAGAAAAAAAGTGTGGTCGACTCATCATTGTTTTCTTTGTCTCCGGATGCGGCGACCCGTGGCCTGTCGCGCGCGCTGACCGTGCCGTGATTGGCCAGGGCCGACCCGTCGAGACAAAGACGGCTGCGGCAAACACTCGCGCTGTTCCTGAAAGAGAACGAGTGAGCAATAGTCCGATAGGGAATAGGTACGTTGCGCTGATTGATTGGTGGTGGTGGGCAGGGGGAGGAGGGAGGGAGGAAATCTGTCGGGAATGCCAACTGCCATGTGCCCTAACTCATCCCTCGCGTCAGGCAAACTGAGGGATTGCAATGCCCACCAATGTCTCTGATCGCCCTGACCTGACATCTGTCTCCACTGCGGGTATCTGGAAAAGATGATCTCATTCACCTTGTCGATCGCGTCCCCACAAGGGGATGGCGACTCGCGTTGCAGTGAAGAAGAAAAAAGGGCTCCAGGGTGGTATTGTCGCGACTGGCTCTCTTCCGAAACTTGTCTGGCTCTCAGTCAGAGGTTCCAGACCGGACGGTTTTACATCAGCTACAGTGCTACGGTGCCTTTTTTTATTATTATAAATCTTTGGGATCCAGTACATTTGTTCTAGGCTGGAACACGGCCATCCACGCCGCAACGAGTAACCCGTGGGCGCTGAGACCAAGCGTTTGATCCTCGGGTACAGACTAATCCAGTATGCATATACAATTTTTGCATTGATCGATGGCAATGTCTGAGCTGCAAAACGCCGTCGGCAGTGGCGCACATTATCGGCGTCGTTTCTCGTTCACCAACAACCCATTCAATCCCATGGAAGACTTCTGCGGCCATGATCTTGTGCGCCGATGGGCCAAGGTGCATTTGGTTCCTATCGGATTGAGTTAGCAATGGCCCAATGATCAGGGAAGGGGGTCAGTTTACCGGAACAAGTACTTGTTAGGGTTCTCACATGGTTTTTTCACCTTTGACATCATGACCTACACTCCGGATTCGACACAGGGGTCAACCATATTCTCCCATCCCGGGCCCTGGCTCTTCCCCAACCCGCTATCTGCCTCGATACCGGCCGCGTAGAGCTGGTAGTCTCGAATGCAATCCATCATAAAAGCATTAGTGTCAAAGACGTATATGGTACCATGACCACAACCGGCAGCGACTTCACGCAGCTTCTGGTTCCAATGTTCTAGGATCTTCGCTTCGTCATTGTAATCATCACCCACCACGGATGTGAACGCGGGCAGGAAAGCTACGTCGACCGTCTGCGTCAAAATGGCCTTGAGATCCGCCCAGCTCCGTTGCTCACACAGCAGATCCTTCTAGTGCATGAGCATGGTAATGCGACGGTCAACCGAGCTAGTTGCCTCGCCGTAGCTTTCTGAGACGAGGCTCCAGATATCCCAGACACCAAAGCCCATGACGAAGATGGTGTGATCTTGGTGCTGGCGGATTGGGTCTTCAGACAATCCGGTGAGCAGCTGGGACTCGGCAGGGAGCCAGCGCTGGACCTGGGTCTTGAAATCGGGGAGTTGCATCTGAGACAACCAACCCAAGCCTTCTAGGTCGTCGTTATCCAGGGCTGAGCCGACATATTCGCCCCTGAGTATTGCGCGAGCTGTGTGTGCGGGATTTTCTTGGTGGAATGAAACCTGTGGCTGTCAGACAACGACTCATCTGTGCATGTTCCCGGCACATTTGTTTCTCCTGGGGAGGGGATGGGGATGACCATCCTTACCATCGAACACAGCCAATCTGCCCAGGTCTTTCCCTGAGTCCCTCGGTGTCATTATCGCTCCATGATTCCCCGAAGACCACCAATCGGCGGTCGAATGTTTTTGCTGTCTGTAGCTTTTGTGGTGCCAATGGAAATATGTCGCCAAATTCGCGAATTTGTCCCGTCCGGCACATGCCACTTCTGGAAGGGGATGGCTGGAAAGTCGGCATGGGCTGTTCGAGAAGCCCCAGGTGTCAATTAGATGAGTCTGAAATGAATACAGCACGTACATCGAGCTCAAATCCCAGTACAGTCCACTAGGGATTGATTAACTTCAGCCCAAAACTCATACTCGTCGACCTCGAGTATAGAGGGCGGATACAAGACCCCTCCAACCTGGACCCAACGCTTGCCACCATGGGCAGAAATATTGCCTTGCCAAGATATTAGAACCAGCTGCGCCCCATTCTATGATCTATGTACGTGTTTTATGGGGCTAAATTCATGGTCTGGACTAATTTGTGTGACCCTGAAAGGCTTGACTTGACATTGGACAGTTCCTAGCTTTCTATACTTCGAATCATACATATTCTTAAGAATTTGACAAGAGCCATTTCACTCCTTCAACTAGATGTTCAGCGGTGACCTGCGTAGTGGATATCTCTGGGAAGATCCAGAAAGCGTGTGGAAGTCCTGGGTAAACATTGACCTGCACAGGGACCCTTTCAAATTCATTTATAAGTAAAGAACATAATGAGAAAGGGAATGCATGCGTAACATACCCTGCCTCATGAAGTGCATCCGCATAGGCCAAGCCCTCGTCTCTGAGCGGATCACGGCCGCAGATTTGGAAATATGCTGGAGAAAGACCATCAAATTGAGACGCAAGCAGCGGGGAGACTGTTATGCTGGCTGCGTCGCTAGGTTGGTACCATCGCGTAAACTGTTTCATCGCGGGTGGGGTGAGAATGGCAGTGTCGTGTATCTCATTCATGCTTTTCAGCCCTAAGTCATTGTAGTGCGGATCGCTCTGGCAAAGGACGGGGATTCGCAGCAGCTGGCCTCGAATTTCAATGCCTCGTTTTTTGGCTCCTTGTGCTAAGACTGCTGCCTATATATCGACCGATCAGTAGGTTGGAATAAATCAATGTTTACTTTGCGTACCAGATTGGCACCAGCGCTAGTACCACCTGTAAGGACTTTATTTCTGTCGCTGTGGATTTTTGATGCATTTTCAACAGTCTGTGCTGGCGTCAGATGGCGGTCAACATATATATGATAGATGAAATTACACATACCCATTTCAATGCATCCCAAGCATCATTCAAGGCTGCAGGATAGGGATTCTCAGGCGCACTTTGTCCGGTTAGTCAAGACTGATAACTTCTTCTGTGGTAAAATCTTACAGTCTGTAATCCACACTCACTATCACCATTTTAGCCTTGGTACAGAGAAGTCGACATGTTCTGTCCTCCCCATCCAAGTCACCGAGCGCGAAGCCACCGCCATGGAAACTAGGGAAAGGAGAGTGAGACGAGGTTGAATTCGACAGCTGGAAACCGTCAATTCAGAACTACTCACTATAGCATCACGGGAAATGATGCATCATCTCTATCAGGTTCTTCCGGAATATAAATTCGTAGAGCCATATGCCCTCCATCGATCGTTGTTATGACGTGGTTCTCGGTGACAAACCCATCGCTAATCGGAGATGCTTTGCTCTGACCTCTCATCTTCACGTTGAACATCTTCTGTCGAAGACTCTCAACATCACCGAGAAGTAAAGGCACACTGGCTTTATTCGTTGTATAGAACTGCGGTAAGATTATCTGTCAGTCTGGGCTCTGTTGCTGGCAGTTGTTATTTCCACCTGGAGGTAACCGACCTGTTTCCATTCCACGTCTTCCGTTTCATATTCTCGACCTCGAGAAAGCCATCGGCCGTCTCGACTGTCGAAAGTGATTTGTGAACCCATTGTCAGCCAAGGCTTCCCGGTGTAATTGCTGGAAGCTGAGCAGTGGAACAAACACTGAAGTGTTCAAATCTTTTCTCGTTATTGGTAAGCTAACCCGAGATAACTATAATATCTGCTTATTGGCTTGAGGGGATTCGAGGGCCCAATATATGTAAGCAGTACCTACAAAAACACGGAGATTTGATATATTACTGGTCGGTTACTGAGAAAGACCATGTTAGTTGCTTAATTACTACGCCGGGCTCCATTCGCGGTTTGGCCGAGCTAATTGCCTCGGTGTTTTGCAACGGCGACTCGGGAAACTTGGCGACAAGCCATGGGTCCGCGATGCGGAGATTGTCTGTGGGTCTTATTTTTGAAATGTGACAAGGGTAACAAATGCATTGGGAGCAAACATCTAGTCAAGTTCTCGGCGACTTGTCTATTAGTATCAATTTTTGATCTATGACACGGAGGTAGACTGGCGATTGACGAGATTTCTGGTGTCTACATGCTCCATGACATGTCATGAATCCATAATGACTATATGTATACATGACCTTAAACTTGTTGGACAGAGGCTGACACTATACAGGCTAAATTGAAAGATCAGCATTGCAGATATTATATTTCTAGCAAGGCAAATGTCTGTAAATTTCAGTCAAAGAGTCTATTGCTCACATATATTGCTCCACCTGTTTCTGTCTTTGGCTTACAATTGATGGAACAAACATGTACACAGTATTAACACACAGATAACTGAGAGGATTATAAGGCAATGATTTGCAAATGTTTGTATCCTCTGACTATGTCAATATGATACGAACTCATATCCGGCATCCGGATGGTCAAAATAAGATGCTGTATCCTTGCCATCCCCCTCTTTGGTCGAAAATCCATTCCCTAAGTAAGAAAACCGGTTGCACATCGATCTATTCCAGACGTAGTCCTCGTAACGGGGCTCATTAAGCATGTGAAACCAATGAATCCGACTACCAGGATGCAAGGCTACGATCGGTCCATCAATTGTGCCATTTTTGAACCATGATCGACAATGGGTGCTCCAAGCAGTCCGCTTCATGAATAAGTCAATGTGCTCATTGAAATCATCAACTGCCTCCTGGGTGACTGTCACCGATTTAATATCCTGCGTCTGAAACTTGTGGATCATATGAAGCATGTATTTTGTTGCATGTTCAACAATCGGAATCACAGATCCATGGCCAATCGGAGCACCGGGACCAAGGAACACTGCACAATTGTAAGCCTGGCATCATTATAGCGGCAGGATTGACTTACTGAAATGGTTAGGGAAATTGGGCACTGCCAGTGAGAGATAGCCATTAGGGCGGTCTTTCCACTGTTCTGACAAAGTGATACCTTCCATACCCTTGACTGGATACCTTGGACGGAAGGAAATGTCAAATCCAGTGGCACAGACAAAGATATCGACGGCAATAATCTCGCCAGTGGACAGCTTGATTCCTTCTGGTACAACCTCCGAGATACTATCGGTCACTACTCTTACATTCTCCTTGTTCAGCGACTCCAAGTATCCGTTTCCGGGAGTGGGTCTGCGACAACCGACAGCAAACGAAGGGATCATGTGTTTGAGTAAAGGTGAGTCTTCGCCGAGCTTTTGTTTCATCTCATTGATTGAAAATCGCACAGCTTCAGCTTGCTCGGGGCTATCCTTGAGGATCTGTGCTGTTGATCAGTATTGGAAAAGTTCAATTACGTTGCGAGGCACAGACAAATTTGAACCGCGTATTCAGCTCCTGCTCAACCTCCTTGCGGTACTGTAGGTATGTGTCTGGGTCATCTCTGAACTGGCGTTTCTGATCTTCGCTAACTATGTAGAATTCAGTCAATGATGGTCTTACGGGAAACATCAGTAACATACAGTTGAAGTTTGCTCCGCCTGGTCCGGCTTTGCTTTGCGCAAAGCCAGCCGTGATCCAAGTGGGAGTGCGAATAAAGGTTGTGAGGTGTTCAACATCTGCGCAGAATTATCTTTAGCTAGTAGTGGACGATTGTCGTCAATATACACACCTGGCTGAATGGTTGGAACGACCTGGACTCCGGATGATCCACATCCCAAGACTGCGACCTTCTTCCCTTTCCAGTCCACAGTATTGTCCCATGCGGCACTATGGACCAATCTGCCCTTGAAACTGTGCAGACCAGGAATATCTGGCCACCTCCAGTTGCTATTGGCGAAGGTTAATTATAATAATCATTGAGCCCAATCACACAAGAACCGGCCTTACTTCAAAATTCCTGATGCAGAGATCATGAAATGGCACCAATCGTCGAAGATATTTCCTGAAGTCAGATCCTCGATGCTCAATTTCCATATGCCATTTTCCTCATCCCACTCGGCAGCGACAACGCGGTGACTCAGTTTGATGAACCTATAGAGTTCGTACTTTCGGGCAACGTCGCGAAAATATTGAAGAATTTCCGGGGCTTGTGAATAACTATGAGAATTTCGAATGAGATAAAGTGATGGGAAGAAACCGACAGCAGGCTGATCTTACAAGGTCGTCCAGTCCGGATTGGGTTCCCAGGTGAATTGGTAGTTGTGAGAGGGGATATCACAAGCACAGCCTGGATATCTGTTTTCGTACCAGGTTCCTCCAACCTCTGGATTTTTCTCATAGATCGTCAAGTCGATGTTGCTCATGTGCTTGTCAATCTGACGGCCCAGATTTAATCCCGATGCGCCAGCACCGATAGCGATCACTCGCAAGCTTCGTGGCTCTCCAAGGGGCTTCTCCTGAATGTCATATTGTCTGGGCTGCTTGGTCCTCGCGGATTCGGCCGCGTTGGTACCGTTCAAGTCGATCATGGTGATTGGAATGGATCAAAACGAGTATTGCACAGTCGTTCTTGCTGCTCTAGTCATTCTGAAGCAATATCTAGATCTGCCCCAAGAATTAAATAACACGTTGACTCTAACTTTCATCATTACCGGCCAAGTGCACCAGCGGAGTTAACATTCCCGACAAGTGGAGCTAGTGTGGAGCTGGCCTCATGACGCTGGATGCCGGCAGCAAGTCCCCGAGGTGTCTTGATCCGAAGGGAATTCTCATCGGGCCCCGTACACGTCCACCCTACCGACACATGCTTCCACATACAACTGTGAAATCAATTAGTAAGATGAGTGAGTATCGTGATCCCTTGCAATTTGCCAGCCTACCATTCGCTGCCTAGCTTGATCTGTCCGCGCTATTCCCCGCAATCGCATCGTGGAGAAGTCACGACGCAGACAGGGGTGCAAGAATGATTCTCATTTCAAAATAGACGAGCGTCGACAGCATACATCCCTCACAAAGTAACTGGAGTTGATCCGGTCATGTCTTCGTCAAGTCAACGTCTTCCTCAGTCTTCTCAACAGCCCGCGACAAAGCCCGCTAAAAACACCAAGGTCGCTTGCAAGTCCTGCCATAAACGGCGAGTCAAATGCGATGCCGGTGAATCACAGCCCTGTTGGCACTGTCGCATGCGAGGTTCCCAATGCGAGCTAATCGAGTCCCGACGAGGAAAGTTCGTTAACTCTCTCTTCCCCCATTTTCCCCCATAGTGCCGTACTTACAAATGCAGATACCCGCGAAGAAAGCCTACAGCCCTAAAATCTACCAACGCGACAGCATACACTCCAGAGTCTATCTCACCTGACAATGGCAACCCAACCTGTCAAACTTTGCTGGATACAACTTACTCGCGGAACTCCACATCCCTAGGCCAGGCGCCTAGCCCGCCCACTACGGCTGGTCCAAACGGCAATGGGAGAAGCGAGGGCCCAGAGATGCTATATGCTCGACTTGCTGAATCTAACTCCAATCAAGCCTCGTTGAATTCTTTCCCAGACAATGTGAGATCATTCTATATGGGCGAGTCTTTCAGTCTCTCGTTTGTTGTGCGATCACTGTCCAGCAATGCTGCAAACAGATCTGGCCCAAAGCTTCATTATCCGATCCCAAATACAGTATCCGAGCATGCCAACAACGCTGCAGAGAGATTAAAGGACACTGACACACCCACTCTGACTTACCTGAACATGCATGGCGCATTCATATTGCCATCTCAAGATATCAGTGATGAACTCATCCGCATATTCTTTACGTCATTTCATCCCGCATACCCTGTGTTTGATCGCCGGGAGTTTTTTGCATTGTACCAACAGAACCAGGTTCCACTTATAGTATTACAGACCATTTACTTTCTTTCCTTTACTATCTGCGGCGAAGATTTGTTGAGAAGAGCTGGATTTGTCGACCGTTATAGTGCCCGAAGAACATCCTATCTTCGTGCAAAAGCACTTTATGATATGGATTGTGAGAAAAATAAGGTGAAGCTCACTTCGGTGTTGTTTCTGCTAGGATTCTGGTGGGAGGGACCCGAGGATCAGAAGGATACGTGGCATTGGCTAGGAGCTGCGATCAGTCTCGCCCAGACTTTGGGAATGCACAGATCGTATGTCGCTCTTGCCAGTCATAAATTACTCGATCATGGACTCATCTTGTCACAGGACCGCAAACTCGGGCATGTCCCTCCGGCATCAATCATTGTGGAAAAGACTATGGTGGTCAATCTATGTCAGTTTTATTGGGTTAAACATTTCCATTCTGCTTTTCTGACCATTCATAGGTTCGTGATCGTCATGCAGCAGCTTCTCTTGGTCGACCTTGTCGGATTCGTGACGAAGACTGCGATGTTGAAATGATCAAAAAAGAAGATTTCTTGGTCGACCGCGAGTATGACAGTGGCCTTCTAGGTACTGAGCACGAGTACCATTCGTCATATGCCATTGAGATGGCAAAGCTTGCCATTATTCGTGAGTTAAAGAATGGTGGACATAGAAATCCACACAATTGTGGAGTATCGGCTTACCCAAATGTCATAACAGTGGGCAAAATACTTTGTCGTGAATGTGCGCCAGGTCTGTCAAGCATGCCGGTTTCTTCAGAAGATCTCAATCAAAGCCTTCAAGATTGGGAACTTAATCTACCCTCTTGTCTTCGTCGCCAACCGGTCAACGAGCTACTCGAAGCTCCTTTTTGGTCTTGTATGTTATACGCATGCTACCAGTTAGTCTCATCGATCTCCGTGGATTTGGTAGTTTTCTCTAACACGCTTGTAGCCACTGTCAAATTTTGCTTTGTCGCCTAAAGCAACCAGCCGCCATTCCTAACATTAATAATTTGCCTCATAAAAACGCGAGGATTGCCGCAGACTGCATGACCAGAATTGCCGAAGACCTGTTAGCTGCTGGAACGCTGATTATGGGACAGTTGCATCTGTATGTATCTGACTTTATGGCAGACATTTCAGTTGCTGAGCAGACAACAGTGTTCCCGGACTTTTTGCTGCCCTTTCAATACACGCACTAGCCATTCGAGGAAATGAAGGCGTACAGAAGCAACTGGCAGAAAATCGCGCTCGACAATGCATTCTTGCAATGGGCGAACTTGCTAAAGGTTGGCCTGTGGCTGGGTGGATACTCCGTCTTTTTATAAACCTGATGAACAGGGTTACTGGACAAAGTGGCAGCTTGGAGAGTAATTTATCTCCGCCGATGGAAATCCATACTGAACACAGCTTTCAAAATAACCAGCGGCCCACACAGAACATGGAAAACCCTCTTTCGTATATGTCTATCGAGGGCGAGTCAATATGCCACGACGAAGACCAGACAGATCAGCTAGTATCAGATCTAATATGGGTTCCCGATCAGAGCGACTTTGATTTTGATCCGATGTTCAGGAACACTCAGCTTAACGGTGTTTTTCCATACAACCTTGGCTGACTGCCGCCTTTGACGAACTTGAATGTTAATTGAGATTTTTCAAAAAGGGTAGACTCTAATTTACGTTCACAAATTTAATAATTCGTAGTCTCTACACAGTTTCGGGTTCTTAACATATAGAGATCGTCCTATAGCCTGCAGCTGGTTTTGGACATAATTCTCATTTAAAAGACAACCCCGATTTGACAAATACTAGTGGAATTGTTTTCATTTTGGGGTCCAAAAAGGATGGTTTTTGGTGTGAACCCGAGTAGTCCTTCCCCATGGTGTTGCCGCTAACTACCACCGAATAAGGTTTTCGGGGAAGCAATCATTAGTGCACTCAGTGCACGAAAGATGCCTCGGTGACTCCGGAAAAGGCACTTCTCGGCGAATGGCAAATCCTGCTCCCTTAGAATTGCATGAAAATTATTATGAATTTTGGAATATAGACTATTTTGCTTCGCGAGACTGCCTCCCCGCATTGTGTCTGGCGCCACCTGATCTCTTAAACGGCGATATATTCTCCGGATCCGGGGTCACTCCGGATGGCGAAGGAGCTTGGCAGGTGACTTCGACTCCTATATTCTCGCCTTTATTATATGCCTTCACTGGCCCGAGGGTGGACTAACTTTTCGTTTTGTATTTCTGTCTATGTTTAGAAGTCTGACAAAGCCAGAAACAATGTCTCGAATTCGAGAGCTTCGAGGCTCAATGCTGCACCTGGCCATCTGGGTTGAAGCCTGCTTCAGTATCATGACCTTTGGTTATAACCAGTCAGCTGTTGGTGGTGTTCTCAATAACCCTACGTTCGACCTCCAATTTCCTCGTATCGATACAATTTCTACCACCGGCTCTACACAGGCATACAATTCGAGGATCCAAGGTATGATATCTGACGCTTGAGGCACAAATGATGCTCATACAATAACACAGGGACCGTTGTTGCTATGTATACCCTTTGCGGAACGTTTGGGGCCCTTAGCTGTATCTGGCTTGGTGATCTTCTCGGTCGTCGAAAGATTATCTTTATCGCTAGCATCATCCAGTCAATTGGATGCATCATACAGTCCTCTTCCTTTGATCTCGGGCAATTCATCGTCGGACGGATTATTCTCGGTCTTGGGACTGGTGGAATTATTGCCACGGTCTCTGTCTGGCAGTCAGAGCTTTCCAAAGCTGAAAGTCGGGGTGCACATGTGTCGGCCTTTGGGGCTTTCTGCGGTCTCGGTAACTCCCTCGCCTTATGGGTGGCCTTTGGGATGTCTTTCACGCAACCAAGCTCTGTCTCTTGGCGCTTTCCGTTATCCTTGTCCATTGTCCTATCAATTATCACCTGCTCAACTATCTTTCTGTTGCCTGAAAGTCCTCGCTTCCTGTCTATGAAAGGTCGCTGGGATGAGGCTCGCGACATACTTGCACGGTTGTTTGACGACAGCCTTGATAGCGAAAGCGTGAACAAGGAAATCGAGAGTATACAGTCATCACTCGAGCATACCAAGTCGGGCAATTTTACCGACCTTTTTACTATGGGCCCCCAAAGGGTATTTCATCGAGTTGTCCTCGCTTCGACTATCCAGATTCTCCTCCAGATGACAGGGGTGAACATCGTCGTCTCTTATGCACCTATCATTTTTGAGCAGCAGCTCCACTTCAGTCACATCAGTTCTGGAATTCTATCTGCAGCGAGCCAGGCTGTTTTGATAATTGGCTCTCTTTGCTGTTCCTTTACCGTGGATCGTCTTGGTCGGCGCAAACTTATGCTCTTTAGTGCAGTTGCAAGCTCGCTATGCTTAGCCGCACTTTCTGGGCTTACTGCTCACCCTGAGAACGTAGCTGGATTGAAAGCGGCTGTTTTCTTTACCTTTCTTTACTACTTCGTCTACGTTATCGGGTTTTTCGGCATTCCGTTTCTCTACGCGAGCGAAATTGCGCCCACTCATCTACGCGCAGCAGTTTGTGGATTATCTACTGCGTTCTCCTGGCTGTTTAATTTTCTTGTTGTCGAAGTGACTCCCATTGCATTTACTGACATTGGTTGGAAATATTTCATGGTATACTGCTGCCTCAATGCCTCGTTCGTGCCCTTGGTTTATTTGTTCTTTCCTGAGACAGCAGGATGCTCGCTGGAGGAGATCGACCAGATTTTTGAGGCCTCCACATCCATTTTTGACACTGTTTCAGTGGCCAAGCGATCTCACGGGGCTCCTGCTGCGGGGTCTCCTCTCATCAAAGAGCCTATCGTGGAAAAAATAGAGGAATGTTGAATATCCTCAAAAGGTCATCAATGTATCTTCTAGTGTGAATTTTGAATTCTGATTCCTGTACCTGGGTTGTGATGTGTTTGTTGTGAGCTCTGTAGCCAAAATCGGTTGATCAGCCTATTCTTGTATGATGTGTATCAAAAGCTGAATGGTAGAGAAAATGAAGGAAGTTAGAGTAAATACACCTATAACCTGCGGCTCCGGAAAATTCAGCATAACTGCGCCAAGGTGAATGCAGCAGTTTTATTACTCTTTTAGGATATTGGATAGCCGTACGCATTAAGGTACACAGATAGAACCCATATCTCACAGGAAGCCTCACAAGCAGTAGTTGATATAGGATGACTTGATCCGCTACTAAGAAGAACAAACAGGCAGCCATCCAAGAATACAGAAGCACCGGCACTTGAGAATGGTATTTAGGAACTACAGGAACACATTTTAAAAAATACCCATTTTCCCCCTTAGTATCCGACCGAAGCGCTGGCTTGAAGAACAGGGATTGTGATGGGCGGGTTCTTGAATTTCACATCCAACCTTTTTGCTAGACTGATGACGATAGACCGAATAGACACCAAGTCCTCATGATCCGCCCCACGCATCAACATCCCTAGCATATGGTTCCGAGCTTGTTCATGACAGTCAATCCCGAGCAAAGCCGCCACGATAACTTGACCTGTTTCAATATCGTTTAAGACTCCGCCGAATGAGAATATGTGTCCATAGAATAGGTCTTCGAGTAGTATGAGATGTTAGTGGATTCCTGCACATAATATACACACAGAATAGAACAGTCGACAAATAGTGTACGATTTCGTACCTCTCACGATGTGATAATAATCAGGGGATGCATGCAGTGTTTTTGAAGAGTCGTAGCCGGGAATATTATCATAGATTTTGGAATATAGTTCTGCACCGCGACGTGTGGCCTGTTCCCTCGTGTCACCGTTTCTATGATAAGTCGGATCCATTAATTCCGGCGGGGTTGCTGTTGCCAGTGCTCGAAGAGCACTTCCAGTCTAGAAGTGATTAGTAGCAAATCTTTAAGCGACATATCATTGTCTTCATGTACTGACTTTGGCAGCTCCCATAATACCACACAGTTTTGTTAAAGCTTCTCGGATTTTCCCGGTCTCCGATTTCTGTTCCGCTTCTGGTATATAGGCATCAAGGAGGAGCCGATACAGCTTCGGGATCTCTTCGGGATAATTGAGAGCACCTAGTGCGACCACAGCCGTCATGTACCACTTGAACCGTGGTGCCGACTTTCCTATGGCGGCCAAGGAATGGTAAAAGTCCACGTCAATCGAATGCGCCATATTCAGTAAAAGGAAACGTTAATCATGGTCTAACACTGGGGCTAACTCGACTCTTAAGCATTCTTGCATTACTTTTTACCGAAGCCAGACATCTTAGGTTTTCGAACGGGTCTCATATCTCCGAAATCATAAACATCACGGATAGACCCACAATTCCTGGAGGAAAACCCACGGACTGGAAAACCCACGGACTGGAAAACCCACGGACTGGAAAACCCACGGACTGGAAACCCCACAACGGTGAGATGGTATGTCTTTGGCTAGGACAAGATACCTCGGCGATGTCCAGCTGTTAATTACTAATTAATCAATAAAGGACCGTAAGTATGAGAAGCTCTTTGGCCATGAACCTATTTTTGTGTTCTACAGGTAACTTTCAAAGAAAGTAGAACGGGATAGATAATTCTGCATAGATAATTCCGCATACCATGACATGTTTCACAGCGCTACGAACCCCTGAATAAAGGGTTCATTTGCTCATTGGCAATTTCGTCCAGTTACGCAATGTTGCAGAGCTCGTCAAGGATAATTCTCTGACTTGTTAAGAACGACATTTGATCTTGATACCAAGCAGCAGAGTTTCAAAACTTGTTTCAACTAGAACTGACAAGAATATTTGTACTACAGTAATCATTTAAGTTGCATAGCTATCTCTCAGTCCAACTAACCCCCATTCTCTCGCACATCGAGTTTAGAAAATTGCCATGGCATTGGGAGGCGTTGCAACAGCACCCGTATAGTTGAGCGGCGACGATGTGAGGAAGAAGGACCATCTGCCAAGACTCTTGCATACATCTGAGAGTGCCTCCAGGTCGAACAGTTCACCGATTGGCGTTCCCCATCCCGAAAGAAGAATTGGATGAAGCATCCAGTCGTGATCTACTGGCGCTATTGGTCCAGAGATGGTCAGCCCGTTCATTCCATGTGAATGAATGCAAAACAACGAGAGACGTACGAATGCATTCAAATGCTGGACAATCTGAAGAAAGTGCGGCAAATTGATGGTCCCACAGCCACTCGGCTGTTTCGCGAGATTGCTTAATCCCTGGGAATTGGCCCGCCTTGGACACAGATTCTCTTCCAGGCCCATCCAACTGAGAATATCCGGAGACGAAACCTAGAAATCAAGATGATGAGTCCACCATTGCAGATTAGAAACCTGTCCAACTCTTACCTGTTCGCAGGAAAAGAATATCTCCTCGTTGCAAAGCGATGTTCTTCTCTGAGATAATTTTCTTGATGTGGTCCAGGTCGATGGCATGATTCGAGACTGGGTCATACTCGATTAGGTTTTCGCTAGCCCACGAGTAGTAGTCGATCAATACACCACGGCCAACAATGCCTTGTGCATCCCAGTTTGAACAGGCTCCAGTCGTGCTGTTGGCCGAATCGTGGATATCATCCTGCGTCACCCTGTAAAATGCTCTCGCAGTGTTAGGCGTTTATTGCACCGATACTTGGCTAACTGACCCGTTGTAGAATTTAGCCTCCTTTTGATAGGCAAAATGGCGGAAACTATCCCACTGGGAGCTCCCTTGGGTGTTGAAAGTAATCTAGGCGTAGGATGTCAGCAATATACCTCTGAAATGCTTGTATAGCTATCACAGTAGCCCAGTAGACTTACAACGTCGTCGTTGATAACCCTCGGCGCTTTATTGATTATTTTGCGCTCAAACGGCTGTCGCCCAAGAAGGGGGGGATTGATTTTGTCCAATGGTAGGCTGGTTAAGGAACAGTGAGAGTCAGATTTATGTGAGCTTTGCGACTAAGCCGTCCACTCACTTCAAGGACACGCGCTTCCCGGTTTTGATCTCATTCCTCGCTGCTCCCAATACTTTCTCGTCGTTGAGATAGTTCAGTGATCCAAGCTGATCATTCTCCCAGAAACCCCAGGCAGAGTGCGGGGGATCCCCTGCTCTGAGGGGAAGTTCATCAAATCGACAGATCTTTCTGTGGCTCATTTTCAAAGACAGCGTGTTTTGATTCTGATGAAGGAGAGCAAAGAATGTTAGACTAGGAATTAATGGAGACAAAGGAAAGGAATCTATATAGTTCCATCCAACCAGATTTCGGGCTCTTAGTAGAACAGCGGGGGGATCATGTAACGAAAGCGACGAACAGTATACCCTCGGCTTAGCCCGTCGTCGGCTTCGGAGATCAGGCCTCCGATGGTTTAAAATGATCGGCTATTAGTTAAAGCAGTTGCCGGGTTATTTTCAACATTCTCTTGTTTGTCGATTTGGTGCATTATATTTCGGCAATGACCCCCGTTGACACTACGCTGTGAGAATTCTCAACCCTCACTCAAGTGACACACTGCGCAACAATATCAACCGCCACCATGACTGCCGGACTGCTCCGAGTTTGGCTCGAACCTCATGATTCCGTCAATGAAGCCACATTTAAAAAATGGAGGAAGAGTGCTTTTTCCGAAATTCCTGGTATCTCCGATGTCGATATTTTGACAGCCAAAGACCAAGTTGAGGGTCCCAATGTTTACCGCTATGAGAACGCATACCACCTGGAAGATATCCATGCCATCGACGAAGCACTAATTAAATCACTCCGTGCATCCGCCGAAGGGGTCATCAAAAGAAGCGATTGGCAGGTTTACGAGCGGATCTCCTACAACAAGCGCGATGATGCTGGAGAGCGTTTACCCGGAACGGAGTTTGTGACGGTTGGAATGTCGCCGATCGAGACACCGGAAAACCTCACGGACTATCACAATTGGTACAAGCAGGAGCATATGCCAATCTTAAGAGATGTGCCCGGATGGCGTTCTGGCAGTCGGTACAGACGCCTGGCCTCTTTTGGAGATGATGTGGAGTTTTCTTCGCCATATCTGGCGGTTCACCAATACAACGAACAGAATGGCCTCGGAGGAGAGCAATGGTTGAAATCTGTCAATTCACTGTGGACGAAACGAGTAATGTCAAACTTGGCCGCTCCGAATCATCGGCGCGTCTGGAAATTGGAAGCTTAAAGGTGTGCAGTGTTTGCTGGCCGCATTGTACTTGAACACTACTTAACTTGAGCTTGCCGTTTTTTCATTCAAGTAAACAATATCAAGACTTTTACGCAGTTTTCCACTTTGCATACATTCGAATTCTTGACTAGATACAAGCATTTACAATACAAGCATTTACACTTCTCTCAGCTATTTTGAAGCATCTTCCTGACTTTCTCAGAGTGTGCCTATAGAACAATGAATCAGATCCCAAATTTGTTATGCATTATACGCCTATTTGGGTATCTCACAGGCTAAGCGTTTAAGGCACCAAATCAAGAATGTAAAATGAACCTAGGAGGTATGTGCCGGAGAACTGTCTACGAACCCTCCCGGTTGATAAATCCAATCCCACTTTCTTGCCAGTGAGTCACACGGAGAGAAACTGACATACTCTTCTCCACAGATCTGAGGTAAAACATGTCTTAGTAAATCAACACACAAAACGTATACTGCCTTCCACCTACCTAAGGTCAGCGGCGGCTGTCGATGATTTATAAGCGTTGTAGGCCGCTTGATCGAGGAATCGAGCCAACAGTACAATATCCTCATTATTCTGATCAGCAGTATGCTCGAGAACCCAAAAGGTAAGCGTGGCTTGCTCGTTGGAGGCCGCATGCTGAGCCACTCGCTGCAGCGCTTGTAATAACGCTGTCTTTTGGTCCCCAATAGGGGAATACTCCGTGACAACAATCTGCTGCACACCTGTGTGTCCTTGAATTTTGCAGTGTTTCTCTTTGGACAGAAATCCGATTCCACAGGGTTGGAGAATACGGAGTTCGATGGGCTGCGTGAGCAGTTCTTCTGGCCCGATCATTTCCCTCATTCGTTTGTACTGAGCGCTGGCCCGGTGGATTTGAAGATGTGCTTCTTCATCTTGATATCTTCAAAAAATATTAATTTATCGTCATATTTCTTTTCCAAAAGTGAAACTTACACTTCGAATCCTCTCACCCAGTAATCTGGAATTGGATCATTGGATCCTGCACTGGAGAACCATCCATATGCTAGGGTTTTTGGTTCAGAAGACAGAGTAACTTCTGCTATATCCCTCAATAGATTCATAAACTACCAGAATAAAGATCAGTAAGAAATTATATGAAGAAACGGAAGATATAGAGAGATAGACCTTGTCTCGCTTCTCAGCGGATGCACATTCAACTAATGGACATATAACACGCATTTTGAGAGTACAAACGCTGACGCCTCACCTGATGAGTGGCTTTTCAACACGGCTTTCCATCGATACAGTTGGAATTTGATTCATATATTAATTATACAAGAAGGTGAAATTTTTAGGTTCGGGACTCTGATCTCCGGTATCCGGAAGCATCGGTCAATGGACGACATGCCAAGAACTTGGCGATATGCTCCAGTGCAGTCCGTCTCGGGATAACGGAATATTTGAGCACCGAACATGAAAATCTATACTCATATGCTTACAGTACGTCCCTGAAAACTGGTGCGACCACCTACTCTCGTCGATTGATTCTCCAGCCCCGACGCCTAGATATACTAGTCATTGTTTTGAGTTTTTCCGGAGTCCCACTGCTAGTTGGGCCTGTATTGCTTCTTACGTATAGAAGGTAGCAGGGATAACTCGACCCGGCCAATAATCATTGAGGTGCTAGGTAGCAGGCCCGTGCCGAAAGAACGGTATACTAAACGTCAAGTATTTCAGGAGCATAGGAACCTCATATCGAACAACAACTCACGATCATCCGAAGAACTGCCAGTTATTTTATTACAGGTTTGCTGCTGTAGTGCCTCATGCACACATTATAGATCGGTCACGCATATGTGGGCTAAACAAAGCGTGAGGCAACACTCGGGACAATGCCTGGACTGTCATTTGGACATGGCAGTGACGTACGGAAGTGATCCCCTGGCCAGATCCTCGAGGCCCTCTCAAGAGTTTGGCTTGTTGGCATTGCCATGCAAAATTATAATTTTCTTCGGATCGCCAATGCATCTATGAGACGTACATTGTATATTAATATTCTGGGTCTATTTCTGACATAGATTAACGCGTCTTGGCGTTGGGACTTGAGAATCAATCGAGGAGTGTAGGTGGTCGCACCAGTTCCGGGACTTACTGTACCTATGCACCATGTTTGAAGAGGGGTTTTCAAGGGTCTATGCCCGCCTCCCTCCCTAAATGTTAGATCGGAGCAGTCCGATACACATAGCTACCGGAACAGACCATAAAGCATGTGTGGATCTTCATCCATGACCATATCGCCCATATGTATTGCCCCATCGAATGACCCGGATATCAAATCCTGAAACAGAGTGTGGTCATCAATGTTCTCAAAAGCCATCGACTCGCGATTCTGGTGGGCTGACTGCGGGCGCTGTAGAGGTGCTTGATGTCCGAGGAAATCCAGTTGGCTAGTGATAGAGTCCAAGTGGAGACCAGTACGCTCGAACAAAGATCGGATAATCATGATGGGCTTACGGAGACCAAAGTTGGCACCGTTCTGCAGCTCCTTCAGTGCAGTCCAGAAGAATCCTGCGATGTCGTTTGGCAGCATGCTTGCCGCTGTTTGCTCCCCACAGGACTTGAACGGGATGATAGATGCGGCTGAGAAGAGAGCATAAGAAAACATGTATGGCGCGCGTCGGAGCGTGAATGCTTGACGATATGCTTTTGCAAGCTCGTAGATTTGGAATGCTGCAGAGGAGCAAATACTTCGTGGCTCATTCTCGTCCAGTGCAAAGTGTCGAAGATGACCTTCCGGTAAAAATGGACGATTGAGGAGTATATGAAGCATGTGAAAGGTCATCCTAGAGAAATCACATACGGAATTAGTATAAAAATATGATCAAGGAGCCGCACAGAGGTTGTGGCAATGGTGTGATATGTCTACTCACGGTGGATTAAATCGATGAGCCGGCGGCGCAGGGTCACACTTCGGATCGTATAGGAGATGCTTCGGTATGCGTTGTTCCCATGACTCAAGGTCGTGCTGCATTCTTGCTACTTCTCGCAGAGTTGTCTCTTTTGATATAAATTGAACATTTGGCGTATATAAATGTTCGATGATATCAGCCATGATGTCGGCGAGTTCAATAAAGCTGCTGAATGTGGAAATTGTATACGCAGGCTGTGGAACATAAGGAAGCAACTGCGGCGATGGATCTTTGGGGTCCTTGTATGGCGTCCATAATTCTATTTCTTCGTAGGAATCGTCAAGCGACCGCGATGGTTCGATGCCCGTAGCTATGAGTACTGGAGGTCTCCCAAAATAGAGTGCCTGGAACTTGTCGTTGATATAGGCACCCCAGAACACTCTCCGACTCATCTCGATTTCCACGTCGGTAAATTCAATCTGAGGCTGTGATGGGTTGAGGGGGTCTGAGATATGTGTTCGATCGGGGCTGATATGCAAGCCAAGGTCAATGATCATCCGGTATCCGAGCCCGGAATAATGCCACCCAGCCGTTTGCTGTCCGTTTGAGACCAGACTTGATCCTACAGAGATGAGGGCGACAGCGCTAGCGATGCTGGATCTCTCCAATTCCGGAAGCAGCAGCTGTTGGAAACGCAAATAAAATCTCCGGCCAAGAGACTGCCGTTCATTCAGGTCATCATGAAGTTCTCTGCGGTCACTGTTGAGGGATGACGATAGATAGATCGCATTGAGCAGTAGCTTGTTGATGTACGGGCCCCCAGTGGCTAGACTGTGCATCAGCGCAGGTCGATAGGTGAGGAGATAGGCCATGTGATGGTGGTTCCAGTGCAACTGTAGTAGATGCCAAGCAGTATCGAATTCAACGCCATCCAAATCAAACTTCCGTTCCGTAATGTAAGTCCACTCCTTTTGCATTTCCAGGGCCGAGTTGGCGAACAGTCGACAACGGACGGCTGCGATCTGTTCATCACGCTTCTCTGAAGTGGACCGGGATATGGCTCTTGAAGCTCTTGCACTACTAACATCACGCCCCAGTGGACTCATGTCAGTGGCATTAGGAGAGTTCATGCGGAACGTAGACGACGGTCCATAAACAGCAAGACGTCCTTCACTCTGTACCATCACATGTGCTTCAACGGGGGTCGGTAGGCCCATCCTAGATCCATCGATTTCCTCGCGGTAGAAACTGTCTGTGGGACAGTACCCTATGTTCGGGTCGCTTGGAAGTGGTGTTGTCCTCTGCGCATTGTTGGTACGAAAAGTTGCTGGGTCACTTGGGTGGTTACTTGGGGTCCCTGGATTCGAGGACCTGGAGACAAATCCGTGGGTGCTGGCAACATATGATGACGATGGAGATCGGAGACGGTCAATTTGTGCAATAGTCTGTTCTAAATCCTGCAAGGAGTCTTCTACGACTTCCAGTCTGGTTTCCAAACCCTCAACTGTCTCTCGCGACACCCGCGAGTTCTGACGTTTGTCTTGCTCGTAAGTGCATGATCGGCCTTGAGAGCGACAAATGCCACATATTGGCCGTAGTCCGTCACATTTGACCTAGGAGGATCTCCAAGTGTTAGCCAGGCGAGGTGTGTAGAGCAGTGCATTGGTGGAAAGGGGACTAGTTTACCTTTCTCGACCTGCAGAGTTGACAGGCTCGGTTTCTCCTCACAATCCGTCCTGGAGAGCTAGACATATCTAAACAATTGGAACTTCATGTTGAGAACAAAAGATAAAAAAGTACGCGGAGAAAAATTGCCGCGGAGGCCCTGCGGGGAGATTGCGGGGAGTTTCGCGCTCCGTCGGCAACCCAGCCCGCCCTAGCTCCTAAAGGTGTCGACACATACATTAGGTGATCCAAGGGGAGAATGCAAGGAAGGCGTAG
Organism: Penicillium psychrofluorescens; assembly: GCF_964197705.1. Lineage (NCBI taxonomy): Eukaryota > Fungi > Ascomycota > Eurotiomycetes > Eurotiales > Aspergillaceae > Penicillium > Penicillium psychrofluorescens. Next base: position 2,437,686 of record NC_133444.1, on the reverse strand, counting down.
TGGACTTTCCCAATTCGATTTTCTCAATGTTTATCAATTATTTCTCTAATGAGATATGTCGGTTTGGTAGTTCACTATCTACCCACATATATATATTGGGCCACTTCGGTCAAAGAACTTCTGGACCAAGACAACCGGGTGATGTAGAGGGGAAACTCACGGAGTAGAAACCACGATGTATATAGCATTAGACATTATGTTTAGATTCTACTAGAATCTAAAAAATATTTACCCGTAGAATATTAGTATGGGGTACGTCCATCACGCCCAGCTCCTCGCCGTTCATACATACATCCCCAATAATTGACATACATACTCTCGTCCTACAAACCATAAGTAGAGCCGATAGCAAACACTCGCTTATCTCAATGACCATCACGGGCAGAAGATGGACGATATAGAAACACTCGGAGACCAAGATGCTGATCTTATTACTCTGGGGCCTGAGGTATCAGCGACCGTGACTAAACCAGGTGGTTGATAAAATCACATGACTCCACACACATCTAAGCGACGCTGACATAAGAACCCTACACACGTGACCAGGGCTCGCACAACACGGTGACCCGCAGGCCCGAAAAAATAGTCCAAGCATTCTCTCCTTCGACCGCTACACTTTGTCGACCAACACCTGCGCTACCGTCTTGACCGCGCAACCCCCGTCAAGATGAAGCTCAACATCTCCTACCCGGCCAATGGGTCGCAGAAAATTATCGAGGTCGACGATGAGCGCAAGCTCCGTCCCTTCATGGAGAAGCGCATGGGCACCGAAGTCAGCATCCCCCCCTTCAACCCCGACCTATATCATCGTGCCACTGGCATACGCACAAAAACGCACATGGCTACGAAATGGAACATTGGCTGATTGGGATTCTTATTTGGTTTAGGTTGTCGGTGACTCGCTCGGCGATGAGTTCAAGGGCTACCTGTTCAAGATCACCGGCGGTAACGACAAGCAAGGTACGACCACTCTTGGATGAATTTTGGACCAAAAAAAATACAGAATCAGGTGGCTAACTAGAATTCTCGACAAACAGGTTTCCCCATGAAGCAGGGTGGTACGTTCCCGACTCGAAATTCTTAACCACCACAATCACACACAGAAGCAAAAACTCACAATTGCCCACAGTCCTCCTCCCCACCCGTACCCGTCTGCTCCTCGCCGACGGCCACAGCTGCTACCGCCCCCGCCGCACCGGTGAGCGCAAGCGCAAGTCCATCCGCGGTGGTATCACCGGTCAGGACCTTGCCGTCCTGGCTCTGGCCATCGTCAAGCAGGGCGAGGGCGAGCTCCCCGGCCTGACCGACACCGTCGTTCCCAAGCGCCTGGGCCCCAAGCGTGCCACCAAGATCCGCCGCTTCTTCGGTCTCGACAAGAAGGACGATGTCCGCCAGTTCGTCATCCGCCGCACTGTCTCCAAGGAGGGCAAGAAGGACTACACCAAGGCCCCCAACATCCAGCGTCTGGTCACTCCCCAGCGCCTGCAGCGCAAGCGTCACAGGATCGCCATCAAGCGCCGCCGCGCTGAGGCTGCCCGCGAGGCTGCGTAAGACATACCTTCCCCCTCTACTGGGATCTTCTAACATTCGAATAGTAACGACTACGCCAAGCTCCTGGCCAACCGTGTCCACGAGGAGAAGGCCAAGCGTGACGAGCTCCGCAAGCGGAGGGCGTCCTCGATGCGCAAGTAAACCCCTTCACCTACGGAGTGATGGTTTTCTTCGGCGTCGATTAATGGGGGATGCTTCACGCTCACTGTTGCTAAAATAGAAAAAGTTTCTGCCAGCGACGGGGAGGCATACATGGATGAAAAGAAAAGCAAAAAAGGAAAGGCGAAGACAGGGGGGCCCGGGTTTCTTTTGTGTGATGCCCGACTCCAGGATGCTACGGTGGTTTCGTGGCCTGAAAGAGGCGATGCATCTGTGTTGAACCTACCTTTTTTTGTTAACAACCCTTTTTTGCGAATGGAGTGCATGCAATTTCAATCTGAGTGCTATGATATAATTCTGGGGTTTGATTTCGTAGACGGCGTGGTGGTGTCATTCGAGTTGGTATGATACTATAGAGGCTGAAGGCGCCTGCCTTCAACGCTGGATTATACACAGTAGATCTGGCTCTACGATGCATCTCGGCTATCCAGTGTGGAGCGCTTCTTCCGTTCTGCATAACAAGATATGTATTCATCATGATGCCAAGCAAATCCGACCCAGAACACCCCCTGTGAGCACAAGGTCCATACAAGTAAAAGTACAAAAAGCAATGCAAAAAAAGAGAAGAAAAAAGCAATAGGCCATCGAAGGCATCTGTTTATGATCTACATATAGAGACATGGGCAGTGCATATAACCCATTGCAACTGCGGCAGGGTAGGTAATGGAGACAGGAAATGTTTGGGAAACATGCAAGACAGTATCAAAGACACCCCAATAACGGGGGCGCCCTTTCACACCGAAAAAGTGAAAAAGGTCATAAGAATCGTATTTTATCCAAGGCAAAAAGGCAGGCATACTGGAGTTGCTCATTTTACGCAACAGCATGCGAGAACAAGAAACTGACCGACTCGCCATTATGCGTCCGCCGGCAAGCCTCCGCCAGCGTGGGGCTGATATCAATAGTCTCGATCTTGTCGCAAGCTTCCTTCTTCTCCTCGTGCGGAACGGTGTTGGTGACGACCAGGCGGTTGAGGCGGCTGCCGTTCAGATTCTCGATGGCCTTGCCGGACAGAATGCCGTGGACGACGATGGCGTTGACTTCCTTGGCACCATGCTGCATTACCGTGTCGGCGGCCTTGACCAGCGTGCCGCAGGTGTCGGCCATATCGTCGACGATGATGGCAACCTTGTCCTTCACGTTGCCAACCAGGACCATGCGCGAGACCTCATTCGGACGCGCGCGCTCCTTGTGGATCAGGGCGAATTGCAGATCGAGGCGGTCGGCAATCCCGGTGGCCCTGGAGACTTATGTTAGTGACAGAATAATTAATTCGGGAAGAAACCGAAACAAACTTACCGCTTCGCACCGCCGGCATCCGGACTGACGATGACGCAGTTGCTCACGTCCAGGTTTTCCCGAATCCACTTCAACATGCTGGGTTCGGCGTATAGGTTGTCGACTGGGACATTGAAGAAGCCCTGGATCTGGCTGGCGTGGAGGTCCATGGTAATGACATGGTTGCACCCGGCGGTTTGGAGCATGTTGGCCATAAGCTTCGCCGTGATTGGCGCTCGGCTCTTATCCTTCTTGTCCTGGCGCGCGTAGGGGAAGTTGGGGATGACAGCGGTGATACGGCGGGCCGAGGCCGTCTTGCAGGCGTTGATCATGATAAGCAGCTCCATGAGACCGTCGTTGATATCGTTGGGCCGTGTGGATTGCAGAATGAAGACTGTGAAAAAAAGATAATTAGCGACAGTTCTTCTTCCTACGGCTAGATCACCATACCATCTTCGTCTCGCACACTCTCGCCAATAGTCACACTCGTCTCTTGGTTAGAATATTGCAGGACCATGATCTTGGTCAACTCGATGCCGAGTCTGGTTCATCAATCGTCGTTAGCAGGCTGACATCCCGACACCTACGGCGCAGGCATTGTCTTTTTATTCAGCCTCCCCTGTAGAGCGCACATACCGGTCAGACACGAGATGAGCTAGCTCGGGGTGACTGTTGCCAGTCAAGAGCTTGATCGAGTTGGACGACATGATGCGGGAGAGGTCTCTCTGGCGTATGTGAAGCGGGAGAAGTAGAGAGGGTGGTAGGGATTTGGGAAGGTATCCCAGCGAGGTGAACTGGAGCAAAGAAACGCGCTTGTTCCTTCTTCTTTTTCTTCTCCAGTCAAGCAAAATCGATTATTCGCCCCGCAGTGACTTTTTTTTTGGCCGATGATCCCGTGACGGTGCTCACCGCCCTTGGCAGATTAGATAAGCCTCTGCAAACGATATCTGGACTACATTCCGTCCGGGAATAGTCCCAAGTATAATATCACCGTTTACTAAAACTAGATTAATGTTCACCTGGCCACCTGGTGAGCGTATATCTCGAACTTTTCTGCTTCCTCGTAACCGCCTGCCCTAGACCGCTATATACTCACTTCTATACACTACGCAAGGTACGAGATAAGAAATTGAACAAAACGGAATGGGAATTAAAACATGCAGCAATCTAAATACACAAAACACCGTGGGAATCGCAGTGATAAAAAAGTATCAAGTGACACAATCCTGATTCTCCAGTTGACCTGCACTTCAACCAAATCACCAGTCATGAGCCACATTCTCATATCTTCTTCACCTTTTTCATGAACCCTTTTCCTCCTCTCCTTGCTGGAACACATCACCAGCAATCAATCATCCATCATAAGAATCCAGGGACCACACATGAAAAGATAAGAACGCCACCGAATGCTTCAGCGGAAGGAAACTCATCTATGCAAACCCGAAGTACTCGCTGCCAGCAGTCACGGCTGTGTACAGCCGTTGGCGAAGATCCTCGTAACTTTCGTATTCAGGGAGGTCAAGCTCTGTAAACAAATATTAGCTTCCTATATCAATTGATAAAACTGGACGGAGAGAGAAACTCACGGTTAAAGCACGTGTGCGAGCTAGGAAGGCGATCCTTGTTGCCATAGTCACGGTGGATGTTGAACTTGCTCACTCCGTTCATGCCCTCGAGCTCCTTGAAGCCGTTGAGCGGAACCTTGGAGGTACCGGTGACGAACTGCAAGAGTTTGGCACGTTCCTCCTTGTCGAAGGAACGGACGGCACGCCAGAACCACTGGATCTGGGGGGAGGAGGCAGAGTAGTTGTGGAGTTCAGTGTTGTTCTTCCACTCGTCAACATCAATCTCGGGCAGACCAGAAATCAGGAGTTCCAGCTCTTGCTCGTTGAAGATCGAGATCAGATCCGGGGGAATGATATCATGGAAGCCTTTCAGGAAGTTGTCCAATTGCTCTCGGACAGACTCCACCAGCCGGTACTCAACCACGCGCTGGACATACTCCTCCTTGTTCTCCTGCGTGACGGGAATGTTGCGGCCATCTGGAATCAGATCGATTACCTGCTTCTCGCCAAAGGCATCGGTCTCAATGGCGAAGTTCTCCGTGATGATATCGGTGATGTCGTTCTCAAGCATCCACAGGAGAGACTTGTAGTAGTCAAGGTCAAGAGTTTCCATATCCTTGATAGAAACGGACCGTCCAAGGATAGACTTGTAGACTGCACGGCTGAAGTGACAGTCCAAGACACGGCCCTCATACATTGCCTTGCCGATGATGCGCCCAATGAATTTGAAGAACATCAGGTGCTGTTCGTTGATGCCACTGAGGCGGTTGGGGTGGAAGGTTGTTCGGTCGGCAGCAACGGGGATAAACAGCGCGTAGTTGGGGTTGAACATGCCGCGAGCAAGAACTTGGAACCATTCTCGAGTCACACCGCCAGCATCGACACCTTCTTCTCCGTGGAAACGGATGTTCAGCTTGCCGTATTTCACCTCGTCCGCATTCTTGAAGTACAGAGACTTGAATGAGTCAAGGAACACCTGGTCTCTGCGGACGGAAAGCTGCAGAGGAGGGTGCGGGTGGCGAGGTTCACTGCCACGGGAGTGGACTCGGCGAGTGAAGTAGTTGCGTTTGTTATCGAATTCCAGGACCTTGGGGTTCTTGACCAGCAAGGAGAATGTGCCGCTCATCAATCTAGGGTTCGAGCGGACAAGCTCATTGAGGATCTTGCGGTGTTCCTCCGTGAACTTGAAGAAAATATTCTCCATGCTGAGACCAGGGTCGGCAGCAGCGGCGCTGTTCACCGACAGCTCTCGGCTGTTGCGAGAAACCGGCTGGTCCTTGAGCGTAGTGTTCTTGCAGACAACCATCAATGCCTCGATCAGAGGGAGAAGAACAGTAGCCACGTTCAGCATGTTCTCCTTCTGGCGAATGAGAGACAAGCAGTCGCTGAGCTTAGTCCAGAGCGGTCCGAAGGTAGCGCTTTCATACAACGACTTGAGAACATCCTCCTTGGGTGCAGCTTCAGGTTCGCTGCCCTTGTTCTTGTCCACACGAGTGGGGTCGAAGAGATAGTCAAGCGCCGTCAGAATACGCAGCAGCTTAGCCTGGTCAGAGCTGGCCGGAGAGAACTTGGCCAGAGCCAGTCCCTGCATGTCAGTACCAGTCTTAGCCTGGTGGATATGAGGAAGAAGGTCTTCCAGGTCTGCCAGAATAGTATCGCTGAGGCTCTGTGCTTGACCGACCAGCTCGTTACCAATCACATCCCTCGCGCTCGGAATGGAGGAGAGGTTGTTGATCGTGGAAAGAGTGTCACGGAAGGTTTTGCCGTTACACTCTCGGGCGGCCAAGATGTGAACCACCAATCGGAAGTTGTGGTCAGGAACAACGGGAGGCTCAATGGTCCTTCTCTTGCGCTTCTCCTCGTCAGTTGGCTCCTTTGAGTCCTCTCCCTTCTTGGTCGCCTCGCCTTCTTCCGCTGCAGCTTCCTGATCCTCTTGTACTTCGGCCGTTTCAACAGTGGGCAGCGGGGCGTCTGTCATGGCAGTATCAGTGCCAGATTCGATGGGCTCGGCAGGCTGATCGGTAGACTCTTCGGTTGCAGCTTCCTCGGGCTTCTTGCCCTTGTCTTCCTCCTGCTTCTCCTTCTCACGTCGAAGAAGGACGGTAAGCGGCTGCGTGATGCTGCTGAGAAGGCTGGACAGCTGCTCCATGCAATTGGGGCTGTCCATGATCAACTTCCGATCCAGCAGGGAAAGCAAGGCATTGAGGGCAAACTTGTTGGCCTTGTTTTCTTTGCCCTTGCCCTTGCGCAAGGCCTTCAGCTTGAGGGTGGAGGATGAGTCATGCTCCGTCAGGAAGAACCAAGCAATGTGTGGGTTGAACTGGGACAGGAAGGAAAGCGTTCCCAGGCACTGCTGCACTACCATGATCGGAGTGACCTCATTGCTGACGCTGGAGGAGGTTTGGAAGGAAATGTTTCGCTTGACAGACTGCGGAGTCTTCTGCGATCCAGGGGCCTTGGCACGAAGAGACAGGTGAGAAAAGCTACGTTCGATTGCCGAAGAATCAACACTGCCATCTTGCAAGACCGACAAGAGAAGACTGATGACCTCACTGCGGTTCTGGCGGTTCTCGCAGACATTGTGGAGGATGTCGTTCAATTGGTGGCGGGCGTTGCCATGAAGAGGCATGAACATCAGGCGAAGGAGCGTGGCGACACCAGCTTTGTCGAGCATCTGGACGATCTGGCGTCGTTGTGATTTCTTCTGCTCCTGTCCTTCCGCGGGCTCATGTCTCTGTCGGTGTTCCATCATGCCCATGTCACCAAACTGGTGCATACGACGACCACCCAAGGCCCGTGCCTCTGACAAATACTCTGGTCCCAAGGTCGCAAGAACATCCTCTGGTTGGTCAACAAGGACAGCCTGGCGCAATGAAGGATCCAAGGTCGCAAGGAAACTAGCAGCATCCATGTCTTCAGCAGGGGCCGAGGTACCGCCAGCTGTAGCTTGTCGGCGGGCATTTTCACGCTCCCGTCGGCGTCGGTCGGCTGCCTCTTGTTGCAGCAGTTCCTCACGAATCTCTGCAGGCAACGCTTCAAGGAATTCCTGGTTGATCTCAGTGGGCTCTTCACCTGCGGCGGCGGCTTGAGATCGCTGCTCAGCAAGTTGTTGCATTATGACCTCCTCGCGGAGTTCCTCCGGCAAAGCTTCCAGGTATTCGGGATCGATCTCCAACTCAGTAATATCGACTTGGCGGCCTCGGATGGTGGTATGGACGCGAGGAACCGGCTCGGAGGGACCCGTTTCGGGCTGGCCAGCGGGTTCAGCAGCGGTCTCGGTTGATCGCACATCGTCCATGGGCTCAACGGTCCCAACAGCCGAGTTCTCAGCTGTTTCCTGTTCTGTTTCGACTTGCTGTCTGGCATTCTGCTCTTCTTCCTTGCGCTTGCGCTCACGCTCTTCTTCGTCTCTTTTAATGCGCTCCAAGCGCTCTGTCTCCGCTCTCTCCTCTTGGAGGCGCTCTTGGAGGCGCTTGCGCTCCTCCTCCGCCTGCTTCTGGCGTTGTTTCTCTTCCTCGATAGCAGGAGGAACAAGGACCTTAAGCAGGGAGTTGACGATACGCTGTGTCTTCTCGACGTACGTGGCGCTGAAAAGGATGCGGGCTTCTTCTTGCCAGCGCATTTTGGTTGACGCCACCTCGAATTTGACGGCGTGATGAGGTTCCTCGCGGCTGCGCATCGGGGCACCTGGTTGGTTTCGGCCAAGACCGAAAATGTCCTGGATGCGGTTGGGCAGAACGGCTCGTCTGTCAACGTGGACGTGGATACCATCAGGGCGAGTAACCACTCCAAAGCCTTGGCCTCCCTGGCCACCGATGGCTTGCATGATGGCGTTCATGAAGCTGACGGGGCTATCCATGGAAAGGACCCGATTGCCTGTACCCGGAGGCTCCAAAGAGTGAGCAAAGTCGGCGAAGGGATCGCTGCCTGGCGGACCAATCGGGCCGGGGCGTTCGCTGGGGCGTTCAGGTCGCATCAGAAGCGGGTTGGTTCCGTCATCGTTGCCGCGCGAGGGGATCTGAGTGCGGTGAACGCGGTGGTAAGGCTGAATTGGAACAAGTCCTCCGTGACGACCAGGCATGATTTCAGTAACAGCAGCCCACGCCGGAGGGGCATTTCGGAAACGGGAACCATGATGGCTTCGTGCCACCATGGGAGGTTCATCGGCGTCCCAGCTCCAGGGCTCAAGGAGGTCATCTTCTAACAAAGAAGCAATCAGTAAAGCCAGAGAAAAGACATCGAAAGCGTTTCTTACCATCCATGTCCCCGTAAGATCCCTGATCATCATCATAGTCATCCATTTCTTCTTCCAACTCGTCATCCATCTCATCTTCATCTAGAACAGGAGTTAGCGGTCGGAATCTGTCTGGTATTCCAGTGTAAACATACCTCCGTCCTCGTTCAGGTCATCAAGGATTTCGTCCTGGATATCCCCACCAAGGCTATCACCTTGGAGATCATCGACGCCCGCAGCAGCCTCGTTAAGCACACGGAACAAGTCATCGATGCGCTGACCTTCATGTTGACGATTCGAGTGTCTGATATCAGCCAGCTCGTCCTGGAACTGATTCATCATCTCGACCTCTTCTTCATCTTCGGTCAATTCTTCGCTCTCCCACTCATCATCTTCGCCATCGTCGAGGCTTTCGTTATCGTGGTCACCGGTGATTTCTCCAGCAAAGGCCTCATCATCCTCCATGTCGGAGTGATCATGATCTTCATCATCGTCCTCGTCATCATCACCGTCGTCATCATCGTCAATCACGACTTCGATATCCATGCCGGAATCGCCAGGAAGACCTTCGATGGGACCCATGTCTGCGTCTTCATCTTCATCGCTGACAACTTCGCCGTCGTCTTCGGCCACATCTTCCTCGTAGTCCATCTCGTCATCATATTCGTCGTCGTACATCTCATCGTCATCTTCTTCGGATTCCTCTTCGGTGCTTTCTTCCTCATCATGGCGAGGCTCCAGCATGCCGAGGGTAGAGTGACGGAAAAGATCTGGGGTCTCTTCGCGTTGATCTTCCATATCGGAAACGGAGGTTGCTGACGAGATTTCAGCATCATCTGATTCACCCAGCGTAGAGATATCCGAGGTTTCGCTGAGGAGCACAGCGGTCTGCGTGAGCTTGTTCAGAGGACGGAGAATATACTTGATGACGCGCTTTGAAGACGGGAAGTTCAGGTCGATGTCGGCAACGGAGGAAGTGAGGGTAGGAATGAAGTGCTTCTCGAACATGGTCCTCGCCAGCTGCCGTGTCGAGGACGGGAAGCCTGCCTCATTGGAGTAGGAGTAGCCACTGAGCATCTTATCGAACAAGTCGGCAAGACACATGAGCTTCGAGTACTTGGCATCCAGAGGTTCGTTCGACGCAATTGCATCCTTGTATGACCGCAGTGCGTGCTCCAGTACGAACCGACGCACAAAAGCAAGCTCAGGCTCGTCCTCTTCGGTTTGCCGTTGCTCACCACGACGCCTACCAAGACCACCAAACTCGCCAGTCTTGGCGCAGAGAGCGCTGAGCACCTGCATAGTCCATGTGGAGGTTGTGTTCCGCTTCTTGAATGAGACAGACTCATCATGTTCCATGGTACCGACAGGGACAAGCACGTTCAGCAGGTAATTCAGAATGCCCGAGCGCGGCTTCGAGGGAGTTGTGGCGAGAGGATCAGCTTTGCGCGAGAAGTTGATGAACTCGACCTTGGTGCGGTTGTATGAAGAAAGGAGTTCAGTCAGACACTGGAGCAGGAAGCATCGATAGAGGTAGATCGGATGATCCTCGGCTTTGAACGGCGGCTTCTCGCCCTTCTTGATGGGTGCCGGTGCCGGTGCTGGTGTACGTGAAGTCTGAGCATCAGGAGTGCTGGACACCGAAGGGGTCAAGTCATCCATGGCCATCTCCACATCTGTTTGCGGTTCCGACTGTTCGCCAGCAGTTTGTTCAGACGTCTCAGCCGAAGGCTCCTTGTCGTCCACGTCTTTGTAGGACAGAAGTTCGGAAAGCAAGTAGTGGATAACTCCATCTGGGTTCTCCACGATTGGTGGCTTGAGTTCGGCAGCCTTGCCCTTGTCCTTGGTCTCTTGCGCAGGAGCCTCGCTTGTGGAAGCTTCACCACTGCTAGAGCTTTCGGCCTCAGTCTTGTCCTGACGTTGCCGCGCGGCGCGGTCTTTGTCTTTGTCAACCTTCAAGCCAAGGACTTGAGGACGTTGATGAGTGTCGTATCGCAAAAGTCTCAGCTTCTCGTTCGTAACCTCGACAAAGATCTCAGGCGCCCTCAGGACGAGATGGTACATCTGACGCACGTAGCCGGTGGTGTCGATCTGACGAGAGGTTTTGTTCTCGAAATTGGCAACGATCTCGCTCCTCATGATCTGTCGGACGGTAGCTTCATCTTCGACGATATGACGTAGGATCAGCATGAAAGCGCTTTGAAGCTTGTCATTGGTGGCGCTGGCAAGCTGTTTCACCATGACGAAAAGGCGTTGCAAGTTGCGCTTCTCGCCGAACCTTGCCGCAATGCTGCGGTTGCGAGTAAGGATGACAAGAATACGGCAGACGGACAGAGCCAGTTTGCCATCCTTGCCGACTCGTGGAAGGATTTCAACAAGCGCTTCAAAAAGCTGAGTTTTCTCGTCAAGAGACACAAGAGGCTCGTTCAGGTGTGCCGGGCCCTCGTTGGCAGTGTTGGGGTCATCAAGGCTTGGCGGAGTCCAGATAATTTGGGGAGGTTGAGCGTCATCAGAAAGCAGCTTCTCCAGAATAAGTAGCACCTGTCCGATCCAGGGCAAGGACTCATCGGTAGCCTTTTCAGGCGTCGGAAGCTTGATAAACCCAAGAAAGGTCGAGAAGCAATCCTTGAGTTCGTCCAGGGTCGCATTGTACATGTCCCGATCTTGGAGAACCAAAGCAAGGATATGTGCATAGGCAGCGATCTTCTTGCCCGCGGTTTGGAAGTTCTCCATTTGTAGAGAGACAAGTGACTGGACTAGGGTCTCTCCAATATCTCGTCGGAAGGCTTCAGGCTCGGGATGCTTCTTGATGGCAGAAGAGATCAAGTCAGCCAGTTCGAAGGAGACATCGTGGTGCTCATTCAAAACGTCGAGGCACCGCTCAATGAGATTCGAGCGGACTTTCTCCCTTTCCCCATCCAGCTCTTCCACGGTAGTGACCTGGCGACGACGCGCCGGCTGTGTCTGCGATGTATTGGTAGGTTCTGACGAGTTGCCATGTGGATTTTGGTTGGGGCGCTGGTTTGGAGACTGGCTGGGTTCATCATGCTCCATATCATCATCGTCATTGAGAACATGATCCAGGGCCCGTGCTAGCCCGTCGCGCATGTCGCCACTTCCTTGCTCTCCTTGGTGCATCGACTCATCCACAGGTTGTCCACTCGCCTGTGCCAGAAGCATGGCGAGCGCCGAGCTTTCCAGGAACCCGCGACCCCCGAATGGCGAAGAATCCGCACCACCAGCCTCTTCCGAGGCCTCCCCGCCAGATGCATTGTCGGCCGATCCAGTCTGGATATCGTTGGAAGCTGGAGGGAGCCTGGGCGGGGCTCGAAGCCACTGTTGGGCTTTGATGTACTCTTCGGCAGCGACAAGGACGTTGTTGCAGCGGTATAGAGCTTCTTTGTTCAGTTCGGTGTCTTTGTATCCCCGTTCCACCAGGGTAGCTGCTCGGTCTTTATTGACCACAAACGGTTTGCGCTGCACTTCAACGACAGGAGGAGGCATATCCGAATGATGAGCAGCCCCCGTTTCATATTCGCCATCCAGCGATGAACGCAGAATGTCAACCAAGCACTTGATAACCGGACTTTCAGACTGAGTTGCGAATTCCGAGTTCCAGAGGTCTTGCGCCATAGGCAGAATTTCCATGCGGAGATCCACCAAAAACTGTCCTGGCTGGAAGTGATCGGGTCGATCTCGGTCGCGGTCATTGTGGCTGGTCATCGCTTGTGTTTGAGTGGACTCGACAATGCTCTTGCCCGAGGCAAGTTCCGCGAACAACGCCAAAATAACCTTGATCCCGCCATAAGCAGAGGCAAGTCGGCCTTTGATCTCAGTATCACTATCAGGAACAGAATCCGGGGGAGGAAGTGCTCTGATTTCACGCATGAAAACCTCGCTGAAGTCCTTGAGAACTTTCAAGCCATTCTGCTTCTTGAAGGCGACAAGAACCAGGGTCAAGTATGTCGAATGCGGACGGTCTGTAGCAACTGGGTACAATTGATTAGCATATGCTCGATTTTTCGAAGAGACAATTTTAAACTCACCTTCATAAAGAAGTTGCGAAAACGAAGAGAGGATGACTATGAGATAGGCGAACCGATGCTTGAGGCTGTCACTCGAATTGGCGGGACTGAATTGCATTTGTCGAAAAACAGTCTCAGCGATGGCATCCGCAACCATATTCGCATTCGGCTTCTGCCTCAAGTACGGGTCAGTTCGTCTCTTGCCGACGAGCCCAAGGCCAAGGTTATGGAAAAAGCCAGTGATTGAGGCCGGCAGCACACTCAAAAGATAACGGAGCGTTTGAGCATTTTTGAAGGCAGCGCTCTGTGTGTCGGCGCTTTTCGAATCTTGCGTTGTTTGAGCCTGTGCATCCCCGGGGGCACCAGAGCCCTCCTGGAGAGATTGAGCGGTGGGACCATCAGACAATTCCTGAACCGCGACTCCAGAGGCATCAGTGGGTTGGGAACCATCTTTGGCAGCGGGTCCTTGAATGGCCTTCATCCACTTTTCGGGGATGTTCCTCTCCATCGTGATTTCTTCCCACACACATGCAGCCTGGAGGTTGCCCAACGATGAGACAAGAGCGCAGTATTTGTCGGCAAGGTTGACTTGGCCAAATATGGATGTTTGCTGGACAGACCGAGTCTGGTACAACGGCATCGCGAAGACTTCACGAAGCAGGTCCGTGAGGACGAGCGCAGTATTCAGATGTTTGGCAAAGAGCGTTCCGTGGTCAACTGCAGCAGAAGATCCTGAAGCGGGCTTTTTGGAGTCTCCCGGGTTGATCAAAGCAGTGAAAAAACCAGACTCACTGGAGTCCGTCCAGAAAGTCGAGAGATTGTCGACAGCTAGTTGCGTGCGCTGTACAAGGGATGGCACCACAACATGAGGCTTTGTCTCAGCGAGCATATGTACGAGCACAGAAAGCTCCTGGTTGGCATCGGTATTATGGAAGTCGAAGGACAAGCTCTGCAGAGTAGCAAAGTCCAGGACAAACTCCGCGCCTCCAGCGTTGATAAATGCCGTGCACGTAGGCTGGTTCTCGAAGAAAGCGCCTAGGAACCGTGTCGCTGGGAACAAGTAGTCTGTGACTGAAAGTCCATGCTCATCTTTGTCATTTGGCTGGAAATTAGGATCCCTAGATGGAAGGAGGTGGCTGAGATCGCCAACAATAAGCTTCCCACCGTTGGGAAGATCGCTCGAAGTCAGATGGGGAGCGCCAACTGACGCAGGATCATCCTCGGGGCTGTCGACAGCTGTTCCGATTTCACGGAACAGGGAAAAGACATCGCCCGAAAGATGGAATTTGCCCTGCGAGTCTTCGGTCCACAGCTTTGCACCAAGTCCTTGCTCCCACGCCTTGACCTTGCAGAGCAAGCCCACGCGCGCGGCCATGACAATAACGGCAGACATGATGGATGTCTTCAGGGGAGGGTGATGCCGAGCCAGTTCTTCAAATGTCGTACCCAGTGAGCGAATTAGGGTCGGATCATCTTTAAGACACTTGACATGTTCTGGATTTTCGAAGATTTCGAAAAAGCTATCGAGCGCATCGGAGGTCTGCAAAAGATCCAGGCCAGAGGAGTTGAGGCAAATCGCGCCAAATGCCGACGGGATGCAGGCAAGAGCATCGGCGGCGGGTATGATACCAGAAGCAAGAGGCTGGTTCTGTGCCCTAGCGATACGGTACTCACGGCCTTCCTGCTTTCGCTCAGATTGAGGGACAGGTGTGGCAGCAGGCCGTCCAGGCAAAGGCTCGCCTTCAGCCTGGGAAGTCTCGGATTCGATATCGGGCGGCTTCTCGGTTGCCTGAAGTTCATGACCCATCACGGCGGCAAGGAGACTTCGGCTAAGACCAGCTTCCGCGATCACAGCGTAACTGGTAGGCTCATTGTGAATGAAGCTGCTGAGGATATTGACACCATTGCTCCAAACGTGCGAGCCGAAAATCCGGGCATTCTCAAATACCAGCCGCAAGGACGTCAGCAGTTGAGGTGAGTCGATCAGATTGCGCAGCACCCGATCAAACCCACCGCCATTGTGCTGCATAATATGATTGACGAAGCGGAACATCCAGCGCAGGGTCTGCTGCTGGAAATAGGGAATCTGGTAATCGATCGACGGATTCTTGTATTGAGAAGGGAATCCTTCGCCGCGCGAGACCTTCTCGAACGCGGTCTTTGTTTCGTGATCGATCAGATCAGACATCGCATCAAATCCTTTCGCTGTCGTCAGGGTGCCTAGTGCATCTCGTACGGCGTGAACAAACGTATCCAAGAACTCCATGACGCGCGAGTAAACCCGGCGAGCCTTGGACGTTCGAAGGTTCAGGATATCGACAAACATGGGGATCAAGCCGGCAGAGACAAGAGTCTCCGGTGTGCGAGTGCTTGAGCTTGGAAGCGTCCGCAGGAGGGCAAGTAAAGCATCACGCCATTCATCGTGGTAGGCATCATCTGTGTTCTCGTCATCGGCGGCAAGCTCGCCGACCACTTTCCGAGTCAGGAACATCAGAACTCCATGGTTGACATTGACACTCAGGGCAGCGCAAACATCCATGGCACGAGATTTGTGTTTCGCCAGCGCATCAAGGGCCTGAATTGCCAAGGTCTGCAACGGGCGCGAGACGTTGAGGTCGCCGCTAGCTCCGAGGTGAACCAGCTCAGCCAGCTGATACGTGATCTGAAGACGCTTGGACTGCTCCATGTCATACTGTAGTACTTTCTGTTGGAATGCCGACTCAGGGAGGACGTAGGCCAAGTTGGTCACTGCGAGAATCCTGATGGCAAGGATCTGCTCACGCGTATCATTTGAAGTTGACAGTCCCTGCGCAACACGGACTTTTTGAAGCAGCTCGTATTTTGACTCAAGAGGCAAGTGTGACAGGTTAGCAGCAACGATATCCTCCGGCTTTGCAGACGAGACCTTGGAATACGGGAGATCCAAGATCTTTCCGCTGCGAGATGACTCTTCTGCTTTTCCACCCGTGTTGGTATTTCCAACCGGAGATTCGTCCACGTTCGACTCACGACTCAGGCGGGGAGTCGGATGGGTTGCGCTTCGGCGCAGTGGGGTCGGTGTGGATGGGGCGTGTTCTGTCTGTCCGAAGGCTGAGGTCGTCCTTGTCTGCTCAGAGGAGCCAGAAGGGTAGTAGAGCACACGAACGTTACCCCATTCCTCCCAACCATCAGTGTCACGCACGACAGAGACCAACTCATTTGCATTGAGTTTTGTCTGAGCTGTCTTTTCTTTCCCCTTGGTGGAGACGGTGGGGGATGCGGCAGACGGTGTTTTGCCGGCGATGAGAGGGCGAGGGAACGGCGAAGCGATCTTCTGCAATTTCTCCAGATCGATGTTGTAGTGAGTCGCCAGCATGGACTGCTGGTGGGCGCCCCGTTGACGCGAGTGGTACCGTTGAGCCAAGCAGAGGGAGAGCCGCAGAGTCGACTGGAGCAGGGACAACGAAGTGGTATTCAAGAGATCCCCCAGGCGTTCACTGCTGTTGTACAAGCTGCGATTGCCACATTTCTCCAGAAGAAGACGGGAGAAGTCAAGAATGGCCTCCAGCAGCTGCCTGTCTCCGTCTGGGCCGTATCCCAACGCGTTCAGCTTGGCCTCAATGCCTTCGGCGGGTATTGTGCTTGAATCTTTCGCAAGTGACTCATGCAGAAAGTTCCGAGTGAAAGACTGTACCTGGGGGCCGGTGTTGAGGAAGTATCGTTCAATGACTTCGGCGAGGATTTCGTCGAAGCGGTCCAAGACGTTGATCCAGTGGTAAAGATCACCTCGCGGGAACGGCCATAGTCTTGGGAAGGTGCTCAGAAGGGAGGGAAGCTCTGCGACGGGCAGACTCGTCGCACGCGCTATGCAATCTGCCAGAAAAGGCGACTGGAGCAAGAAAGAAAATTTTTAGTCGGGTGGTCACTTGGGTGGAGGTAGGAACCTTACGATTGTAGCCTCATGTTTCTGGCTGGCCACCTTCTTAATTCTCCCCATGATGACAATCGGACGGGCAGCCAACCATGAGGAGGGAGAAGGGTAGCGGGAGAAGGTCCGGTCGAGAGGGTGGAGTGCGGTGTTGTGAAAGCCGGCGGAGAAAGCGCGAGAACGGCTTATGACGTTTCAAAAGTCTGATGGGAGAGGTCGGTGAGAGAGGGCGAGAGAGCTGGGGGTGGGTTGAGGGTGGTAGAAAAAAAATGCCAGACTGTCAGGGTAAACGGTGCAGGTCGTTGTCCCCTGAAGTAATGACACAGAAAGAGAAAAGGAAGGTGTGGAAGGAGGACGGGAAGGGGATGAAGAAAGAGAAGGTGAACGAACTGAAGCTTGCGGAGCGGCGGCTCTGAGAGAATCCCCGCCGCAGGGCTTACCTCAGCACTGGGCAAACGGTGCCTGAGTCAACTACACACAATTGACAAGCGAGATATACGGTTTACGAGGAAAGTTTCCGTTTGATGCTGATAAAATTAAAATCTTCTATAATTATCTACGTATTTTGGTGATGGTAGTGATCCGATGGACTGGGATATACTCCAAATTATATATCTATGACCATTGGAGACACGACATCCTTGTACTGTTTCACGACCACACCGAACTTGAGTCATACATAGAAGCTTTAACGAACCAGAAACGATGTAGATATCCTGCCGCAGATTGTAGAGTCTCAAGCATGTACCCCAAGGTCTAGAAGAAGAAAATGCCGAAAATGAAAACTACCCAACAACAGACTCTCGACAGTTTGCCCATGCTTAGCTGACACCTGTCTACCTACATAGCCGGCAGGTCCCCATCCCACTGGACCTTCATAGTGGTCGGGAACGGGGAGTACGAGCTGTGCTCAGCGTCCATATACATAGCAATACCGCCCGGCCCAGCGAGCTTCTTCAGTTGACCTTGGGCCCCCGGCGCACGACGGAAATTATCCAAGCGCCCGACAACCCTGAGCATCGTGGAGAGTGCAGTCTTGGACATATCCATGCCGAGGCATTGGTGTGGTCCAAAACCAAAGTGAAGATATGAATCGATGGGGCGATCAAGCTTGACGGTATCGGGGTCGGGGAACGCGACGGGATCGTGACTAGCGGCAACCTGAAAAAGGTTGAACATTGAGTACTAACGTTGAGAAAGAGTAACTTACCAAATTGCAATAGATCTGTTGACCAGCTTTCAGGACCATCTTCTCTCCATTGTCTTCAATAACCGTCGGCTTCGCGACTTCTCGCGGCAAGACCACGGACGACCGCAATCTTGCACCCTCGAGGAAGCTAGATCGAGTGAGTAACAGCTCTGGTATTAATTGAGAGAAAACACTCACTATCGAGAAAGCAGATCGTCCGCTTCGGGTGTATCTTCTTTCGACAGACGTTGGATTTCCGCTAGATGGGCGGCAGCTTCAGGCTCGAGATAATAATCCAGGCACTGCGAAAATAACTGAGCCTGGTTTGCGACCATGCCGCCAGCTGTGGGCAGAAGATGTGTGTACACGATCTGTTGCGGGGATAGTCCACTGTCTAGCAGATGTTGAATCATGTGCTGACCATATTCACTCAGGACATCGTGACGATGAAGGCGATTGATCAGGGATTCAATGAATCCCGCCCTCTTAACAAGCTCGACATTGGCGACGGTCAATTCGCCGAGCTGTTGCGTGACTTGTCGGGCAGCAGTATTGAGCTGGAAAGATTTCGAGGCGTCCACGTCGTAAAAGATACTTGTGAAGACCAGCGCCATGATCTGGTACAGTTCGACCTCCGTGAAAATGCCCCGAGGATTCGAGTCTGTCTTTAGAGACAGGGAAAAGACAGAGGCGCAGAAGTGTACCTGTAAACACACCGGTTAACTAATCATCCAAATCCCAGCAAGAACAATCTTACCTGTGCGAGGTTGGCTACGTCTCTCACGATATCAACTTGGTTAACACCTGCCACCTTGTACGAGTTCCTCTGCAGGAGCTTCAAGGTAATGTCTTCGTAGAACGACCTAACCTCAGACTTCCAGTTGTCGCGGTACAAAGCAGTGCTCATTATCTGTCGAGAAGCAGCGTTTGGAGGAAGGTCTCCAGACAGCATGAAGTCGACGCCGTACGGGTGGTTGTTCTGATGCATCAAGAACTCAATCTTGGTTCCCCAAGTTACCTTGAAAGTTTCCTGGTTTGCGAGGATAGACGAGCATGCCGCGTGCGAGTTGATCATCCTGGGCGTAGGAAGATTGCTAGGGGGATCAAAGTTGTACGATCCCGCAATTCCAAGGCCAGTGAATATTTTCTGGTTCTCATGCGGCACAACCATTGGGAAATGGGCGTAAACCGAGTTCCCACGGAAATGATTGGGGAAGGCTGTCAGAGCCAGTTTGTAAAAGACCTGGCCCTGATCAACGGAGTCATCATAGTTAATCTCATTATATGCCCAATTGGTGAGATGTTTCGGAGTGAAATCAACAGTGTAGAAACGATCACCACGGACCAAAGCGACGGCATCGGAGAGAATTGCTCGCGATATAGTGTAGTTGGTGCAGAGTCCACTGCCGGGCACCACGGGCTCCTTTGCAGCCTCCACAATGAGACCCGGATAGAGCTCCACGAGATCGGGCTGATCGTAGAACCGCCGGAGCTGGTCGGCAATGTACGGGTCAGGGTTGATCTCCTCGAAGGTGTCATAGGTCTTCAGGTCGAAGAAAGACCGGAACTCATTCAGCGTAGCCAAGTTCCATGCGCGTGCCTGCTTGATACCAAGGACTTCGACAGACTTGAACACTTCGGGAACATTGCATGCCCCAAATGCTCCCGCGACATCCTCCACGCCTTCCTGAAAAATCTTGACTAGATCATTATCATCGAATGAGTCATCCGGGTGGCGCTGCAGATTGGCAAAGGGCCGTTCTTGGGGGTCTGCAGAAAGTTTTGCTTCCCATTGTCCGAGACCCCGGGTGAATTCTTGCAGGGTAATCTGGTTCGGATTCTTGCCAGCAAAAAGCTCCTGATACACGGTCTCGGACCACTTCTGGTCGCGCGCAGAGACACAAGAATGCCAGCGGTAAACAAGATTAAACTCCGCAGACACTTGGTTTCCAGTGGCCTGGCCCGCAGCCTTCTCAAGGAGTCCGTTCTTCAATTCCATGCGGGGATCCAAGCTCCAAGCGCTGTCTGTCCGGTTCAAGTTAAGGATAGTTCGAACGTAGTCCTTCAATATTATATTGACATAGAGGCCACAGGTAACCAGCCTTCCTGTTTGAAAGAGGTCGTTGTCATAGGTGGTGTAGGCTTTGGTATTGGATGGATCCGGTTTGGTGAAACGGCCACCCTCGTTGATGGCCGCCAGATTCGTCACCACGTAGTTGTGAAAGCGATTGAACATGATGAGAAGAGTTCCAACGCCGGGGGGGAAGCCTAGAACCCTTTTGGAAGAGAAACAATCGACCTTCAGCTTTCCATCCTTGAAGGTTCTCATTTCATTCTGTTGGTCTTGGTTGTTGCCATAGAGAGGCGACAAGTCCAAGTAAGAGGACGTCAAAGACTTTGTCCCGTCAGCCGGATCTGTTTGAAACAGATCATGAATGATGATGGACGCAACATAGAAAAGCACGCTGGAGATTTTGTTCGGGTGCTCTTTGAACTCTTTCCGAGCCAAAAGGCTGTCAAACAGAGTCTCTGGGTCTGGAAGGGCAGCAGTTTGCATGGTCCGTGGCTGGACAGACCGCGCGTATGGGGTCCCTGCAGCTCCGATGTGAGGCCAGAATAAATTCTTGTACAGAAATTAGCCGATATACGTGAAGTCCAAATGGAAGTGATCTTACATTTCCGGATCCATCAGCTTTCCGGTAGGCGGCGTCACGACCAAGATAGCTGAACATCAAGTTAGGTTCAATATCCCAACACTGCCGAGGGAACATACGAGATCGGCGGGTGCTGTAAATCATTCCACAGCTGATTGAGAAAGGTACCCGTTATCTCCTTGCCATTCTTAGATGTTGAAGGCAGACCAGCAGCAAGCTGCGAAGCAATTAGCCTATGTAGCCCTCATGGACAACGCTGCATTGGCTGACTTGGATAATTCGTTCCATGATGTATTCCCTGTCGTTCACGGGGTCCCCGGTCACGCCGCTTTTGGCGACCTCAGCCAGAGTATTCACATCTTTCAGATCGATATGGCCGAGGTCCTTTGCAAGCCCGGTCGTAGTCGATTTTTTCACATAAGTCCCATCGCCCGTCTCGGTGGGCAAAGGTTTCAAGGATGCAGAAACGACTTGCTCAATTTGGGAGATTTTGCTCCCAAAGCCGTGATGGTGGTTGATATCGCCCATGGCGGTCGTCGGGTAGGATGACCACAATCCAAACAGATAACAGAGTTCAGACAGTAAAAACTGCCAACTAAGTATTAGCATTGACCACCTGGTTTCATTCATGCCCAAAAAATATCAATGCGTTGTCCGCCTCGAAATGTGGAACAAGGACCCAGATCCAATAGAAAGCCATGCACAGACAATTTTGTCGGAGAGAGCACTCACTTAGCGCGCGGGGTGTAATGCAATTCAAGCGACGAAAACTCCCAGAGCCAACAATGTAGACTCGAGGACAGGCACAATGGGTGTTTTGGAATGGAGAAGGCGCTCGGTCATCATGAAACTCGTGTTGGAGGGAACTGGGGACTTTAATATGTTTCGATTGACAGACTGCGGGTCAGAGCTCGCAATCGGTGAAGGAATGATAACCCTCTCTTTGCCAATCGACGATGCCTAGACAAGCCTTATCCGAGGCGGGTCGTGTTTACCTGCCAATAATTCGCGCGGATCCCCCCACCACCATTTTGGTTGGGTTTACCCACACTGCATGGCATAACCAGGCGATAGGTGCCCCCACCGCTGTGTGAGAACAAGCTCTCTCATTTATTTGCCGAGCATCTCGGCCAGCGCATACCGTGCATTAGCAGGTTTAGCAGGAGGCAAAGGCATTTAGCTGGTGGCGGTTCGCCGAGACCACCCAATTGGTCATGGGTGTTTCGGGTCCATTTTGTTCGAAGAACGAGCAGCTCGTAATAATAGTTAGTGATTCGGTCCCTTAGTGGTAGCCGCCACCGCTTGATTGGAGCCCTGACAGTCCGCTCAGACCCGATGATCTGCGGATCATTCGTGGCAGCTCCGGATCTTGGGTTCGACTTAGTCTCGATTCCCCAGCGTATCGCAAAGGCCGGCCGCCAACTATGTGCGAGTGATGTTTGTTGATCCCGCGCGCAGTGGTATGCTCGAAGAACATCACGTTTGGATTCTGCCTGGTTAGCGCCGCCGGTGACTGGTGGGAGGTGAGTGGCGTCGTGTTCAATCAGACTGGCCGTGCAAGCAATATGTGCCGAGCTGCCACCTGGCGGGGTGGAGGCGAAGCTGGATGTTAGTCGATGAATGGCCGGCGTGCCCTGAATAGAATGACTGCTGTTATTGAATGAGCCTCGCATCGGGCGGGGCAAGAAAAACCGAGGCCAGATGGGCCTGGTCGAATCCCTCTCATCACAAACATAATGAAAGTGTTTTTCTTTTCAGGTCAATCATTATTATTCAGTTGATTGACAGAGTCAGACCAGGAGTGTGCTTCAACGTGATGAACAATGGACATGTATAAATTGGCTGCCTCAGGCGTCCCACATCACGTGTCCCTGTGCCTCGGTCTCCCAAAATGTTGATTTGATCAACAAGATTTGGTTGAATTCATCCATCCCTTACCCGAGCCATTCTTTCCTACAAAGGAAAACAGCTGTTTCAACCGCAATGGCGCCAGCTAAGATCACGCTCACCGTCGAGCCACGGGGTATGCCTCCCCCTGATTCTCTATAGAGCTAGCTTCCCCAGTTCGCACGCCGTACAAAAATAGCTGACCAGGATACAGGCAAGCCAATTCGCAAACTCCCCAAGGAAGTCGAGATTTCGCTCAATGGATCCGGCGAAGAACTTCACATTGCTCTCTCAGAAGCAACCGGTACTTCCATACACCGACTGCGCATCACCAAGGGCAGTGACCGCACCGTGGTCCCGAACTCGAACGGCACCACCATCAAGGACACCGGCCTGCGCGATGCGAGCGTTATCCACGTCAAGGACCTCGGTATGGAGTTGTACCTTCCCACACAATGATCCCAGCACCACTAACACTCTATATGATTCAGGCCCTCAAATCGCCTGGCGCACCGTGTTCATCATCGAGTACCTCGGACCCCTCGTGATTCCGGCGCTCTTCCTCTTCCCACTGCGCCCGTTCCTCTATTTCAATTTCTCGCAGCCCCTCGCCGACCCCTCCAGCCTACAGCAGCTCACCTGCCTCCTCCTGACCATCCACTTCCTGAAGCGCGAGTTCGAGACCATCTTCGTGCACCGCTTCAGCGCCGCCACCATGCCCGCCCACAATATCTTCAAGAACAGTGCACACTACTGGGCGCTGGCGGGCTTCAACATCTCCTACTGGGTTTTCCGGCCGGACGCCGGCGCCGCGACCGAGACGCCCAATGCCGCCCTCACCTACGTGGGTCTCGCGCTTTTTGCCTTCGGCGAACTGGCCAACTTGAACGCCCACATGGTGCTCCGGAACCTACGCCGTCCGGGGACTACGGAGCGCGGCATCCCGTCCGGCTTTGGGTTCAGTCTGGTTACCTGCCCGAACTACTTCTTTGAGATCATGGCCTGGACCGGCGTCTTCCTGGTTAGCCAGCTGAGCTGGAGTGTGCTGCTTTTCATTGCTGTGGGCGGTGCGCAGATGTGGGCTTGGGCTGCTAAGAAGGAGCGTCGGTATCGCAAGGAGTTTGGTGACAAGTACAAGAAGAAGAAGTGTGTCATTCTGCCTGGTCTGTGTTAAACAGTCCCTTCGGGTCACATTTGATGCAACTTTGATCTCCTTGATGATTATGTTGCAATGAAGGAACTAATGGAGGAGAAGACGCCCAGACAACGATTGTCTACCTTGAGCCCTCTACTTACAGTCCGGAGATCATTTCTGGTTATCAGGGTCACTGACTGAATGCAAGTCAAAAAAATTCATTCGCCAACAGCGCACCCACAATAGGGAAACCACTGTACTTCTACATAGATAAAAACAGTGAACAATGATGTTACTTGCAATCAATAACCGAGTATGCAAAATATGAGGGAAACAAAAACACCTCGCTATATGGTTGAGCGGTCATGTTTGCGCCCCAAAGTCCCAGAAAAAGAATATCATACAGAAGAGCGTGCCACCAGGGACTACTATTGGCTCTTCGCCTTGCTCTGCCACAGTTTATAATAAGACTCCATCTCATCCTCGCAGTCGCGGCCCTGTGTGCTCTCACATAGGTGAAAGCGGACCACAAAGTCGCCGTCTTGATATGTGCCATCCGCCCCAGCGGACGGCGAGTCTTTGCTATAGGAATTCAGGATGCGCTGGGGGACCATTGCGAGGCGTGCAAGGATGGTGGGATGCCATTGAATGATATGATCCTGTCCAATCCGTCAGCGCAGATACAACACAAAACACAAATTAGAGACATACCAAACCATGCGTCTCCGCCTTCGCAAACATGTAACTCCGATACAGTGGATCAAACCAGAGATCCAGAAAGAAGCGCGCGAAGTCGCCCTGACGGAGCACGAAGCTGCCGGGGCTGATATCCTCGCCGTCCTGGGTCATGATGAGGTCAACGTCATTTGCTTTGAGATGCGAGAACGTCCTGATGATGCTATCCGGCGGCACCACAGGGAGGTCCTTGAGCATCAGTGACTCGAGGCGGGCCTTGTCAAGCAGATGGGACTTGAGGGATTTGGAGGGGTTCATGATGAGGGCGTGCGCGCTGAGGTGGAAGAAGTATGTCGAGTATGGGTATGTCGCCATTGCATGGCGGAGGGCCGGCGCCGCGGCCCATGTTTGGGGGGCGTCGTTTATGGCATCGGCATAGTCAGATGTGCTGGTGAAGAAGTTGGCGTAGCCTTGATGGCGGTGGGTTGAGGTTAGTTAATGGAGATTATGGCAGGGATGGGAGGCTCTTACCATGTCGCTTGGCATAGTCTTCTCTGTTTTCCACGATTTTTTTAATGTAGCTCTCGCTCAACTGTTCGCGGTCGATCACCGTGACGATCACCACGCTTGCCGTACCGGCCGGCGCAACCACGGACGGAGAGCTCGAGGAAAAAAGACGCGGTAGCAGGTAGAGGATTGTGAATACTGCGATGGCAAGCACAGCAACTGTTTTGAGCTGTTTTCTGCGGTATCGTGGGAAGCGCGAGGAATGCGCGTAGGGAGGTGCAGGGCTTCGCCGCGGCGGCAATGCGAACTGCATAGCGGGCAGAGGCCGGCGCTGCGATGCTGGACAACGAAAGGACAGGCGCGGATCGTTCAGATCATTAGTGCGAGTGATTGATTTCCACGGCCAGAAGTCAGAGTAAGAGATTGCCCTTGCGCAGAGATGAGAGGGAAAGTAAGGAATCAAGTGGTTGAGGCGAGATGAAGGCGGGAGGGAGTATCTGGGCCCGTCTCCGAATCCGTCGGCGCATTCCAGTGGCTGCCGCTTTGCGTTAGTCTGGACGACAACATAGATTATGACAGTCCAGCATTGCGATCGATCGACAATTCCCATAATAATAATAATAATAATAATAATACAAATTGGAGGTTCGCTTGCAGAATCGACCCGAGTGAAGCGAGGGTGATACACCTAGTATACTAAGTAAATCTTTCCTGATCGATAGGAGGAATTGTTTTGTTTGCAATGCATGAGATAAGATGATGGCATTGGAGTATAAATACACAGAAGATTGAATATGCAGCCCAGAAAGATCGCATGCAAGTAAGTGTCACAAAGTTCAGGCCTCCCTGGGATAATGGTACAAGCGTCGGACTGATCCTGGATGTATGCCCATCCCTAGTCCTCCCTGCGGACCGAGTTGGCATTCAGCGTCGGCTTCGTGAGCTCCTTAATATCCATATACCTGTCGACCTGCTCCTCGATCTCCTTCTCCTTCGACTTCATCCACTCCTCCAACGACAGCGGTTCCGGAAGCCCCAACTTTTTCCGCTGTTCCTTAAATTGCTCCTGGATCTTGGGCGTCTGCATAATCTTCCACCGCAATTCCCACCCGAAGATCCCCATTTCCTTAATCCGGGCTGGCCGGTCATCCAACAGATAGTTGTCCAGACTGCCAGCTTTGTAGATTGTGCGCAGTGCGCGCCGCGTGACCTTGATAAAGAGATGTTCTTCTAGAGCATCGCTGTAGATCTTCTTCCGGCGGACGTTGGGTTTCCAGGATCGTCGCGTCTTGCCCTTGTTGCGGCCCTTGGAGATCTTGTTGCCGAATTGGATCATCGCACCGCCGTACAGACCGGTGTTGGATTGTTTGAACCAGAGATTGGGTCCATAGGGGTAGGGAGGAATGTGTTCGGGGAGTTGTTTGGTGGTCTGCGCGGGCAGTGTTGTTGAGAAAGCTCGTCGGGGCGTGAAGGAGAGGCAGCGGAAAGCTGCAGAGAGGGAGGAGAGCGACATGGCGGGCCTTGATGGGATTGCCATTGTGGTGTCAATGATCTCTCATGGGTTTGGTTGAGTAGAAAGGCGGAAGAAAGAATTTGGGGCTGCTGACCGCCTTTGGTGATTTGGCTGGAACTGGTGCTGCTGCAGATCCCTTGCGCGCGAATTTCTAGAGCAACATCAATCAACCTCTGGTGGATTCTCCCTCTCTCATCTCTTCTCTACAATAGCGACTCCCTCTCCAAAGTCGCATCCCCCTTCCCAACCATGGTCCAGATCAGCGAGGTCAAGGGCAACGCGCGCGAGAACCGGACGGCAGCACACACGCACATCAAGGGTCTAGGATTGCGTCCCGATGGCACTTCAGAATCATCTGCCGATGGATTCGTGGGCCAGGCAACTGCCCGTGAGGTAGGTGAAAAGATTGACACGAGGCGTGGATGATGGCTGACCGATAAAAAGGCATGCGGCATCGTGGTGGACTTGATCAAGGCGAGGAAGATGGCCGGCCGAGCTGTCCTGCTGGCTGGTGGCCCCGGCACGGGAAAGACGGCGCTGGCCCTTGCAGTGTCACAGGAATTGGGAACCAAGGTCCCCTTCTGCCCGATCGTCGGCAGCGAGATCTACTCGGCAGAGGTCAAGAAGACCGAAGCGCTCATGGAGAACTTCCGGAGAGCAATCGGTAGGCAGGGTGACGCCAACAGACAAGACACTACTAACAAACAATAGGCTTGCGCGTCCGGGAAACCAAGGAGGTGTACGAGGGCGAAGTGACAGAGCTCACTCCCGAAGAGACCGAGAATCCGTTGGGTGGCTACGGGCGCACGATCAGCCACTTGATCATCGGCTTGAAGTCGGCCAAGGGCACCAAGAAGCTTCGTCTCGACCCCAGCATCTACGAAGCCATCCAAAAGGAGCGCGTCACGGTCGGAGATGTCATCTATATTGAAGCCAACACGGGAGCGTGCAAGCGAGTGGGACGATCCGACGCCTACGCGACCGAGTTCGATCTGGAAGCGGAGGAGTACGTGCCCGTTCCGAAGGGCGAGGTCCACAAGAAAAAGGAGATTGTGCAGGATGTGACACTTCATGATCTGGACATGGCCAATGCCCGGCCGCAGGGTGGCCAGGATGTGATGAGCATGATGGGCCAGCTGATGAAGCCCAAGAAGACGGAGATCACGGACAAGCTGCGCCAGGAGATCAACAAGGTCGTCAACCGGTACATTGACCAAGGAGTTGCTGAGCTGGTGCCGGGTGTGCTATTCATCGACGAGGTAAGAATTGTTTCCTGAAGTTGTTAGTTTCGTGTCTGACCGTCTGGTATAGGTCCACATGCTGGATATCGAGTGCTTCACATACCTGAACCGCGCTCTGGAACAGAGCATCTCCCCGATTGTGATTCTCGCCTCCAACCGCGGCAACACGGTCATCCGTGGCACGGACGACATCACCGCCGCACACGGCATTCCTCCCGATCTACTTGCGCGCCTTCTCATCGTCCCCACCAACCCTTACTCGCCTGATGAGATCAAGACCATCATCCGGCTGCGCGCCAAGACCGAGGGTCTGAACATCACGGAACCTGCTCTGGACAAGGTCGCCCAGCACGGCAGCAAGGTCAGCTTGCGGTATGCGTTGCAGCTGTTGACCCCGGCCAGCATTCTGGCTCGGGTCAATGGACGGCCCGGCGGGATTGAGGAGGCGGATGTGGCGGAGTGCGAGGATTTGTTCTTGGATGCAAAGAGAAGCGCATTGATTGTCAGCCAGGACAGCAGCAAGTTCCTGGCATAGGGTGTTCAAGAGATTTCCATGATCATGTATACCACGGGGGATCGGAGATCTTCCATTTTTTGTTATTTGAAAAGGCGAAATGTTTCCGAGTTGGTTCTGTTATGCTAATGCTACTGATGTACTCCATTTTCTATTTCCGTCGGTAACTTGTATACATAGATCGATGCCCGTAAAATAGCAAGCCAGCCTCGGAGTCACGTGCAGCATCGACATCATCGCCTCCATTCCCGTTCCCCAACCCCAACCCTAACTCCGTCCATCTTCAGCGCAGAGTCACTCCTTATTCCCGCCATCTGTCTTGTACACACCTTGTTGCTCTTTGATCATATCGCCACCACTCGTCCCTCGACACAAGGGTCCGGCCAGCTTAACCCGCCCCCAGATAACGAAAGGGTGGAACCTGCTTAAAGCCTGCGTCAGCAACTATCTCGCAGCAATCTCCCTCATTCCGCACCACATACACAACAACCACCCTATAAGATGGCGCACCCTCTGGACACAGATGCCGGCTCGGAGCTGTTCGCCAGCTACGAGAACGAGCTGAAGCTGATGCAGGCGGATCTGAACCAGAAGCTGGACCAGATCGCGGAGGCGAGCGGGGAGCAGCGGAAGGCGGCCGTTCGGCAGGCGGAGGCTGTCCTCGAGGAGGCTATGGAGCAGGTGAGTTTTACATCCGTTTTGTCTTTCTCTGCTCTACCAACTGTCAAATGGAGGAACGGAGAAGAGTACGGGAATAACACCAACTAACGCTACGTTTCCAGCTCGACCAAATGCGCATGGAAAAGCAAAACATTCCCTCAGCGGCACGCTCAAAGATCAACATGCGCTTCCGCAACTACACAAGCGATCTAGACGAGACGAAGCGCAAGCTGAAGTCCCTCTCGGACGACCGCCGCGCGCTCTTCGGTGACCGGTACACCGACGAGCCCGCGGACGAGCAGCTCGAACAGCGCCAGCAGCTGCTGTCTGGCACAGACCGGCTAGAGCGCAGTTCGGCCCGGCTGCAGGAGAGTCAGCGTGTTGCGCTCGAGACGGAGGATGTGGGCCGCAACACGCTGGCGGACCTGTATCAGCAGCGGCAGACTATTCAACATACCCGTGATAATCTGCAGCAGTCGGAGGGATATGTGGATACGAGTATTAAGACTTTGAGGGGCATGGCCCGTAGGTAATGACTTTCCCCTTCTTTTAACCGTCTTTTGGTTTCTGGCTCGCTGACCCGGGGTTCCGTTGGGTGTGTATAGGATGGCTACCAATCGGATAATCACCATCGCTATTATTACGGTGCTGGTGCTTCTTATTGTTGCGGTTATTTACAGCAAGTTCCATTGAGCGTTCGAAAGGGATGAGTAGGGAAGCTAATCGCTGGCGTTTCTTTTCTCTTGGAGTTTGTTTGTTTCTGTCTGTCTGTCTGTTGTTGTTCTTGTTATTGCTGCTAATGCTGTCGTTCTTTCTTCTACACTCTTGCGGAACATACACCTGCGTGTTTCTGGGGACTTGATTCAGACGCACATTTGCATTATATGTATGATAGCATATCCATGGCCTAGTCATGCTACTCCGACTCGTTGAATCCACGGCCAAGCTGGGTCCTTCTATCTCAAACAATATCAAACAGTATATAACATATCATGGGGTATCTCGCAATGAAACCAAATTAAAAACCATCCATCCCCCGAACCTCCCCCCGACCTCAACCAGCAAATCAATTCATAATCCGCATCCCCCCAAAAGCAGCATTAAGAAGAACGCCAATAAAAACAGCCACACCCTTTCTCCAACTCCACACCCCCTCCTCCCTCCTTATCCACATCGCACAGCCCACCGGCCAAAAGAAACCCATCACCGCTCCCCAGAGCATATCGTCCATCGCGCCCCTCGAACCAGACCCGAGCCCCCCATCATCATCTCCCCCAAGCCCACCACCACCACCGTCAAGCCCACCAGCCGCACCCTGCGCCTGCGCAGCCGTCGACCCTTCGTCCATCCACCTGTCCTCTAGATCCCGCAGCTCTTCGCCGGAGGGCATGGTGTCCGGCGTGCGGGAGACGGATTGCACGGCTAGGAACTGTGAGCGGAGGGCCGTTACCTCTGCGGGGGTGAAGCCTGCAGTGAGGAGGCGGTCGAAGCCGCGGGGGGCGGGCGTTGTCGTAGTGGTTGCAGAGGTAGTAGGATGTTGTTGTTGTTGTTGATGTTGATGTTGCCGGGTTTGTTTGGGTTGCGATCCGAAAAGATTCGAGCTTGTCTTCTCATAGTCTTCGTCCTTCCGTTGCTGCAGGAGCAGCGTCGATGCCACGCCTGCCTCAGCGACTAGATCCGCGTCCGTGAGAGCGATATCCCCAATCGAGCAGTGGATATACAATCGAGGCCGGGTATCGCGCACAGGCTGCTTGCCCTTCCCCTTGCTCTTTCCCTTTGCGGTAGAAGATCCATCACCGTGGTCATCCTCACCATCATCATCGTCGTCATCTGTGATGGGTAGGCGCGGGCTGCGATTCGGCGAGGGGGGCAGCTTCAGCGAGACCGTTAACGGGGTTGTGTCTTCTAGCCCGCGGCCGGAGTAGATGAGACGAAGACGGTGCGCTGAGAGGGATGGCGGGAGATTGGCGCGGATGAGTTGTTTCAGGCCTGCGCCTGTGGTGGATTCCGGGTCGGGGACATCGAGGTGGAGGTCTGGGATGGAGGCCGAGAAGCGGACAATTGCGAGGAGAGGGTCGGTTGTGGTGGTGTCGCTGGGCTGTGGGGAGAGGAAGGCGGATGCCATGTTTGTTTGTCGGGTTCAATTTGAAGACATGGAGGGTTGTTTGGTTGAGTTGGTTTGGTTTTGGGGGGAGGTGGTCGATGGGAATGGTTGAAGCCTCACGACCGGAATGACCCCGTCATGTGACAACGCCTTCAAGGTGGACAATTTATAGGACAATGCTGGTTGGGATCATATTTTATATTCATCAAGAATGTCCATTGAACTAATCTATACAAAAGAAATCATAGCCGATGCGCGATCCATCTCAGCGCAGCGACAGAATACATGATATCCCGAAGAGCAAATTTGTAGCAGCCCAAGTGTAACCCAACGAAAACGATGAATCGAGAAGTGTATCAATTGGATATGAAGCGTATGTACTCAACCCGAAGAGAGTGGTCGTGTCAATAAAAAAAAGAGAAGAAAACACCGCCATGACATGAAGAGAACGCCGTCCTATGCAGTGCATAACAGATATATCAAAAAGAAGGCTGGGCTTAAACCATGAAGGATTCACCGCATCCGCATTGTTCCTCTGATATTCCAGTCAGTCAACTCAAACCACAAAGACCATGGAGGTGGAACCAAAGGCAGAACTTACTAATGTTAGGGTTAG
The DNA here is from genome assembly GCF_964197705.1 of Penicillium psychrofluorescens. NCBI lineage: Eukaryota > Fungi > Ascomycota > Eurotiomycetes > Eurotiales > Aspergillaceae > Penicillium > Penicillium psychrofluorescens. The sequence goes on along the minus strand of NC_133444.1, from coordinate 2,406,272 downwards.
TGAAGACAAACCGCTTGCTCAGCTTATCCTCTAGCCAGTCCATTTCACTGCCGATAATGCTGAATAGGGCTTTGCTGTCAATCAAGACCTTGACGCCATCCTGCTCGACCACCTCGTCGAACGTGCCCGGCTTCTCCACGTACTCCAGGTGATAGGCCAGCCCGGAGCAGCCGCGGTTCTTGACGCCCACGCGAATGTATTTGGGATCCGGCGAATCCATCAATGTGCGAAGTTGTTCGATGGCCAGCGGTGTCACTTTCATGGCTGCCTTCCTCGCTCGCAGGGGTCGCCGAGGCTTGGTAGCGGGTTTGGCTGTGTTTGTGGTTGTCGTTGACTTGGCGGTTGACGGGGCGGATTTAGACTTCTGAGCCTCCCCCTCTGGCACACTGATAGTGGAAGAGGTCTCTGTCTGCGAGGCATGCCGCTCAGGCGGAGCGTCTGCGGAGATAGACGTGTCGGGACCGCCGGTGCTGCGCGGCGGCGGGAAAGAGGAGGGCAAGGTGTGCGGACGGTACGCGGTGGCTGTTTGCATATCTCGCTTTGAGGACTGGTGAACGTTCCCGCAGGAGGAGAAGGTGCGCAGCACCTGTGTGCGTTGTGCCGAGGGCTTGATGGCCCATCGGAGAAGGGTGGCGGATGATGTCACTGGACGCTGCATGGCGCAGAAATGCATGGACAGGGGAGAATCAACCCGGTCAGGAGGTAACTAGGGTGAGTGGCTTATAGACACATGGGAAAGAGACGATATGGGCGAGAGAGACAAGACGGTCAAGAGGAGGGAGGTGTTGTTGGAAGATGATCTGTTTTTGTTCAACGGGGACGCTGCTTTTCCCTCGGGCGATTAGCTAAGCCGGGTGTCCGGACCTGTGGCCAATCAGGGAACCGGCATTTCAGTACACTGGGTGGTGTGATCCGGACATGGATTATTCACGATTACGGAAGATGCTATTTCTGTCTAACTAGAACTATATGTTCAACTTCGATTCATCCGTATACACCTGTCAATGCCGTCGAGTCACGATACTGGCGCTATCGGCAGCTGAGTCCGCCCAGGCACAGACGGGCTCAGTGGGAAACCCGATGACGGAAGAAAGCGAGCGAGTAGAATAGAAGAGGTGGATTAATATCTCCGACCAAGTAAATCAGTCCGATGGCGATAGATCAAGGATCGAGTACCGACATACACCGCCCGAAGAGGACATGTGGCTGGTTCGGCTGACAAAGTGGCTGGTGGAACTTCGTATTTCGCTCTTTCATTGATAGGGAACTAGAAACCCATTTAATTATTGAGTCTCGCAAAGCAAAGAGTGTCTTCGGGGATCCCTCGGCCGCTGCCGATCTATCAACCACGGACTCACCATGGAAGCCTCTCCCTTGACCCAGCAGGCCAGACCCGAGACCTTCAAGCCGAAGATTGTCCAGCTGTACGAGAACCTGTTCAAGGTACGCCTCCCACTGTTCGTCCATGTGGTTCCCATCTGATCAACTGTCCAGTCCTCCGACGACACTGAGGAGCCCTCGGAGGGCTTCTGGCGGGAATTTTTTCTCTTGCCGCCAGACCGTGCGCGGCTGCATGCCCTGCTGGAAGGGTTGAGCCCCGACGACATTCTAGGACTGCAGGTGTGTAGTGTATGCTTGCATTCAGCGCAGGTCCTCCCGCTAATCCACGGTCCAGGCGCAAACGCAGAATCTCTTTGCCCGCGCGGTGCGCGAGGCAGCTTCTGGGGCCTCGCCGAAAGACGCGTATGCACTCGATGTGAGTATTTACATGATGTGCTTTTTGAAGGTCAGCGTGAATCTGACTCCCGTTGATAGACACTGTCGGTCTTCCTGACCAGCGTGCTGAGCAAAAAATACACCAATCCCAGCTCGGACGTCATCACCGTCCTCGCCGGTCTGGATGCAGTGGACCGGGTCATCTCCGAATTTGTGGCTGTCCTGGACCGGATCATCCGCAATGGAGGTGGAAGTAAGTTTCTCTGTACAGTTGAACCCGCCAGTGTTTTAACCCTTGCCAGTTGACCTCCGTCTCAAGGCCATCAAGGCCGCTATTGCAATGACCAGCGGAGCATACAAGACCAGTCTCGTCTCTTATTTCACGCACCGAGATCTGTTCCCGTCATTGATGAAATATGTTCATGAAGCTGATACCGCCCTGCAAATATTTGACCCGTTTCTTTTGCTCGGGCTGCTGGCGAACTACAACAAGTTCGAATTCCAAAACCCCTACCAACTCCGGCTGGATGACTTTGTGAATGAGTCCAGCATCCAAAAGATTGTCAAGGGGGTCGGCCTGGCATGTGCGGGTCTGCGAAACGGGTATGTCGCTGTACAGGACGATGTCCCGGAAGGCTGGACCTTGACGAGCACGTTGGTCTTCTTCGGTTTGCGCGCCCTGGCTCCCGGTGCACGGGACAAGGCCAACCCCCCGACTGCGGAAGAGGCGAAAGGCATGTTTGCCGCGCTGTAAGTCTTCCGTGCCATGAATTCGATGGCCACATTACTGATACGTAACCTGCAGTCCCGCACAAGAGGCCACTATCCTGCTGGCCGCGTACGACTTCACCAACTCGAATAAGCTCTTTGGATATCATCTCGTTCATCTGCCGGCAGAGAAGAGCAACGAGGAATCTCCGCTGTCTAACTTCCTCTCTGTGTCCTCTTATCTTCTGCAACACGCATACCGCTCCGTCCGGTGTTCACACTATGCCGAACTCAACCTGTTCACTCTTCGCATCCTCGTTGAGGACCCGACTCTCTGCAAGCACATCTGCAGCGAGGAGGGCAAGCGCCGCGTGCGTCTGTGTCGACAGAGGCAGCCATACCTACCGCTCGTCAGCGGGGACCGAGTCGTCGCCACTGTCATCTTCGATATCATGATCGATACCATCTCACACAACCTGCGCCGACGGCTAGACGTCAACATCTACAGGTAGGTACCGGGTGCCCCCCAAACTCCGACTTCCACTAATTGCGCTTCCTTCCAGCCATGCCATCGCAATCACCCTCCGCCTACTAACCTACCTCTCCATGAACAAAATCCGCCTCACGTACCATTGGTCTGAGCTCTGGCGCACACTACTCTCCCTCATGCGCTTCCTAACCACCTACGCGACCGACCTCTCCACCAACCCGCGCACGGAAACCCTAACCGCCTCACTCGCCGATCTAATTGCCTTCTGCGTCTCCGGTGGCGACACCTTCCTCCCCGACCCAGCCTCCTACGACGACCTGTTCTACAAGCTTGTAGAAACAGGGCCCATTCTCTCGAAATTCCGCCACGTCTTCACAGCCTCCTCTTCTTCCATCACGCCCGCATCCAAACCAGCCGATGCAGCAGCAGCGGCTGCCATACTCCCAACACCAGACACACAACCCCGCCTCGCATCAATCGACACTCTCCTCTCCGTCTCAACGCACTTTTACACCCTGCTCTTTCAGTCAGACGGTAGCGCAGACCCTACCACCACACCAGCGACTCCCGTTGTCCCAACATCAGTATCTGATAGTCCCAATCCCGACGCCGATCCCGCACCCGTTGCGCTGCCCTCGATCAAAAAGAAGAATCTCAGCCCGCGCGAGGTCCATCGCATTATCAAGCAGGGATACGATACGCTGAGCATCCAGCCGCCGGAGGGACTGAGTGTTTGGGCGAAGTGGCGCGAGACCGAGTGGAAGGGGGAGTTGAAGCGTGGCGCTAGGGTTGCGGTTGAGGATGCGAGAATGTTGGTGTCGTAGGAGAGAGTGGTATGTTGCTTAGTGAATGGGTACAGTGAGTGATCGGTGACGAGAGAGGGCTCGGATGGATGGGGCTGTGTTTTTTTTTTCTGTTTTCTTTCCTCAACAGATATCCCAACTAGAGAATGCATGCACAGTGCTTTTACGTGATTATTATGTATGAAAAGCGCAGAGAATCAACTGCCAGCATCTACGAAGACAGAGAGTAGATAGGAGTCTCAATTCAATCTCAATTTCCCCTATGGCGCCCGCCGACAAAACAAAAGACCATGCAGTCAAGACACGACAAGCTAAGAAACCAAACAACAACAAAGAACAAGGAACAGTGCATCCGAAAGTCACAAGAGCAAGAGCAAGAACCTCTTCTCTACGGCATTAGCGGTCGTTCATCATTTATGAGTACTCTCGGCAGGCACGTAGTTCGTCGAGAAGTACTTCTCCGAGTGCCTGCTCAGCCACATGGCCAGCTTGGAGATTTCTTCCCGCAGACGATTCGTGGATTGGAGGTCCATGTTTGTTTGGGCCATTAGTTCGGGCATCGTGCCTGACACAGCGTTAGCATAGTTACTTCGGCATTTATCCAATCATGGAGAAAAAAAAAGGGAGACGGATAGGAGAGGAGAGCAGGAAACATACTGAAAAGCCGAATCAGATGCTCTGCACCATACACATCAATAGGCCCCTTATTCGCCAGCTCCCCGGTAGCCGCCTCGCACTTCTTGCGCAGATTGCGGTACTGCGGGCGCTCATACCGATACAGCAGAATCTTATCAAGACACTTATCGAAGTACTCCTGCATGCCTGCAACAACCTCATCGAGAACGTCTTCATCGGCCGCGGAAGCAGAGCGCTTGGGCTGCTCCTCGTCGTACCAGTCCTGCAGGATCGTGCGCACGGGGTACTTGGACGGCAGGGCGACGACGCACTGGTTCTTCGTCACTTGCTCCCAGTCGTCGACGAGGAGGGACTTCAGATTGTCTGGCATGATGATGCGGATGGATGGGCGCGTCTGGAACGTGTCCTCCTGTATGTCATCGTAAGCACAGAACTTATCTGAAGAAGTCACCAGGGTAAAAATAAAAGAGGAAAATACCTTTTCAATGTCATGGTCTCGGGCTCGCTTGGTGCCGCGCCCGGGCACGGAGCCACGATCTTCGCTGTCGCGCGCTGAGCTGCGGTCGGACGTGCCGCGCTTCTTGGCTAAGGGTTTGGAGCTCTTTGCGCGCAGGGCCGACTCGGCTTCGCGCCGGAGACTGGTGGCCAGCTCGCGGTTGTCTTCCGTTGCTTTGCGGAGACGGTCTTCTAGGACCCAGTCGTCCCAGCTGAGGAGGGCCGTCAGCATCAGCATGTTTCTTCCTTTGGGGGATCATCTCTGCTGAAATAATTTCTGTGCGATGCTTTTCTTCAGAGGAGGTTGGAAGGGAAACGAAAGCATCATTTGTGTGTTTTGTTCCTACTTCCTTCCACTCAGGCAGAAAGATGGCAAGGGAGTCGTCTCCTCAAACAGATGTTAAGACTTACGTGTTCTTCCAGCCCTTATAATGCACTAGGTACTCAAACGGACTCTTGCGGTCGCTGGAGTCCTTGTGTCTCAGGTCGAGAATCTTTGCATCGTACAGGATGTCATGGTGGAAGCAGAGCACCTTCTCCTCCTTGTTATACATGGATGCTGGCGCCATGTTAACAAGACAGCAGTAAATAAAAATCAAGTTGGTTCAGACACCAGCTGGATGGTAGAGTGTCGAGATGATGGATGGATGCTCTCGCCTCGTTTTCTCCGGACGAGCAAACTTGGGCTGGACTGGCACGACGCAATCAGACCAGAAGAGCGAGAAAGAGAGGGTAATAAAAACGGCGTGAAGTTTTCTCTTGAAACTCCGCGCTCTGACTGGGCTTTTACTTGATTCCGAAACAACTGCGCTCAAGAGTGGCGATATCAGAGTTGGGCGTTCTGGAAGAGTCGAAATGGCCCGCACCGCGAGGGTCACGTCCAGAGAAAGTACAAGTTCAGATCGGAGCCAAAGAACAGGTTCAGTGGACTAGATCAAATCGCTAAACATGAGAATCAGCGACGAGGGCAGAGTTGGTGCGCGGTGGTGTTGTCGTGGATTGAACGGGAGAAGCAAAAAGACGCGCCGCCCCTTGACTTGGACTGGTTCGATCATTGGCGGGCCTCGCCTCTTCTTCACCCAAACACCTGGTCGCCATTATTGTCGCAACACCACCACCACAACAGTAGCAATACGTGATTCTTATTCTATTACGTGTAGTTCAGTCAGTCATTTATCGTCCGGGCAGTCAGCCATTCAATCACTATGGCACCCCCCTCTGAGGAATCAATCCTGAGCAACTTCCTGCTCTCCCCAGCGTCTCTGCCAACGGTAATGACGCTCCAAAAATTCACCGAGCTCTTCCCCAAGCGTGTGCGCGCCCACCCACACATCCGGGCCTTGTACCGGGAACTGCAGCAAGTGCGCGAGCAAGACATGGACCGCGTGAACTCGAACATCGACCTCGAGCTGAAGCAAGGCCAG